>NC_081573.1:6573074-6924721 GCF_022355385.1 Mustela nigripes
GGGAGAGAGCAGAATCCAGGGCCCTGCAGAGTTTGAGAGGGATTGGAATAAACGGGATAATTGAGAGCAGCCATGTAGGACGTGCAAACACAGCCTTATACAAGCTGCCTTGTTTGCTCTAGCACCTTCTTCGGTGAAGACATTTCTGTCTTAGGTATTCTGATGGTCCCAAAGCTAATAATTACCTGGGTTAACGGACCCTACCCAGGACAAGGGGTGTGTGTGTGTGAGAGAGAGAGCGAGAGAGAGAGCACGTGCATGCGTGCTTGGAGCCTCAGAGAGAGAAAGGGCTGCAGGGGAACACACAGGCCAGAGCTGCGCAGCCTTCCTCTCACAGAAATGCCTTTTGTATCTTGTTTCAGGATCTGTGCTCCACCCCAAATCTAAAGAGTTTCTAAGTTTACATCTGACTTTGAATCCGTAAACTATCTTGGGGTATAAATGGTAAAAATGGAAAATGGTAAAAATCCATTTTCCACGGTGTGAGGTAGGGATCCAAAATCATCTCTTTCTATACGGAGGACTACTTTTTTGGCACCAGCTCCATGTACTGTGTCCCCCCCTTACCCACTGGTCTAACCAGAGCCCACTGTGTCTCATGACGTGCTCACACATGCCTGCCTCTCGTCTTGGGCTCTCTGTTCTGTTCCATTGGTAGAACGTCAATTTCTATTTATTCCCTAACCTCAGAGATGAAACCAATTCAGCTGGACAGGTAATCGATATATGGATTGACACTGGGCAAAGGTGACAAGGTGTCAAAGATGACAAGTGAGGTGTCTCAGGGAAGGGCACAGGATCCCCAAAACGGACAGCGGGATGTCCTTTAGCCTGAGAATACATTCCAGACTAAGTTGACTTATATATCTTACACCACTGACCTTAAACTAATCCTCATAATAGAGATGGAAGGCACAAAAAAGGGCTCAAAAAGAGACCAAAAGATTAAAAAATAAAGTATAGACACAAAAGCTCACATATCATATAATTCCATTTAAATGAAATTAGATGGAGGTGATGGTCACATAACGTGTATATGTGTACTTTATAATAAACAGATGACAGCAAAGAGCCTGGACTTTGCAAACCGACCTCTTGGGTTCAAATCCCACTTCCGCCACTTAACTGATGTGCTACCCTGGGTGAACTACAACAACCTCCTTGTGCCTCAGTTTGCTTCTCTGTAAAATCAGGTTCCAAGTTGCACCCCTCCCCAAAGAGTTGTGAGTACAGAAATGAGTCGACACGTGCAAATATATCTACATGTAGTCGAATGCTTACCATCTTCACAGCCAGGAGCAGAAAATCAAAAGTACTGTGCTCTCAGTCACAGCGATCAAGGTCAGTCACAGCGATCAAGGTCAGTCTCACCAGTCATAAATCAAGCTGACAGTGTGCAGTACCTTTAATATAACGTGAGGAGAAGTGTACTTCACCACTGTGGTCTTCCTTTCCCAAACCCTAACTGCCAGTCTAATCACGAGAAAAACATCAGACAAACCCCCAAGTGAGGCACAGTCTCCAAGATGATCGACCGGTACTACTCAAAACCAACAAGGTCATCAACAGTAAGGAAAGTCTGAGAAACTGTCACCGCCAACAGGAGCCTCAGGAAACATGATGATTAAATGCAGTGTGGTTTCCTGGACGGGATCCTGGAACAGGAGCATCAGGGGAAAACTAGGCAGATCTGAGTATGTTCTCCAGTTGTGTGATGGCAACGGACAGTGCTGGTTTCACGGTAACACCGTACGATGTGAACATTAGGGAAAGCGAGGCGCGGGCTACACGAAAGCTCTGCACACTTCTGCTGCTTTTCTGATCTAAAACTATTTGAAAATTAAGACTTTATTACAGAAATAAATACCTCAACGGTCTTCAACGAACCTGAAAGTGTTGGGGGCGCAGCTCTGGCCAACTTCCTGAGGCCTGAGCTGCACTTCTGAGGGTCCACTTGAATGAAGGTTCAGACACGCTGGGATGTGCCAGTCCAGCACAGCTCCAGAGCAAGGCGGGCAGCCCTCTGCCTTCCTGTGTGGCCTTATCAGCTTCTGTCCCCTCTGTCCCCCTAACCCTGCCCTCTCATCCCCATATGGCAGTTAAAGGGCTCGCATCAGAACCCCAGTCAGACTGCGCCCCTCCTCTGCTCAGAGCCCTTCCAGGGCTCCTGCCTTCCCCAGTAAATCTGCCCCCACTTCCTGTTGCTGTCTCTCACCCTCTGCCCCTCATCCATACCCTTCTGGCCACACCAGGTGCATGCCTCCCACAGGACCTTTGCACGAGCTGCTTCCTGTCTGGTAGGCATTTGCCCTTACCTCCTTTTCTCTACTGTCATCCCATGAAGACTCAACCCAATTCTGTCTACAGCTACAATCCCTACCCGCCCCCTGGGCATTTCCACCTCCTTGCTTTGCTCTCTCTCCTTCACAGCGCTGATTACTATCGGACATGTTGTAAATGTGATTTATCTTATCTGCTGTCTGTCTCCACCAGGAGGGGATGAATGCCGGGTCTGTTTTGTTCACTTTGTGTAAACTCTGATGGAATGACTGAGGGGGACCATTCTCAGTGACCACAGCAGACGCTGGAGAGTGTAGGCGCCTGATTCATCATTGACCAGGGCTGGGGGAGGGAGAGGGGTGGGGGGACCCATGCCTAGGCTGGCCAGAGACCCATGGGGCTGGGCTCAGAATGGAGGACTGGCTACTAGGATGGGAGGGAGGCCCGCGGCGCCCAGAAGAAACCTGTGAGTGTGAGCTGGAGAGGAGGTGAGAGGTCTTGCAGGGGGACGTCACAGCTCGGGTGACAACTGTGGGCTCCTGTGGGCTCCAATGAGCCCGATCTGTTGGGGAGGGTACTGAGTCTGGGCTTCAGCCCAGAGAGCTGCTCAGAGGAGGGGAAGTGAGCAGAAGCAAGCTGGGGTGGAGGTGCGGGAAGGAAGGGCACTCTGGAGAGACAGAGGGCAAGCGAGAGGAAGAGAGGTGGGCACAGCTCCACACGTCAGTGCAGGACACTCCACAGGACTTGTTTGCTTCTCCCATCCTGCGCACTAGCCCAGGAGGCAGATTACTCCAGTCACAGTCTACACCCATGGTTCTTGCCCACTCAGTGCCAGGAGCCACCACAACAAGGAGGGTGATCAGAACTCTGGGCAAATGTGCAGAATGCCCCCTAGGGGGCGAGAGCACCTCCTGTGAACCAGGTCAAACCCAGCAGGACCCCCAGGCAGCGCCTCCCCATCTACACTGACCGCATGGGTGTCCAGCGTCTGGGTACCATGAAAGAGAACAACTGTTAAGTCTGTAGAGCAAGTGTGAAGGAGCTAAAACCAGCAGCAAGGACCACAACCAAGGCTTTCAGTCCTCAATGAGGAAGGATTCTAGAACACATGATGTGGGACACGCAGGCATCAAGAAGGGAGGGGAGCCTACAGGTAAATTCTACCTGGTGTCACACAGAGCCTGGGGCTACTCTCTGTGTAATTCCGCCCTTATGAGTAATGGCAGATGGGGACCAGAGGGCGCGTTCTAGAATGTTCACAGCACCCCTGGACTGCAAACAACCTAGATGTCCCACCAATGGGAGGATGTGCAAATGCCCTGGGGTATAGCCACATAATGGAATACTACACAGCAATGAAAAGGGAAGGACCCATGACTGATCTACTCACACGGAAGGATCTCAAAAACACGACACGGACTGAAAGAAAACACTACCATAGGATTTGATACATCAGGTACAAACCCAGGCAACACTCATCTGTGGAATTATAATGGGGATGGAGGCTCCTGGTGAGGTGGGCATGCGGGACGCAGAGGTCAGGGAGCAAGGTAAGTCATGCTCTGTTTCTCATCTGGGAACCGGTTCCATGAGTGCATCCAATCTGTGAAAATTCACGCAGCTGCCCGCTTAGGATATGTGCACCTTTCTGTACAATTCAACAAAAAGATTCCCCGAAGAGAAGAAAATACTCTCACACCCTTGTCTACTCATGATAGGATGCAAAATGGAGCAACTGTGTGCCATGCTGGTTGTTCATGCATGTTAAATGTACAGCCACCCCATGGCCCAGCAATCTTACTCCCGGCGGATGCCCAGGAAAAGTAAGAACACACATCTGCAGACAAAGCAGCACGCGGATGTTCAGAGCAGAATGCTTCCTAACAGCCCCAGAGGTGGTAACAAACCAAATACTCATCAACGGATGAACAGAGAAACAAACTGCGGTTTATCCGCACAGCGGAGTATTAGCTGGCAAGGACACAGGAATGATGTTCTGACCCATGCTACGACACAGAGGAACGGAGAAACCGCCGTGCAAAGTGAACGAAGCCAGACATGGAAGACCACCTGTTCTATGACTCTGCCCACACACAATGTCCAGAATAGACACGTCCACAGGGACAGAAACTAGATCAGCGGTTGCCAGGCGTCGGGCAGACGGGAGGGATGAGAGGACAACCAAGGGGCTCAGGGCTTCTTTTTCAAGAGGAAAATGTTCTAAAATTGACACTAGGGATGGTTACACAACCCTGCAAATGTATGAAAAAACCATAGAACTGTATGATTTACATGGATGAGTTGTATGGCATGAAAATTTTATCTCAACAAAGCTGTTGGTTTTTTCCTTAAGTATCTATGGGGAAGTGTGCCTGGGTGGCTCAGTCAGTTAAGTGTCTGCCTTTGGCTCAGGTCATGATCCCATGGCCCTGGGATCAAGCCCCACATTGGGCTCCCGGCTCAGTGGGGAGCCTGATTCTCCCTCTGCCTGCTGCTCCCCACTGCTGTGCTCTCTTGCTTGCATGTGCTCGCTCTCTCTCTCTCAAATGAATAAAATATTTAAAGAAATTACAAAAATAAAAGAAGTATCTATGGGGTAAGGGTGGGCAAAATGGGTGAAGGGGGTCAAGAGGTACAAATTTCCAGTTCTAAAATAATTCACAGGGATATAACACACAGGACAGTAACTACAGGTAATAATATACTGAATATTTGCAAGTCGCTAAGACAGTAAAATCTAAAAAGTTCTCATCATAAGAAAAAAAAATTATTTCTGTATGGTGACAAATGTCCACTAGACATACAGAGGTGCTCATTTTTCAGTACACAGAAATAACGAATCAATACCTTGCACATCTGAAACTAATATTTCATGTGTCAAATAAGCCTCAATATAAAAAAAAAAGAAAAAGTAGGGGTACCTGCATGACTCAGTCAGCTACATGACTGGATTTTGACTCTCAGGGTCATGGGATCAACCCCTGCATTAGGCTCTGCCCTGGGCATGAAGCCTACTTAAGATCTTCTCTTTCTCCCTCTGCTTCTCCTCCCCCTCCTCCGTGCAGTCAGGTCTCTTTCTCTCTCTCAAAAAATAAAAAAATAAAATAAAGAAAGAAGGAAGGAAAAGAAAAGAAAAAGAAAAAGTAACATGTATGATAGTATTCGTGGACCCTTTATTTCACAATTCAAAGAAGGCAAAGTAGCAAGTACTTACTGACCACCTCAAGTCCCCTGTTTATCCTATGTTACACAGTGAAAACTGAGCATGCCCCTGGTCACGGAACAGGTCTGCTTGGAAGCTGGGCTCCCAGCTCTCTCATGGCTGGTTCCTTCCAAGACCCCACTCTGTGCCCAGAGGGAAGCAAGGAGGAACCAGCACGGGGTGGGGGGGGGGGGGGCGGTTGTGGTGCCTGGGAGAGACCTTCCGAAACTCTCCTTTGAGCCTCTGCTACAGCAAATGCCTCCTTCCGCTTCGCTGAAAGCATCCGTAAATTCACTCAAAATTCGTATTACGCCTGAATTTCTTGGATGTTCTCCCCACTGGTCTCTCTGTCCCCACCCCACCAGCATCTGGTTAGAAACTGAGTCGGCTAATGTGCCTTATTGGCTGAGAACCCTTAGGTTCCTGTCTCACTCACAGCAAAAACAAAGTCCTCTCTGGGACCCATAAGGCCCCATTAGATGTGCCATGGTACCTTCTGCCCTCATAACCTGCTCTCTCCCCTTGGTTTGCCCAGCTCCCACCACATGGGCCTCCTCAATATTCTTCAAACTCACCAGGCACCGACCTGTCTCAGGGCCTTTGCACTGGCTCTTCCCTCTCCCTGGACTGCTCTCCCCCCAAACCTTACACAGCCTATCCCCTAACCTCCCTCAGTTCTCTACATAAACATCAGCCTCAGTGACCTCACCTTCCCTGACCACTCTATTTAAAAGTGCAGCCCAACCCCTGTACCAACCCCCTGTACCATGAGCCCTCTTATCCTGCTTTATCTTTGTTAAGAACACTTACTGACATCTGACATAGTAAATATTTTACTGGCTTATCTTGTTTACTATAGATCTCTGAAGTAGACACTTGAGAAATATTTGTTAAATATTGGGTAACTGTGCACAGTTGTGCAGGTTGTACACTGCACAATCCCCCTGGCCCTTCCACTCCCACCCCTCAGGGAAGCAGTCCCATCTCAGGACACTGTAGATTTGTGTATACATATGCCCACAATTTTCTGGCAGATGGCAGAGAAGGGTCATGAGAAAGGGGCATCTGTTTTTAGTTCCACAAAAGCACCACATGGGCTCATGGAGGCCTGAGTTAAATAAATAGGCAAACTGCTGCTTCAGATGCGGCCAGAAAGCACCACACACTCCCAGACTCCGTGGGCTGAGATCCCCCTCTGCTATTCAAGGATCTGTCTGACCTTGGGCAAGTTACTTCTCTCTGCACCTCTGTTCTACTTTGGGTCTACGGGAACTGTAACACTCCCACGATATGGGTGTGAGGCTTAAACAAATCAATATGTACTGAGTACACGACCTGCAGCTCAGAGGACGTGCTGGAGAAGCGTGCACTATTATCACAGCAGCTATTGTTCCCAAATCCCCAGGCTCAGGCTTCGAAAAATACAACTCCGGGTAGGGGGTGGGGACCAATCTTAGATGCAATGCGTTTCTGCCTGGTTTGTGCTCGACTGAGCCGCCCCTAGGTTTTGGGTTCGGAGCCACCTTGAGGGGCTCTGGGGATCCAGCCCTACTCACCGAGGTCTGATCTCCTCCCAGGGACAGTGGGAAACATTGGTGTCCACATAGTGGGGTGGAAACCCCAGCTCCAGGGGCACAAGCTCTCAGCAGGCATCCCTGACCCGTGATGTGTCCGCCTGGCCAGTTCCCAAAATGCCCCTAGACTGAGCTCGACCTCCCAAATGTTCCTCCTCTCTTTAGCTCTCAACACATACTTCACTCTACTCAACTGTGTAAGAATGAGTGCCCCGAGGGCAAGGGGGATAAAGCAGATCGATTGGGAGGAATTATGCCAAAACTTACACTAACGAGGCTATGCTACTCCAAGTGACAGAATTACAAGTCACTTTTGTGTTCTCAGCATTTCTAGAACTTGTATATTCCAATGTCATCTCCCCGCTCCTTTGTTCCTTCTAATGATCTTGTACTGGCTTTTTTTTTCTGTTGAGAAACTGTGTTTTGCTTTCACTTTTTTTTTTTTTTTTTTAAGATTTTATTTATTTATTTGACAGAGAAAGATCACAAGTAGGCAGAGAGGCAGGCAGAGAGAGAGAGAGAGAGAGGAGGAAGCAGGCTCCCTGCTGAGCAGAGAGCCCGATGTGGGACTCGATCCCAGGACCCTGAGATCATGACCTGAGCCGAAAGCAGTGGCTTAACCCACTGAGCCACCCAGGCGCCCTGCTTTCACTTTTTATCGAAACCGCATGCCCCCCAGACGCACGCGTTGTAAGTCCCACAGATCGTCCCCAAAACATGCCAGCTGCTGGGATGGGACCAAGATGAGCTCAGGCCGGCCAAGTGTCCCTTTGACAGGAAGAACCTCAGGGTGGTCAAGAGAGTAGGTTCTGACCATCCCAAGCAGGGATCTGTAACCTGAGTGTCTGAATCTCATGAGGAGGAACCAGAAGGCAATGGAGGTGCCTCCTGCAAGACAACTGTTCTGGATCCTTCCAAAAGGCAATGTCACAGAACGCACAGAAAAGCTGAAAAGAGCCTCCCAACTGAAGGGAAAGAGATAAGATAAGCTAAAATGCACTGTGTGATTCCAAACAGCATCCTGTGGGTGGTTGGAGGGGGGGAGATCCAGCTCTTCGGGGAGTTACTAGGACAACTGACAAAACCAGAATACAAAGACTTGTAGACCAGATAAAGAGTGCTGGGTCAATGCTCAACCAGGAGCACCTGATCAGTATCCTGGGCTTACGTAGGAGAATATCCTCCGTCTTCTGAAACACACATCAAAGTGTCCAGGGCCAAAAAAGCACGCAGTCCTGTTCCTAATCTCTTAACAGCTTAGGAAAAGAAAGAAGAGCGTATGTGTGTTGTGTGTGTATGTGTGCAGTTCTGGTTGGACTGGCCCATTTTTCAGATGAGAGCACTGAGACTCATGGGCAAAATAACTTTTGTGCCCCTGGCCTGCAGAGCAAAAGAAGAGGAGGGTGAGGAAGGAAACATGATATAATGCTACACGCCCGTGAATCCGGAGAAAAATTTCTCTGCGTTTTTTTTTTTTAATTTAAGATTTTATTTATTTATTTGACAGACAGAGATCGCAAGTAGGCAGAGAGGCAGGCAGAGAGAGAGGAGGAAGCAGGCTGCCTGCTGAGCAGAGAGCCTGATGAGAGGCGAGCCCTGAGATCATGACCTGAGCCAAAGGCAGAGGCTTTAACCCACTGAGCCACCCAGGTGCCCCTGTGTTTGTTATTCTTAAAACTTGTCCAGAGATTTGAAATTTTCTTCAAAATAGGAAGTCCAGCCGGCTCTGGGGCCACACTGCTTAGATCTGCCCCTGGCTCTGTCCTTCTAGGCTGTGCAACCTCGAGTCAGTGACTCCCCCTCTCTGTGCCCCCTCTTCTGCATCTATAAAACGGACCTCACGGGCCAGCAGTGTTCTGCACGAACATGCATAGTGGTATTTTACTGCCAATCTACATTCCAACGGGGCTTAAACAGTCTCACCATCACCCCTGTGTATCCTGTGTATGGACTGTTTTAGGATTTCATGAGTCCACACACCAAAGACATCAAATGCTCAACGTTGTTACCACCATGAGCGAACTAAGGCCACGAAAATGGATGCCTCCTTTGCTTCTCCCTTATCTCTCTGTCCATGGACACCTACCGGGGGGCTGGCTCCTGTCTGGTGCTAGGGAGCTTGGCGACAGCACTGTGGACCATGAGATAGGGCCCTGTGTCCTCGGACATGGGTGCTCTTGCAAAGCCTGGACCAAACCCCATTCAACTGTGTCACTCTGACAGGATACTCTGAAAAGCCCCAGATACAGATCTGGTTTACACAGAGTCCCTCTGTGGCCAAATTTTAGAAAGCCAGAGACATGTTCTGTAAGAGACACCCAGGTTTCCAGCTCTTCTTGAAAAACTGGAATATCAGCCCTAGAACGAGAAGCGAGTGGCACCCGAATGACCCCTTCAGACAAAGGACAGGGGTGCAGTGACACAAAGAAACCGACCACCCGATAAAAAAGATGACAAACAACCTGATTTCAGAACAAAATAAGATCAACAAGGGGCACAGAAGCCAACAGAGACGTTCAACCTCTGTAGTCAGCAGGCAGATTTAAACTGTGACCATAATGAGACAGCACTAGGTACCCAACAGAATGTCTAAAATGAAACGGATGGACGCCAGCATGCAGTGGCTAACAACGTGGACAGAGCCACTGGAACTCTTCAGCCTTGCTGGGGGTGACTCAAATCATCACAGCCTCTTTGAAAAACAGCAGGGGCAGTTTCAACTCCCATGAAATACATCCTTATCTGCCTTAGTCCTACACTGAGGTATTTACCCAAAAGAAATGATAGCATGTGTCCACACAGAGGTTACCACATGGAAGTTCACAGCAGCCACCCTGGTCAGGGCCAAATGCTGGAAACAACCCAAAGGTCCACCAAAAGGTGAGCGGATAAACAAATCATGATCTACCCACATGATGGGAATCTGCTCAGCCACGAACGGGAGCCAACGACTGACAAAGCCATCACAGATGAAACTCAGAATCACTCTACTGAGTGGCAGAAGCCAGAAGATGAAGAGTCCATGCTGTGTGAATCCATTTATATCAAATTCTAGGAAAAGAAAATCAAATCTGTTGTCACAGAAAGCAGATTTCACTGTCTGAGCTCAGGAGGCGGGGAGCAGTGACTGAGAAAAGGCAGGAGGGACTCTTTGGGAAAGGCAAATGTTGTGTCCTGACTGTGAAGGTGGTTTATAGGATGGTACCATTTGTCAAAATGCAGCCAATAGTACTCTCAAAATGGATGTATCACATTGTATATAAATTATATCTCCATAAAGTTCATGGGAAAACAACAACAACAACAAAAAAAACAACCCAGACTCTGACTGGTCTGTCTGGTTTCAATCCTGGCTCCATCGCTTACTTGCTGTGACCTGGGGCAAATATCTTCAATTCTCTGTCTCAGGGCCTTTGCACTTGCTATTCTTGTTGCTGGGAACACCCTTCCTGAAGACCACAACAGCCCTGGCCCCCTGGCTTTCAGGTCTTTGCTCCAATGAGAGCTTTCCAGGGAGAGCTAGTTAAAATGGCCACTCACACCACCAGCCCTCTCCTCCCACTTTCCCTGTTTTGTTTTTTCCCCACAGCACTCAGCACCTTCTGAGGGGTCCTAGAGTGGGTCTCCCCACCTCCCAACAGGCCAGCTCCCCAAAGGCAGGGAGCTTCATCTAGTTCATGACAGCACCTGCCTGGCACATCGGAGCCACTCTGTAAAAAACTGTAGAAGTAAACAAAGGGATACATATTACTCCCACGTGGGGATATGAATTGTAAACAATGATAAAGGGGAAAAGTGCACCTCAAATGGACAATCAGAGCGGTGAAGACACTGACTCCAGGTCACTCAGCAAGTAAGGCAAGGTGTGGAGCTGAGCTGGGGTCCTCCCAGCCGCCCCAGGGCAGTCTGACTCCATCAAGTGCCTTCACTGGATCCTGCAGTCCGCCCCAGGGGAGGGCGTGATCGAGGATCTCCAAGAGATCCAGATTTCATCCCCTGAATAACAGGCAAGAGGGATTGGGGATTTCTGTATCAGAAGACTAGTTCCTCAAGACCAGGCACTGTGAGGCTGAGAGACCAGGGCCAGATTGGAAACTGATCAGAATTCATGACACACATGGGTCCCCCCCCATGGAAAGGCGCCCTACATTATCCGCCGTCAGGGCCTCCCAAATCAAAACCATAATGAGCCACCACTTCACACCCACTGAGATGATTATAATAAAAAAGATGAAAAAATTAGAGTCCTCGTGACTTATTGATGGAAAAATGGAAAATGGTGCAGCCGCTGGAGAAAACATCTGGTGGGTGGGTGGTTCCTCAAGAAGTCAACAGAGACTCAGCGTATGATCCAGCAATTCCGCTGGCAGGCGTACACATCCACGCAAGAGGAAAAACGCAGGTCCACACGTGCGCTGGTATGAGAACATTCACAGTGGCACAACCCGCAACAGCCAGAAAGCAGAAACAGCACATGCGCTCCTTGACCACTGGGTGGGAAGCCATAAGCTGCAAATCCACAGTGGAATATTATTCAGCCGGGAAAAGGCAGGCAAGTACTGATCCACCGCTACAGAGCAGGAGAACCCAGAAACACCACGCTGAGCGAGGAAGGCTGGGCTAGAAAGACTGCACGTTGCAGGAATCCACTTACATGAAATCTCCAGGACAGAGGCAAATCTACAGAAATGGAAAGCAGATTCGTGGCTGCCAGCAACTCCCAAGGGGAAAGGCAGGATTTGGGGAAATGAGGGCACCATCCGAGAGCGTGGGTTTCTCTCTGGGGTGATGGAATACTCCAGAATTCGATGTGGTAATGGCCACACAACCCTGTGACTATACTAAAAAAACCCCATTAAACTGTCTACCTCAAAAGGATGAATTTTATGGCATGCAAATTACATCTCCATTAACAAAATGTAAAAAGTAAAACAAAACAAAAGAAAGCACATCCCTTGATGATACCAAACGATTTTAATTTTCTCAGATTTGGTAATGTCATGGTGGTCACGGTAGAAAATGCTTATTGTTCTTTAAACACATACTAAAGTATGTAGCATTGACCTGGGATTTAAAATCCTTTAAAATCCTTCAACAACAACAAAACAGAGATCAATAAAGCCAGCATGGCCAAATCTGGATGTATGTGGAATTTGGGGATATAAGTAACAGGAGTTCATTACGCTGCTGTCTCCACTTTCCGGTACATCTGGAAATTTTCATCATTTTGGTTTTTTTTAATTTGCTCCCAGCGATTCTACCTCTGGGATTTTAACTGAACAGCTCTACTCGCATTCACGCAAATCAATGCTGTACAATTACTCACAGTTGCCTTGTTCGTAAGAGACTGTAGCTAACCTAAGTGTCCAGCAAATGGACACTGGTTCAGTAAGTTAGGGCTCTCCAATGGGATACTATGCAGCTGTGACAGGCCCTGAAGTCAATAAGGTAGAACCTCCAGGATATATATATATTTTTTAAAGATTTTATTTATTTATTTGACAGACAGAGATCACAAGTAGGCAGAAAGGCAGGCAGAGAGAGAGAGAAAGGAGGAAGCAGGCTCCCTGCTGAGCAGAGAGCCTGATGCAGGGCTTGATCCCAGGACCCTGAGACCATGACCATGAGCCACCCACTGAGCCACCCAGGCGCCCCCAGAATATGTTATTAAAAGAAAAGAGCAGAGCAGTGTTTGAATACCCTGTTATTAGTGCCTTAAAAAAAAAGTGTGTGTGTGTGTGTGTATGTATGTGTGTGTGTGAGTGTGTATGTCCACATGCCTGTGTGCAATGCTCACACATGCATGGAACATCTCTTAGGAAAGACTAAAAACTATAACCATTTTACCTCCAGGAAGAGGATAGCTCGGAGGGAGAGAGGGAGACTTTTCACGAGAAATCTTTGAGACCATTCGAGTTTTGTACTTGAGCATGTATACCCACCGCTCCCAAAAATAAATAAACACATACATTTTTAAAAAGCCCTCAAGAAAAGCTGTTTCCTAAGTGTGGCTGTGTCCCCATACATCCCCCCTGGGGCTGGATTAGAAGGATCAGGTTGTCCCTTCTGCTCCCTCCCTTGGGGTGGGCAGCGGGCACCAGGCTGGGGCCAAGGCCTCCCTCCAGGGAGAGCAGAAACAACCCATGGGCCCACCCAGGACCCCCCAGGAGCGATTTCCAGATTCATACTCCCTTGGCTCCCTCTGAGGGAGAGGGAGATACAATACAAAAAGAACTGAAGGAAGAGAAAGGAGAAGAAGAAGGAGGAGGGCGAGGGAGGAGGGGGAGGAGGAGGCCTGAGCGCCTGTGAGAACAAAGCAAGGACAGGCCTGGGCAGGAAGCCGCGGGCAATACCAACCCCCACTTCAGCAGAAGAAATGGCCACCAAGAAGCTTTATTCATAAGCAACAACAAACTGGAAAACAATCCAAATGTCCATCGACTGATGAATGGAGAGACGCAATGTGGTAGGTCCATACAACGGAATGTTATTCAGCCATAAACAGGAGAGAGGCCCTGACACACGCTCACAACACGAGTGAACCTGAGCACGTCATGCCAAGGGATAGCAGCCAGACACAAAAGGCCACATAGTGTAGGATCCCGTGTATAGGAAATGACCAGGGCAGGCAGATCTGCAGAGATGGAAAGTAGATTACTGGCTGCTCAGGGCTGAGGGGTGGGGGGTGGGGAAGAAATTAGGTACAGAGTTTCCTCCTGGGTGATGAAAATGTTCTAGAACTAGATTGTGGTCACAGTTGCACAACTCTGTGAATATACTAAAAACCACTGAGCTGTCCACTTGAGGAAAAAAAAAAAGGAGACATTTATGGCAAGCAGATAGCTTAACTGTGAAGAAGAAAATGAAAAGAGAAAAACAACAACAGTGGGAATGAACTAGGGATGAGAGGCAACCGTATAGACGGACCTTAAGAACATTCCACTGAGTGAAAGAAGCCAGGTGCACAAAAGGCCACATAGCATGGTGCTCCACGAAATGTAAGCTTTACATGAAATCTCCAGAAAGGCAAATCCACAGAGACAGAAAGCAGATTAGGGGGGTGAATGGGACTGGAGTGGGGACAAAGACTTCATGACTATAGGATTTCCTTTTGGGGTGAGGAGAACGTTCCAGAAACCAGAGAGTGGTGAATATCCTAGCCAGTGGATGGTACAACTTTAAGTGGATGAGTTTTATAGTATGTGAATTATGTCTCAATAAAGCTGTTTAAAATTTTAAGCAAGGGGAGAAAAAAAAGAGAGAGAGAGAAACTGGTCACGTGAACCTCTCACCACCCCAACCCATTCACTCACTCGGGGGATCTCCCATCACTATGGCCCCCAACCCCCCAACAGGCCTGGTTAAGAATGGCAGAACCAGGACTCCCACCTCCAGTCCCAGTTGTATCTCCTGGGACCCCCGTACATGACGCAGAGCTCCCTGTCCCCCCACCCCTGGAGCCATCCTGGGTTGCTTTCATTCCATATCCACAGCTGGATGGAGGCACCACGACGGTGGGCACCAAGTTTTGGCTTCATATTCTCCTCCCCCCACCAACCCGAGCCCAAAATGGGCAAGACGACATAGAAACCACAAAGGAATGTGAAATGTGCAGGGTTTGTAGAATTTCCTAAGTGCAAAATGCTGATTTCAGAAGCACAAACGCCTTTATACAGCAACAAAACAAAACACGGACACTTTCATACTTCGCTAGAAAGTAAACACACACACACAGGAAACCAGACTCGAGGGACAAGATCAGAGGGAACCCCCGCTCTCCCCACTCCCCATCTACCACCACCTGCTCTTTCTGGGGCCTCAGGAGGTTAAGTTGGTAAGAGGTAAGGTTTAGGTCTGGTATCAAGCAGGGAGGAAGGAACAACCACATTGCTTGTAAGCAATTCTTTTTCCCAGAGCTACTGGGAAGGGTTTTCCTGGCTCCAGTTTCTCTCCTCCCCAACGCCCCCCCCCCACTTTGTCCTTCCAGTGCAATACTTGCGCTTTCCCACTTTGGGGAAAACACCTTTGACTCATTCCCTCCACAACACATACTTAGTGAGCACCCACTGTGCCCTGGGAGACCCCTCCAGTAAAGAGGAGCACCATACCTTCGTAAACAAACTGATCTATAACCTAATCTCTGCTGGTGGTAAATGGCTAGGAGGCGATCATGATACAGGAGGAGGGAATGATGGGGAAGAGGAGGTTTCTATTTTAAAATAGGGTCCTGGACAGAAGTGACACTGAAGCAGAGACTGGAATGAAGTAAGGAGAGAGCCATGCAAATACATGGGGCAAAGCACCTCGGAGAGCTGAGGGAATGGTGCAAAGGCCCTGAGGCAGGACAGTGCCCAACAAGATCACTGTGTGGTGAGGACAGGGCATCAGTAATGATGTTAGAGAGGGAGTTGGGGAGGGGAAGAGGCATGGGAGGGCCTGTGGATTTTGTTCTAAATGCTCTCAAACTGGGGTTGGGACCCATGGGGCATCGAGGTAGTCCTCTCAGGAGCCCAGAAGTTGCCCATACAGTTCAAGTCAAACAGCTAATCCAGATGCCTCATCTGCTAGTACTGAGTCCTTCCCATCCAGTCCACTGCCTTTGCTAGCATCAACAAAAACACATCAACTGGGTGAAGGCTATTGCATGTTCCCCCAAAACCAGGTTTTCCTCCTAGATGCACTGTGGGACTACCTTTCCCAGCATCCCTTGTAGCTGGGTGTGGTCACATGATTATACTCCGCCCACAGGAAAGCAGGCGGAAAGCAACATGGGCTCTTTCCAGGTCTGGCACATGATCTATTCCACCATACTTCCTTATCCACGGTGCACCCCACAGACTCAGGGGATGGCAGAACCACAAGAGGGAAGGCATCTGATTCCTCAGTGCCTCACAAGAGGCTGGCCGACCAGAAACACCCTCACTGGTCTTTAATGTGCAAGAAGAAAACTTTCACGCAAATAAGGGCTAGTTGTCACAGCAGCTAGCAGGACCCCCACTGACTCACACACCCACCTAACAAAGGCTGGTCAACCTGGCAGCCTGCTCGAATAAGGAACCTCTTGCAGAAGTTCCAGAAAGGGAAGCAAGGAGAGGGGAAACTGAGTCTCTACGTGCCTTGAGGTGTGCCCAACTCAGAAGAGACTAGAGCAAAAGTTCAGGGCCGCACCCAGGGCCCAAGAGTTTATGTCCCCAAAATGCTCTCAGCCACGTCAAGTTCGTATTTGGAAAAGAAATGCCAGCTCCACAGTCAAGGATCAGCCTCTATCCCAGCCTGACACCACATCAAGGATGAGAGTCCCAATTTATAAACCATAAGGACTATTCCCGAGGTGCCGGGCCACCCCGAAACCCTGCACAGTAGCTCCCTTTATCCCATAGATGAGGAAAGCTGACACCTATAGCCACTAACCCAACAACCGGAAGTGCAGGCCCCCAAGAAGTGGGAGCCTAGAATAGAAGCACCTCAGTGATGCCAAGGACAGTGCCTGGCACACAGGAGGTGTGTAGGGAATACCTGTTGAATAAATGAACAAACACTTCTTATTTTCCCTTTTTCCAGATGAGGCAACGAGGCTCAGAGAGGGCATGTCACTGACTTGAGGTCACCCATTTGCTGGGTGAGGGGACCAGGTTGTGGGTCAAGATCCAACCCCAAGCACTCACCCTCCCTACTCTGCCAGCCTGCTCCTAATGCCTCTCACCCCCAACCCAGAGCCTGAACCGGACCAGCTGAAAGCCTCAGGGCCTTTTCTCAACTGTTCTCAACTCCCCCCATCACCCCTGCCCCAGTACATTTTCCTTCAGCTCATTCACATCCTCCCAAGTTCCTTGCTCACTAAGTATTCATCCATTCAGCAATTAAGGATGAAGACGCATGCGTGCCAGGCTCTGTTCTAGAAACTGTGGGGGGCGAGTGAAGGGGGAGGACAGCCATGAACAAAACAAAAATCCCTGTTTACCCAAAGCTTACGCTTTTGACCAGCATTAGGGCAGAGACACAAAAGGACAATGCAACCTATCATACCACGTATTTACAAATTAAATTTCCATGTATTTCATTTCTATCTATTAAATAAAAATGTAGAGTGCCTGGGTGGCTCAGTGGGTTGAGGCCTCTGTTTTGGCTTGGGTCGTGATCCCAGGGTCCTGGCATCGAGCTCCACGTCGGGCTCTCTGCTCAGCGGGGAGCCTGTTTCCCTGTCTCTTGTCTGCCTTTCTGCCTACTTGTGATCTCTGTCTGTCAAATAAATAAAACCTTTAAAAAAAAAATGCAACATGCACTCTAAATTATATCTATAAATGTTAAAATAGAAATGCCATGTTATGTATGAAATTAGTTCTATTAAAACCATTTACAAATATTGTCAAATATTGATATATATAAAACAATAAAATATCAAATAGATGGTAAGTCAGAAGTTGCTA
The DNA here is from genome assembly GCF_022355385.1 of Mustela nigripes. NCBI lineage: Eukaryota > Metazoa > Chordata > Mammalia > Carnivora > Mustelidae > Mustela > Mustela nigripes. The sequence goes on from NC_081573.1 coordinate 6,590,558, forward strand.
AGTGCTATGGAGGAAAAGCAGAGAGACAGAAGGACCAGGGCTTTGGACAGTTTTAAATAGGGTGATGAAGGCAGGCATGTGTGAGGAGGAGGGACCCAAAGAAGAGGGGGACAGCAAGTACAAAGGCCCTGAGGTGGACAAGTCAGGACATACTGCCTGACTTGAGGAAGGAGGCCAATGTCACTGAAGCAGAGTGAGCGAGGGTGAGTAGTTAGTGGAAGACGAGCTTAGATTGTAAGCCAGGGACCAGACTGCGTATAACAACAGCCAAACTTGCGTATGAAACAACCCTAGTGTCCATCCATAGAAGAATGGATGAACAAAACATGCTTGATCCATGCAATGGAATACTACTCAAGACTCAAAAAAGAATGGAATTCTGATCCAGGATGCAATGCTGATGAACCTTGAAAACATGAGGCCAGGTGAAATAGGCCAGACACAGAAGGACAAACACTGTAGGGTTCCACTTAAATGAGGTGCCTACAAAAGACAAATTCATGGAGACAGAAAGGAGATTAGAGGCTACCAGGGGCTGGCGGGAGGAGGAATGGGGAGTTCCTGAGTAATGGGTACAGTTTCTGTTTGGAGTGATGAGAACATTCTGGAAATGGACAGGGATGATAATCGCACAACACCGTGAAGGTGCTTAGTGCCACTGGACTGTATACTTAAAAAAGGTGAAAATGGTAAATTTTATGTTAAGCGTAACTTACTGTAATCACAAAGTGGCTGACACTGTACTCACACTGGGTTGGCTATATTGGGCAATGCTCTAAAAGCTGTATGGATCTTAATTCATTTGCTAACCCAATGACTCTTTTACAGAGGAACCTTCTAGACCAGGGCTGCCCGAGAGAAATATGATGCAAGTCATATACATCATTTTCTAGCAAAAAGAGCATGTGAGTTTCAATATGTTAATTTAATTTAATTTAACTAGGGGAGAAGGGGCAGGGGAGGGAGAGAATCTTAAGTAGGCTCCATGCTGCCCAGCACGGGGCCTGACACAGGGCCCAATCTCACCATCCTGAGATCCAGACCTGAGCCGAAATCAAGAGTCAGAGGCTCAAATGACTGAGCCACCCAGACACCCCTGAATATGTTAATTTTAATAATATAGTTTATGTAACCTGAAATTTACAATCATGATCATTCCATGTGTCATCAGTATAAAAACATTAGTGAGGTCATTTATACCCCCTACCCACTTCATGCTAAGACTTTGAAATCTAGGGTATATTTCACACTCGGCTCTGCTAGTGTTCAAGGGCACATGTGGTCCATGGCTGCTGCACCGGACAGAGGAACTCGGGGCCACTGTAAGGACTCTGGCTTCCCCTGGGAGTGACGGGAGCCACAGGAGGGACGTGAGCAGTCTCAGGTTACAGCAGGGTCACTCTGGCCATCTAAGGGCGGGGGTGGTGGTGTTGGGGTGGTGGGAGCACCAGGAGGAAGAGAGGCAGTGGCGCAGGTGGGAGGTGACAGGGGCTGGACCAGGCTGGGGGCAGACAAGGCCAGATGCTAGAGACATTCTGCAGGCAGAGCTCCCGGGCCAAGCTGTGGGACTGACCAGGAACAGGAGACAGGAGAAGAAACCACCAATTCGACAACGTGAATATACTTAACACTACTGAATGGTTTAAGATGGTGAGTTTTATGTTATGTGTTGTTTCCTAGAATAAAAAAAAAAATTAAATTTAGGGGTACCAGGGGGGCTATGTCGGTTAAATGTCTGCCTTCGGCTCAGGTCATGATTCCAGGGTCCTGGGATGGAGCCCCAGATCTGGCTCCCTGATCAGCGGGGAGCCTGCTTCTCCCTCTCCCTCTCTCAAATAAATAAATAAATAAAATCTTTTTAAAAATAGATTTAAATTTAAAAGAGAGAGAGAAGAGGTTTCAGAGATGCTGCCAAAGTACAGAGCCCAAGGCCACTGGGAGCCTCGTGCTGCCACTGAGAGATGGGTGACAGCCGGGAGGGAGCAGCCTTGGTTTCAGTTTTGGTTTTGGGGTGGGTGGGAGGTGGGGAGTTTGGTGCTGAGGACTTTAAATCTGGGGTGCCTAGTAAACAAGCCAGGGCGGGGATTTCAGCAGAGGGGTACAGGCTGGACACACAATGCCAGAAACCAAGGGGAGAGGGAGTAAGATCCTTGCCCTGGCGTCCCTGCCCTTCATCCTCGCTCCCCTGACATTTACGGGACTTGGCCTCTCTCGCCCAGTTCCCACAGATCTGGCCCCGCAGGGAGCATCGACCTCAAGGGCAGGCTCCCATCCTCTGGCCCATCACTCCATCCCCCACCCTGTCTTCCTCCCCCAACGCCAGCCGCAGCCCGACACAGACTCCAGGCTCCGCAGGCTTTCGGAGAACGGGTTTCCAGAAGCCTCACCACCCACTTGTGCCGCCCACCCTGCTTCCTAGCCTGCAGACCCCGTCAAGGCTTGACACGCCTGCTCATTAGATCGTCTAGCAACGAGCAGAGGAACGCAAGTAGTAAATATAATCCAGCAGACGGCCTGAAGACGCCGAGCTTTCCGTGCACTGTGAGACCCCCGCACATGGTTGGGTGGCTCCCGATCGCTCCTTCCAAACCCGTGGGGTGAGATGTGCCCTGAAATGCAGCTTTTTGACTGCCTCTGCAGGAGGATAGCGCGCACACGCATCTCTCCTCAAACACCCTTGGCTCCGCGGGGGCACCCTGGGATCGAACACTGATCCTTTTGCAGCCAAACGTGTGAGCAGTCGCAAGCGGTATGACAAAGATGGACCAGGAACAGCCCGGCTTCGGGTCAGGTCCTGCTGCCCACCGGGGGCTGTTGGGGTGCCGCCGTGGGCGTCACTGAGCTTGGGGTTGGCGCGTGGATGGCACATGGATGGCTCGCCAGCCGTCCTAAGTGGGGAGGCATCTTCATGTGCCAACCGGGGAGGCTCCCCAAAGGCCCAGAAGGAGGCAGCCCATGGTTTCTGGGTCGGAAAACCCAATTTCAAATTCCCGCTCTGCCATGCTCTTGACCCCTGGCAAGCAGCCTCATTTCCTGGGGGTCTCGGTCCTGGGGGACAAGGAAGGATCTGGCTGGTGCCGTACAGGCCTTGAATGAATGCTGGTGACAGCGCCGATGAAAGCAAGAGTAAAAGGGGCTCAGCTTTACCAAGCCTGACTGTGGCCCTGGCAGGAACCGCGCTCTGTGCTGACAGCATCTTGGTGTTGAGGACCCTCTCGTCACGCTCCTGGGAGGCAGGGAGCATTTACTTCTAGCTTTTTTTTTTCTGAGTGAGAGAGAGAGCAAGTGGGGAGGGGCAGAGGGAGAGAGAGAATCCCTGGCAGTCTCCAAGTACAGCGCAGAGCCTGATGCGGGCCTAGATCTCACAACTCCAAGGTCACGACTTGAGCCAAAGTCAAGAAGGGCATGCCCCGCCGACTGGGCCACCCAGGCGCCCCTACTTTTATCCTCTTTTAACAGAGATCTGGAGTAACCTGCCCAAGGAAGGAACAAGCTGGGACCCCAAGCCCAAGTTTATCTGACATGGGCCTTAAACATTGTCCAAAACTTGGGTCAAGCCTGTTGGGTCTGCCTGTTCTGATGCTGATCTCTCCCCTACTCTGGTAACAAGCTAGTCAAACACCAACGCGTGTACTCTCTGCCCTCCTGTGAAATCCTCCTGAACGAAGCTCCACAAGGGAGGTACTGTTATTTTACCCATCGGTAGCACCCCCAGTATGCCCCCGCACTGATGGGGAGCCCACACATGGAGTCCCCAGACCGCTACAGGATGTCTCCTGGTCCAGCTAGATCGAAGGCCACCTGGGACGTGCCGGACCTCCTCCACCATCTAGAATATCTTCAGGCCTCTCTCCTTTTTTGGTTCCTGTGAAAGCTTCTCCTTCCTTTGAGCTCAGAGGCAGTTCTAGAAGCTGGCCTGGGACTCGAGGACTGAGAATAATGTAAGCAGCAGGACCTGGGCCATTTCTCACCAGTGTCCCTAGGGCCCGGCATGGGCCCGGCATGGGCCTGGCACCAAGCAGCCACTCAGTAAATCCTGGCTGCTGTTTGCAAGGGGTGCGAATGGTAAAGCCTTTCTGGAATGCAATTTGGCAGGACTCACCCAAGTCTAAATGCACGCTTCCCCCTGCCTTAGCAATTCCTCTTCCAGGAATCTGGCCGGTAGAAACACTTTAACACAAGTGACTGAAGAGGTAGATACAAAAATGTTCGGTCGGGTCACTCCCCAGCTCAAAAGCTTCCCATGGCTCCCACCTTAGTAATAATTGAAGCCCACATGGTAGTTCAAGGCACATAATGAACACTCTAGAGCAACAAAGAGGTAGCATGAATCAGCTAATAATGGAGAAAAGACGGGATACTAAAACACTCATTTAATCTAACAGCAGCAAGGGATGAGAAGAAAAGGCACCAAAACACATAGGCAATAAACAGAAAACAAACGGCAGGACAGGATATTTAAATCCAGCTGCGTCAAAGAGGACAATAAACAGAAGTGGTCTGAAGGGGGCTTCTCGAGCCGAGCAGGTTCACGTGACAGCTGAGCACGTGACATGTACCTAGTCCAAACACAGAGGCGCCATGTGCAAAATACACACTGGAGGGGCGCCTGGGTGGCTCAGTCCGTACAGTACACAACTCCTGACCACAGGGTCATGAGTTCAAGCCCCACACTGGGTGTGGAGCCTACTTTAAAAAAAGAAAAAGAAAAAGAAAAAGAAATTGGAATCCTTGTGCATTGCTGGTGGGAACAAGAAATGGTGCAGCCACTGTGAAAACCAGCAGTACTTCCAAGTTCAACACAGAATTCCCACAGGATGCAGCAGTTCCACGCCCAGGTGTATGTCCAAAAGAACCCAAAGCAGGGACTCGGATGTACATCAACGTTCACAGCAGAGTACTTGCCACAGCCAATAGCTGGACACAACCCAAACGGCCACTGAAGCATGAACGGAGGAAAAATGGGGTGTATACAGACAACGGACTATTATTCAGCCTTAAAAGGGAAATAACACCGATCCAGGCTGTAGCCCGGACGAGCCTTGAGAACATGACGCCGAGTGAGAGAAGCCAGACACAGAAGGAGGACTACCATATGACTACTCTTCTGTCAGGTGCTGAGGGAAGGCAAATTCATGGGGACAGAAAGGAGAATAGAGGTTCCGAGCGGGTGGGGGGAGAGGGCGTATTTAATGGGTAGAGAGCTTCTGTTTGGAACGAAGAACAAGTTCTGGAATGGACAGTGGTGACAGTTTCACAACTCTACAGACAGACATGCCACTAAACCGCAGACTTAAAAAAACAGTTAAAATGGGGGGAGGGGTGCGTGGGTGGCTCAGCTGGTTAAGCATCTGCCTTCAGCTCAGGTTGTGATCCCAGGGTCCTGGGATCAATCCCCGACAAGTACGCTCTCACTCTCATAAATAAATAAAATCTTTAAAAAATATACTTAAAATGGTAAATTGTATGTTCCATGTATTTTGCTGCAATAAAAAGACTATAAATATCTCAGTGACTTCTACATTGATCCCATGTCCGTATAAAAATATTTGGGATATATTAGATTATATAAAATATACTCCCTTTAGTTTTCCATCTCTTTCTACCACAGCTACTAGAAAATTTAAAATAACATGTAAGGGGCGCCTGGGTGGCTCAGTGGGTTAAGTCTCCAACTCCTAATTTCGGCTTAGGTCACCATATCAGGCTCGTGAGATCAATGGGGGGTGGAAACTGCTTAGGATTCTCTCTCTCTCTGTCCTGCCCCCCCAAGCACCCTCAAGTAAATAACTTAGTAATTAAAATACAAGAAAATAATGTGTAAGTGGCTAGCATTTCATTTCTACTGGACACCGTTGGTCTCAACATTACAACCATCCAATGGACATTGTTGGACTGCAATGGTATCTCCAAGAGACACACTTTCAATGTAAAGATACCTATAGGCTCAGAGCAAAAACTGGAACTTAACTATAAAGGGCATCCTCAGAGCAGAGGTTAAATAATTTAGGGAAGGCTTCCTAGCTGCTAAAAGAATGAGATTTTAGACTACAGACACGGAACCAACTCTAAGACGTCTGTTCAATTTAAAAAGTAAGACGTAGGGGAGTGGGGGGGCAGACAAAATAAAAATAATTATAATATGGTAACTACACTTCCTATAATGAGTGGTCCCTAATGCACAGAACTGTCAAATTGCTACATTGTACTAATACAGGTTGAAACTCCTAGGATATTGCACGCAGACCATACTCCCAAGTGGAGAAAGAGGTTCAGATCAATGAACACATAAAAATAAGGTGTGGCGGAATCCACATAGTCTGTGCGATCAAAGGGACAAAAACGTATACAGGGAGAAGAGCAGCGGATGAACCCCAAATTCCTCGCAGAGTCTCCTGTGGAGAGGGAAGGAAGGGGGGGCGGGGACAAGACGATCCAGTAAGCAGTGTTATTACTTACACGCCTTTCTTCCTCGTGTAATAATTCATACACAGCCGCCCTCAAAACCCCAAAAGCTAAGAGTTAAGGAATCCCATTTTAGCCTTGGGGCCCCACATGTCCCTCCCATTTGCAAGCGCCCTGGAAGCAAGTCAAACACGGTCCAGTCTGATATCCGCCAGGCACCATGCTGCTCAAGTGTGTGGTTCCCCATGTCCCAAACCCGGGTCGTCCCCAGCTCACCCCCAACCCCGCCCACCCCCACCGCCGAGCAGCAGTGGCCTCAATAGGGTGCTTGTCAGAAACCAGTTCAGGTTTGAGAAACTGGATCTCTGGCATGTCCCAAGCTGCCTGCACCAGCAGGCCCAGACTAAAGGCTGGCTGGTGACAGTCACAGCCCAACGCAGGGACAGCAACAGCGAGCAGAACTTACAACGGGCTTACGAGGCACCTGACCGCACATGAGCTCAATCCAACTCCACAGAGGGTCCCCCCTCCCCCACCAGGTATTTCCCATCTCTGACCAGGGATCTCCGGTTCCAACCTTCAGAGGTCTCTGACAACCATCCTTCTCCTTTCTTCCTGACTCCCTTGGGGGCACCGCCAGGCGGCCGGGGGTGTTTCACGTTACTCAGTGTGGGCTCCCCTCTGAAATAGCCAGCATTTCCAAACACCTACCATGCCTACCGGGCACTGCCATGAACGTGGGGCTGCTGCTGATGGTGAGGTCACCGAGCCGGAGGGCTTGCTGACTGATGAGGAAACTGAGGCTCGGAGAACTGGTGGGGCCGGGGGTGGGGAGCTCTGGCTCTCCATCCCCATGGGTGGCTCCAGGCCAGCGCTGCCTGCAGTCCTGACCCTCCAGCCCTCAAGGGCCCGGCTGACTCACACGAGCTCACAAGCAAGCTCTCACACACACATCCGCCGTCTGGAGGAAGCTGGGCGGCTGCCTCGCTTATGTTAATGAAGACACCACAGAGGGTAAAAAGAGAAAGAGGGAGGGATGGAGCCCTGCTGAGCCAGGGCTCCCGAAGGCTGAGCTGAGGCCCAAGCTTGATCTCAGGGCAAACCCGGGGAAGGCTGAGGGTAGTGGTGGGGGGGGAAGGGCAGCTTCCGGGATTGTGGCTTACTCATGGTGTGGGGGGTGGGGGGAGGCTGTAACTAGGAAGTGGCAAGATTGAGGGCTAAAGACCTGTGCTGCAGCTGGTGGGGGGCAAACCACGTGCGGGGGGAATCCCCACTCTGCCCGTTAGCAGCTGTGTGACTGGGCAAGTCACTTAACCACTCTGGGCCTTGGCTTTCTCATCTGTAAAATGGGGATGCTCACTCACTTGCCTCTGCAGGTTCTCCTGTGCAATGAGTCAGTCCTGGTAAGGGGCCTGGACTAGTGCCTGGCACAGTGCTGCTTGTTAGGCTTGTTGCTACACGGACAACCTGGGCAAAGCTCCTAACTGGGTCCACATCCCCCGAAATCTTTGGCCTGAAGCCGCGATGTGGCGTCAAGTGTGCGGATCTCTGGGGAAATGTCTGCGGTAAAAGGTGACTCTCCTGTAATGAGTGGCGAGCAGGAAGGCTCGCCCCCAGCCACCAGCTGGCAGTACTGTGGGGCACCCCGCACCCCACCCCGGCCACCTCTGTTCCTGTCCCCAAGCAGCCGCACACTGCACGGACCCCCACCCCCAAAGTCCTTCCCAACTGTACCACCTTTCTTCTGCCTTTATGCCCTGCTCCTTCCTCACCTTCTGACCTTCAAGAAAAGGTGACTCCTGAGCCCCACCCAGTACCACCCCCTCCTGCTCTTCTAGAATCTTCCTTGGCTCCTTTCCTTTCCTCTCCTGAGACTGAGCCTGCTCAGCTCCTAAAAAGAAGATCCAATGTGCTCGTCCCAAGACCCACAGGAAGGTCGCCTGGCCCTCACTGGTTCAAGAAACCCTGATCACAGGCTTATTCTCAGTCAGGTACTGGGGAGGAATCCTAACCCGGGAACAAGCTCAGTGAAGTGAAGGCAATGGGCCGGGGGTTGACAAGGAAGGCTTCCCGGAGCAGGGGGGACCTAAGCAGAGGCCTGTTGGAAACAGAAAGGAGTTGGGGAGGTGGAGGGCACAGCAAGGGCAAAGGTGCAGGGGCAGGAACCAGCTGGGGCACGAAGAAGGCAAGGGGAAAAGGTCAGGGTAATTCAGGCCACCAGACCAGGGTTTTGTCAGAAGAGGGAAGGGGCAGACCTACCTGAGGGCACTAGGGAGCCAAAGAGTGCAGTAAGAGTTTATTTTTTTAAAGGTCTGGCTGCTAGGAGCTCTCGTCTTCCTTCTATCATCCATCCATGACACCATCCTTCCCCTTCCTCTGGCTCTTCACCCTATTCCTGTCTGGGTTCTGCCCCTACCTATTTCTCAGACCCAGGAAGCCCCCCTCAAGTCCATTTAAGCTAAGACCTTTCTGGAAGCTCTCCCTTTGCTCCTGAGACGGGGACAGTGCCTGATCCCAGCCCTCCTCTTCTCGTCCTGTTTTGGCCACGAAAAGTTTCACCAATACACAGTGGAGCTGATTCTCCATTCACTCTGGTCCTCTCCCTGGGGAACTGTCCCCATCCCGGGGGACTGATCACTCAACATCACCGTCTCTCACGCGTGACCCCAACAGTTCATCCATTCTGCATCTCTCCCCTCTGCGTCCCTCCACCCTCCAAGAGGGTGTTAAAGCAGTTCTCCTGGGGTCTGGGAATAGCCTTGAGCCCAAAGCCTGTCCTCAAGAAACCCCCTCCTCCAGGAAGCCTGGCCTGATGCCTCCTCCTGACCTTCCCAAGCTCAGGAGCATCCCTGAGAGGAATTTCACCTTGCAGGGAAGATGGATGAGTTTGTGGCTTCCCTGGAGATAATGCCCCCCTGCTTCAGAAAGGTCTAAATGAGACAGGACCATGGAAGGGAAATCGCAAAGGGCTGGCCATGGTCCAAATGTGCCCCACAGGCTCCGACTCCTGCTGGAGAGCACACGGGGACCACAGATACGGCTGTGGGGAGGCAACGATGGCAGGATAGACAATGTGCATGGAAAGGGCATCTGGGGTGGCTGGAAGACCCATGGCTCCCCGTCCCAGGGGAGGGGATTGCAGGCTGAGCCCTGCAACTCTGAGAGGTGGCCATCTGAGCAAACTGGGGCCCTGAGATGAGCACAAACACCTCTGGTGATTTGGAAGCAGGTGGGTCACTGCTGGAGAACCAGCACACGGATCCCAAACACAGGCTCTGACCTCCCCTTTCTCTACCACTGTGATACGTCCACCATTCAGTCAGTCAGTCAGTCAACAAACATTGGGGCTCAAGTGCATGCCAGGAGCTCAGAACACAGAGCACACTGCTTCTCTCCTACTGCAGTTTAGAGTCTAGGGAAAAAGCCAGGCCTGACGAAGAGCTCACAGGAGACCTACTACATCTCAAGCGGGATATAGAGGGGGGAGGAGGGGCTGGTCAGTGAACTGGGATGGCGTCCCCAGATCAGGGTGCTGGGGGCCCAGGCAGGGTAGCCAGAGGAGGAGTGTTCGGAGGCTGAGACTTCCTGAGGGAAGGCAGGTAGGGTCTCTCTCTGCTGAGAGAAAGAAGGTGACAGCCTTCCTGTGCATTCCTGCTCTGTGAGCAAAGGGAAGGCCCACGACACGGCTAAATCTGAAAGCCATGCCACCGGACCAGAGATGCTCAGTGCCAAGGACCTCACACCTCAGTGTGTAAAATTCGAGAAGAGGCCACGTGGACCCATCTCGAGGGACACAGGCCAGAGCCATCGAGCAGCCGTGGGCAGGGGAGGGCAGTGAGGGGACTTCTGGCCCATGCTGAGAACATTCTGGATCTTGACAGGCATGTGGGTGACACAGGCGGCCACGTATGCCGAGATGCACTTCGACTCCACATCTGATCACATGTAAATTATCCTTCGATGATGGGAGAGGGGGGCGGGGGAGACATCACTCATACATATGTACGCATCTTTCCCTCAACACAGGAGGGAGGTCACTGGGCACATTCTGGGGACAAGTCAGGCCCCTGTGGCAAGAGCTTGCTAGGGGAGGGTAAGGAGCTTAGAAGGCCCCTCACCCAGCCTGGGGGGGTGGGCGCAGTGTTCAAGGATGGGTAAGGTCCCACAAATGACAGGAGGGAGGTGTCAGTGCAGCAAAATGTCACAACCCCTTTGTGAAGCGGGAGCTGGGGGCATCTGCCTGTCCAGCAGGGGACAAGAGGCAGCACCCATCTTCTGGAAAGGGGGCTCCTGGGAGCTACCACTGCAGGTGTCCTGGGGGGATGGGCAACACTTTGCCTCCAGGCTGCAAAGCACTAGGGGCTCCCTCCAGGGCCGCAGGGGTCATGAATGAGGATCCGGGGAGCCACAGACAGACCTTTTCCTCTCGCTCTGTTTCCAAGCCAGCCTGGAGCCTAGGGGACCCAGGCTGTTAAGGAAGGGGGTCAGCCAGAAGTCAGCAGCCCCCTCTAGCTCCTCCAAATATAAGAAGCACTCCGAAGGGGACGTACAGAGGGACGGAGGGGTCAAGAGGAGGGGACCGAGGCGGCTGAGCCTGTCCAGGGCTCCAAGGACACTTCCTCTGACTCTCTTTACCCTGTGGTTACCCTCAGTCCAAGTGCACACAGAATGTCTAATGACAGTGACTGTGACAATGACCGCCACCAGCTGCTGAGCCCGTCCTCTGAGCAAGGCACTGGTAAAACGCTTTCCCGTGCGCGATTCACAAAACGGATGCCAAGGCTCTCAGAAGAAGCTTCTCGTATTATTATATGCTCCTGATTCTCCAACCTGTGTTTAGAGATGGGAAATAACTTGCTCCAAGTCACAAGGCTGGAAGGGGCCGCAAGAGGACACAAACCAGGACAGCCGACCCAGTTGCCCTCACCTCCGGGGTCATCCTGTCCATCACCCTGCCACTGGCCCAACTTCTCCAACTCGCCCGTTACAGGGACATTTCTGTGCGGAACGGCAGAACGGTGGCCCACACTGGACATACTTGTGACAAATCCCAAGCCCATGTCATCAGAAACACCCCAGGATCCAAGCCCCAGGGTAGCCAAGACCAGGACCTCACCAAGGTCCCAAAGAAGGGAAAGCAGAGAAAAGACAACCTGCCAAAGCCCATTCCCCACCACCTCAGTGTTCCCAACCTGGGAAATGGGCTTCATGCCTCCTCCCTCACAGAACAGGACAGATCCTGGAGGCGCTGGAACAGATTCTGGACCCCAGAAACAGCAGTACCATCAGTAATATAATTGAAATGATATAAAGTCTGGAATTTGCTTAAAAGCATCTAGCAGAATAAAACCGAAAAAAAAAAAATGCACAGTAGGGGGTAGGGTAACAGACAAAAAGAAAGATCAGCAGAAATCTGCTGAAGCTGGTGATGGGCACAGAGGGGACGATTATGCTTGCCACTTTTGATGGGTGCTTTAAAGGGGTGCCTGGGTGGCTCAGTTGGTAGGGCATCTGACTCTTGATTTTGGCTCAGGTCATGATCTCAGGGTCATGGGATCAAGCCCTGCATGGGGAAGGGGACGGCCCACGCTAGCAGGGAATCTGCTTGAGATTCTCCCGCTGCCCCTTCTCCCTGCCTCGCTCGCTCTCTCTCTCAAATAAATAAATAAATCTTTAAAATGCCAATATCGATTGCCCACGGTTTAGGGGGAAAGCAGTATGAACCTAGGTATCAGATCTCATGGGAGACTTTCCTACTTCTCTTAATCACCATCATATTTTTTTTAAAACAGGCTCCATGCCCCGTGTGGGACTTGACCTCATGACCCAGAGATCAAGAGTCACACACTCCCACCAGCTGAGCCAGCCAGGCACCCCAGCGCTAACATTTTTTGAGCCCCTACCATGTGCCAGGCACTGTGTTCGGCACTGAACGTCCATGAGAAGCCGGAGGCAAGTCTCCTGTCATTAGCAGTCTTTCCATTGGGGAAACTGAGGCACAGAACAGGGAGACCCAATCCATTCCCAGGGTCACGCTGCCACGCGTCATGCCGGAGCAGTGTGCTCTGTGCCCTCTGCTGCCATGCGGCTTACTATGCCAACACTGTTCCCCATGTGCCTTCAGGGAAGACAAGGAAGACCTTTCAGAGCCCGGAAGTCAGCCCGGGTCCCACGGCAGAACAGTCATCCCAGTGAATATAAAGGCAATGTCGGTTGCTGGTTTCTGAAGCCTGTGCCTGTCCAGCTTGGGGGAGCACAGCCCCCATTCAGCCCTCACGGCAACCCTACAAGGGAGCCATCGTGGGCCCATTATACAGAGATGGCAACTGAGACTCAGAAGAGGGATCATTTGCTATAATTAAGTGGAAAAGCAAGCCTTCCCTCCCCTGCCTGCCAGTTAGGGGTCACAGCCAAGAATCTGGCAGGCTCCCACCCCAGGAGAAAGAACTGCTGAACAAGGACAGTTTAACACCACCGAGGACCGATAAGGCTACCTATGCACTCTATGCATGTTGTGTGTGTAACCCTCAGGACCTTCCGAAAGTTGGCACTGAGATGAACCCATTTGGTAGAGGGGAACACGGAGGCCCAGAACCAGCAAGCTCCTCGCCTGCAACCATTTGACCAGCAAGAGGTAGGAGTGAGGATTCAAACCCACAGACGGCTGGCTTCCAGAGTTCATGCCCTTGACCTCCATACCAAGTGGCAAGCGCACAACGCAGGCCACGGGCAGAAAGGAAGATACCAAGAGGTCACAAGAGGCCAGGACACCCGAGGAGGAGAGGAACGACTTTGTCCAAGCACAGCTGCAAAGGTTACCTCCAAGGAAAAACTAAATGACAAACCGCAGACTCTTAATCCAGGGACCCCCACCTCCAGGAGTACATCGCACGGGAATACCCAATTCCCACGAAGACACGGGGACGCGTGCTTCCATCCCCGTGCGCCGGGAAACGCTTCCGCATCCGTGTTAAGGACACGAAGGTCCACCCACACCACAGAATACCGCACAGCCAAGAAAAAGATGGACGAAATCCTCCCTCTGCTGTGCAGCCAGGGAGATAAAGTGAGAAAAAGCAACTTACAGGGCAATGGGGAAAGCATTTGAAAGATATCTTTTTTTTTTTTTTTTAAAGATTTTATTTATTTGTTTAAGAGAAAGAGAGAGCATGAGCGGAGAGAGGGGCAGAGGGAGAGGGAGAAGTGGGCTCCCCGCTGATCAGGGAGCCCAATGCAGGACTCGATCCCAGGACCCTGGGATTGTGACCTGAGCCGAAGGCAGACACCTAACCAACTGAGCCACCCAGGCACTCCAAGGAATATTCTCGAAGACATACACACGATTATAAATATGTGTGCACGGAACATCAGGACTGGGGAGCTGCCTTGGGGTGGGGAGGGAGAAGGGAAAGACTTACTATGTATTTTGAATTTCTCTCCTGTGCCACTTGAGGGGAGGTGGGAAGGAAAGACAGAATGAAGCTGCTTCCTCCTTGGAGTCTTTGCAGACCACCCAGACAGAATTACTCAAATCCCATAGCCGTGAACCCAGCCCTTGAGACAACACTTGCCTCCAGCCTCCTCCTGGATGGGGTCCCTGACACATAGTAGGCTCTCAGGAAGCTTAACTGGAAACCATTAAAGAACAATAGCATTCTCCCCCGTCTCTCATGCCAACAGATCCCAAGCCACCACGAAGCCACAAACTTGGACACAACACTAATTGTCACCAAACAAGAAATGTCTGAGAAAACTCTCTCCACTGGGGGACTCTTGCGTGTCACCGAGACACAAAGGCTTCAGCCGATGGGAACAAAACCATAATGCCTGGTATGCGAGGCAGGGGAGGATTCGGAAGGAACGAGCAAGGAGGGAATCCTTGGGGACAATTCAGCCAAACATCTCCCATGGGTCTCTGGGTGAAGCATCCTATTCTGGGGAGCCAACTCCAGCAGCCCCTCCGTCTTCCAACAGGGGGGACAAAACTCAGATATAAAGAGGGAATTAGTAGGGAGCAATTCATTCTGGATGGTGGGGGGAGCTGTTTCCCTCCTGGACGTAGCTGAGGTCAGTTGTTTTCATGGAGCAGGTGCCTGCCAGGGGAAGGACCCAAAAGAGACCAGAGCAAGAGAACTATGCCCCCTACCCCTCTCCCGGCCGGGCGGGGCAGGGAAAAAGGCAGCCCCTCATTGCTATCCAAGCGCAGGCCCGCTGGAAAGGAATGCCATGTCTTCCTGTTTCCAATTAACTCCCCCCCCCCCACCACCACCAGCAACCCTCTGCATTCTTGAGACCAAGAGTCAAGACAGCCACAGGGGAGAGCTGGGAGTCCTGGCGGGAACTCCACTGGTGGCTGGGCCTAGGGCTAAAAGGCAGCCCCCCAGAACCTGGGGAACCCCACCCCCACCCCAGAACCTTCCTACCAGGCCTCAGTGCTTGCCGCTGACCCCCTCCACAGCTCTTGGGGGTGGGAGGGGAAGACCCCAGATCCCGAGGGAAGGCTGGGGAAGGCCCCAGAGGCCTCTGGGAAGGAAGTGGGGGGGCGGAGCCCAGTCCTGTCCCTCTAGGGCCTTACTCATGCTCCTCCACTCAAAAAAAAAAAAAAAAAAAAAAAAATCAGTTCCTATTTTCAGGAAACACTCAGGCTTGAGGGACCAACCTGGATGTTTCCCACAGCCCCTCTCCTCCTGCCCCAAAGGAATTATTATGCCTCAGGAAGGAAGATATTTACACATCAAGGATGGGACTGCCAGATAAGGGACCAGAGCTCTCTCCAAGCATAGTCTCCCCAAGCTCTGCTGACACATGGGGAACCCCTCTCCCACTCTCTTCCAGTCTCTGCAGTCTGGGTTGGGGTCCCCTCCCAGCCAAGGAACGGGCTTTCCCCGGGCTCAGTTTTCTCATCTGTAAAATGGCGAGATCATCCACGTTACCCTCTTCACTGGGCGGGGAGGGGCCTCCCCAGCCGAGGGGCCTCCCCAGTCCCGCTCCCTCAGCAACCCCCCCCCCCAAGTTTATTCAGCATCAGTCTGTCCTGAAGGGGAAGGGTCCTGTTCAGAGAGCTGGCAGGGGGAATGTCACTGATTTTCAGATGGCCCTCACCGCTCCTCCTCCCCCCTCCCCCCCACATAGCTACAGAGACCTCCTTCAGGCCTTTTGCTACTGTCCCAACATCCCTTCCCATCCCCTACAGGCACACCTAGTCTGCCTGCTGAATGACAAAAATAACACATTTGGATAATTCCCTCACCCACCTCAAGGTCATCTAAGGGAACTGTAATTTTCATCACCTGCAGATGAAGAAACTGAGGACGAGGGACTCAAGGGACCCGCCTAAGGCTACACAGTGGGACAGGGGGTCTGCCACCAGCCGTGGGGAGGATGGGAGAGAAGGTTCTCTGCCAGGGTGCCACGGAAGGTGGCAGCACAGAGTGACCACAAAGGTCCCCAACAGCAGCTCAGCTTGCCTGCTGGTGGGGCTAAGTCCCAGCTCAGCAGGTGGAGGAAGAGAAGGATGATGGTAGGGCCAGCTCCCAGGCGCCTCCCCCCTGGGCCCCCCACCCAGCCAGGCCTGCGGCACCCCTTCCCAACCCACACACCTCTTAAGTCTCAGTTCTTGCCAGTAAGCGCTCTACTCCTAGCCACATGTGAAATGATTCTGCTCTCAGTCCGACTGCCAGGTATCTTTACTCCTTCCCAAAAACCAGCAAGGAGCGGAGGTGAGAGGGGAGACACCGGGTGACCAGACACATACACACACACGGACAATAGTTCCTTCCAGGTTATTATTACATTTGAGACCAAAGTCAAGTGAAATCAACAGTACAAAGTCCCAAAAAGGGGTACAGGAGAACTTAACAGTCTTGAGCTCAGTTGGAGAAACCGGAAATGGTTGCAAATTGGCACTGTGTGACGCTGGGCAAGTCACTGAACCTCTCTGAGCCTCCATTAGCCTGTCTGCAAAATGGGAATAATCACTGCTCCTACTTCCTTTGGGGACTGTGGCCAGTGTGTAGCAGAAGCCAATCCATAAGGCTCCCCGAGGTAGAGAGATGTTATTTCAGGCTTCTAGGAGTGGAGGATCTACAGGCGAGGGCACAGTCGGTAAGTCCCACTAGACATATCAGCACAAGGGAAGGGGATCATTCCTGAACTGTCCAACTCCCACTGTTCTCACACCACCCCACAGGTCAGAGTTGTCCAAGCCCCTTATGCCCACCCCGGGTGAAAGTGCACAGAGAGCGCGAGCGAACTATGTCCCTGCCAAAGGCATCGGCAGAAAGGAGATGCAAAGGAAACGCAAACACTCGGTCCATCCCGAGTTATTATTCTATCCGAGGGCCGTGTGACAAAAGGGGCTGATTGTCCGGACTTGAGGCTGGGCTCGGACTGCAGCCCACAGCCTGGGAACACCAGAGGGCTGGGACCTGTCACCCCAGCCTCCCTGGGAGAGCTGACACAGGCAGCCTCTGACCCCACCTCCCAGGAAGTTCAGCTGCTCAGAACCACAAAGCAAAACAAAGGGGCGCGGAGAGGAAGGAGCCACCGTACCTTCCGATCAACCGCTGGCCCCAGAGCCCCAAGCCCGGAGCCAGAGCCCGAGCAGGAGACCTGGCGCGGCTGCTCGCCCGGCTCTCTGCTGGCCGCTGACTAAGGCCGGGGCAGCCCGTGGTCCCTTGTCTCCCCGCGGCTGCCCGTGACAGGAGCCGGGGAAGCAGACGAGGGGCAGCCAGGGATGGGAAAACCAGATGGCTCCATCCCTCCTCCCTCCTCCTCCATCCCTCCCTCCGGGTGCCCGCGGGCCTGGCCGCCCTCCGCAGGGGCCCGGGGAGGCCGCGGGCCCGGCTCGTCCGGGCTCACCCCAGGGAAAGGGTTGCCTTTGTCTAAAGGTCACCACCCGAGCGCGGTGCCCGGGCTGGGCCTGGTGCCTCCCATTCCCAGGCCGAGGGGGTGGAGATGGGGGGCCGCCCCAAATCTCGGGAGGTGACAGGGGTAAGGCTCCCCTCCCTCCCCTCCCCCTTCCCGTAACGGCCCCCTCCGGGACCAGCCAGCTAGCGGGGGAGGGGGTCAACTCCCTTCCTCGCTGGGGGTTGGGGGACCAAGTCAACTCCTTTCATTGTTTAGGGGCGGTGGGGAGGGGGAGACCCAACGGCCTCCTTCCGCATCCATCTCTCCCCAGCCTGCCGGAGGCCCCGTTTCTTCGCGGCACCCCCGGCAGGGATTTGGGGAGGGGGCGCAGAGGACGGCGAGAGGGGGAGATGAAGGCTCGCCACCTCCGGCCGGGATAGCACCAACCGCTGCCCCATTGCCCTCTTCTTCTCCGAAAGGCGGGGAGCAGGGTAAGGGGAGGGGGCCCTCGGGCCGGGGGAGGGGGGGGTCTCCCCGCCCCTCCCCCCGTGGAACGTTAGGTCTCGTTTTTCCGCCGCTCCATTGTATCCCCGGCAGCCGGCGGGAGGGCCGGGGAGGCACCGGGCGCCGGGTTTGGGCAGGGGAGCCCGGGGTGGGGGGGTCCCCGCAGGATCGGGGCGGCGGTGATGGTGGGAGAGACGCGGGGGGTGGGGGGGCTGCCGGGGGTGGTGGGCGCCGAGCAGAAAAAGAGGCAGCGGGCGCTGCGCCCCGGTTGGGGGGCTGAGTGTGTGAGTGTCGGGGGGGTGGGTTCGGCCCCGGCTCCGGCTCCCCCCACACACACCCTCGCCGCCAACCCCCACTCCCCCCTCGCTTTTGCGCCCTGTCACAGCCCCGACTCGCAGGTAGAGAGAGTTAAGAGATTTAAAGAGAAATTGCTACATTGTGAGAAACTCACCCTGATGTTTGAGCAGCCGTCGGCGCGGGGTCTCCGAGACGGCCCCGCACGGGCTGCAAAGGGAGGACCCAGAAGGGGCCGACCGGCCGGGCCGGTCAGCGCACTGCCTGATCGCATGGCGGCCGCCCGGCAGCCTCCGCCAGGGCCCTGCCGCCGCCCCGCGCCGCGGCCCGGGCGCCCCGGACCCGCGCGCGCTCCGGGGAGGACCCCTCGGGTTTGGAAAAAAAAAAAAAATTAATTAAATGCAAAAGAAAAAAAAAAAAAACCTTGCAGGTTTTGTGTCCGCCCCCCCCTTCCTCCTCCTCCTCCTCCTCCCTCCGCCCTCGCCGGGGGACGGGCTTGGGGGAGGCCCCGCCCCGCGCTCCGCACACCAGCCCCGGCTCGGGTCGCCGAGCGGCGGGCCCGGGAGCGAATGGGAGGCCGAGGACGCCCCGGGGGGGGTGCCTTGCGCGCCAGCACCGCCCCCTCCCCAGCCCCAGTCTCGGGGGTTTGGGGTCGCGCCTTCCCAGGCTCTGTTAGAGTCGGCGGACTGCTGCGCACGGCGTTCCGGGTTAGGGGAAATGGCTGAAGGGATTCGCGTTCCCAGACCCCGGGCGTCCAGCCCGCTGGGGAAAGGGGTGCCGTACGCCCGGGGCGCGCGCTGGACGCGGGGGACAGTCGCCGGGCGGGAGGACGCGCCCAGGGCGGGTGCCGAACGTTCGAAAAGGTAGCGGAGTAGAGGATAAAGAGGGGGCGCCTCGCCGTTGGAACCGCGAAGGAGCCGGGAACCGGAGCGAAGAGGGTGGAAGGCGGCGGGCAAGGGGGGGTGTTTGGGGTGACCGGCCCCCAATGGCTTGATCACTCACCTCAATCGGTCTTTGCTGACCTGCGACGGCCCTGGGGTGGGGGGCGCCGGGAACGCGGGGTCCAACTTCAGAGCTTCCTAGAGGCCTCGCGGCCGGCGCTGATGGGATTCCCAGAAGCCCCAGGACGTCTCGGTGGTTTTGGGTCCGTTTCCGCCCCACCAGTCCGAGAACGCCCTGCGGGCGGGACACTTAGATTCCCGCGTTCGTTCAGGGAACGCTCGGTGGGCCCCTACTGTGTGTCCTGTGCGGTGCTGGGAGCCCAGCGGGGACCCAAATGGCCCGGACCGGCCTGCCCTTAAGGGGTGCACAGGCCTGGGAGGCCTCTCTATAGGTTTTTTATTACCTTCGGTCTTCTCAGTGCCCTAAAAAGCTCCGTGCACACAGAAGCTGCTTAATAAATGTGTGTTGAATGAATTAATGATGGAGAACTGTGTTTTAAGTTTTAGTATTTATCCTACTATCTTGGTGGTACCCTTCATATTTTTTAAGATATCACGGGCCCTGACTCCAACCGGTGAAGCCCGCGGTTCCCGTTCTGCGTTTGCCGCGTCCTTGCTGTGTGACCTTGGGCGAGTGACTTAACGTCTCTGTACCTCCATTACCTCATCTCAATCATAGGCCTCACTTCACAAGGTCGTTAGGACCAGATACGCCCTTGTGGAGATCTGCACCTGGTAGGAAATGCCAGATCAGTGCTGACCATTTGTGATTATTATGTAGAAAGTAAACTTAATCAGCTTTGGGTTACCCCAAACAGGAGACAGTGGTGAATAATCCATAATAATAATAAGTTACAAAATAATCCGTAACTTCTATTGGGATCGTACTGGAAGTATGAGACCCTTTGGAGAAGGGCCATATACACTTGGACTTGTGCAGCTTGCCCTTCTATTTGCTGCAATTGAGCTCCAGGGCCAAGCACAATGTTTTCAGACCTCAGTAGTGCCCACTAGGAAGAGACCTCTAGCCACCGCCATCTAGAAACCTTGAATCCCAGTTTACAGCGTAGAGAAGTAAATTGGCTTTGAGAGGGGAAGTATTTCGGACTAGTGTCACACAACCAGGAAGTAGGACCTGATTTGAGCTGGGTGGCACTTGGGTCTGTCAAAGCTGCCAGCCCCCACTAGGAGAGCTCAGCACTTGAAGACTGGTTAAAAGTAGACTGCAAAAAAAGACCTAACTTCACTTACCCCCTGCATTGCACGGCAGGGGGACACTGTTATCTGCACACCTCTCCCCCCCAAGAACACTGCCTGGTTTTTCATGCTCAAGAAATTCTTTGGAACAAAGAGAGAATACCCACCCTTCCACAGTGACCTCTTTGGAAGACAGTCTTGATACTATGCCACTTGGAATGGGCCTGGCTAGATGTAAAGGAAGCCAAGAAAAAGTCAACCCCAAACCTAGCCATGACTGGCCAAGCCCTGGGGGATCAAATGTCCAAGGCCAGTGTAGGGGTCATTATTGGCCCAAACGAGAAGTGACCTGCTGTCTTTTGGGGATGGTACCCATTATCCCTTTGAGAATCCCACATAAGTCAGGAGTTCTAGGTTAAGGGCTAAGTTGGTGGTGAGACCCAGATAGGTTCAGCTCCTTGTGGGGGCCAAGCCAGGACATCCTGGCATTTGTTCCATCACCAACTGGCTCTGAGTCATCAGATGAACTTGGGGTGAGTCACTTTTCTTCCAGCTCCTCCACTTTCTCATCAGTCCAATGGGAGTGTATAGTCAGACACCGAGAACCCCCCCACCCCAGCATTTTATCATGAAAATTTTCACACGTGGGAAAGTGATGAACACCTAATTATCAGCCACTGAGATCGGACTGTCAGTTTGTCACTCCACTGACTTCATCACACATCTGCAACTGTCCTTCCATCAAATCTGTCTTATTGGTCCATGTGTTACAGACATGTGTTACCTCCCCCTTAACTCGGTTAACCAGGTAATGCTAACTCCCCACTCTGATCAATGCTCTGATGAGCAGAGTAACCCTCTGGGCCAGGTGCTGGCTCTCTTTTAAACCTCAATTCTATCCTCTATATTTGTGAAGGAGAAACCGATTCAGAGAGGGTAAGACACCAGATCAAGGTCACAGAGCTTGGGAGTCAAACCCAGCTCCGTGTCCGCTGGGTCCGAACTTTGTATGAGGATCACAGAGAGGCTGAAACGAGACAAGGATCCTGACGGTCATAGGGACAAAGCAGTGTACAGATGTGAAAGATGAGGACCAGACCTATCCTCAACCAGCAAATAGGCTACATCTCTGTGTTCTGCTGCCCCTCCCCACCCCTCTCCTCCCCTCTCCCCACCTCCGGGTCCTTGCCTCCCAAGTTGGGACTTAATCCCATATGGGTCACAGTATCTCCTCTTTCCTAACATAAGGCTGGGCAGGTGACAGACACCTCATAAACGTTTGCTGAATGAATAAGGGGGTCCAAACAAGTTTTCTGTAAGGAAAATGGCCTCTCTAGGCCCTTGTGGCCCTCTCAACAACAAGCAGACTTAGACATTGGACCTGAGCTTATTAAAACGCCACAGCCCCAACACAAACTTGGATTTCTGCCCTTCATCTCAACACTTAATGGGACTGTTTTCATTATAACCCAGCAGCTGAAAAGGAACAGCAGGAAACCCACTATTGGCCATGGAAGGATCCAGTACATTGGAGGACTAAGCCGCCCTAACCCAGGGTTTTTTTCCACTTCAAGCCCGCTGGTTGCAAGTCCTCTTTGCGTTCCCAATCCTCCAGCCAGGGCAGCTCTCCCCGCCCTCCAACGCCCTCTTGCCCAAGTATCACAGCATTTTCTGTCTCATCCAGTCCCACTGCTAGTCCTTCCTCACCCCACCCTCAGCTCTGCCAACAATCCCCTTTACCTCTAACTGAGGCCTGCCCCTCCTACCAGCCCTGCACTCCAGCTCCCACCTTGCAGGACCCTCACCAACGTCTGGCCTGATCGCCATCTCCCTACAGAGAAGGGGTGGGTTTTCTTGGGTTTGTCCCTCTGAAAGTCAAAACCCGGCCCGCTGCGGCCCGTTGCGGCCGGTTGCGGCCCCTCCCTCGCACGGGCCGCTGCAAAGTTGAGAACTTCGCCAATCCAAGTTCTGTTTCTTGATCTGGGAGGATGCTGGTGTTCTTGGTTTTCGTTTCAGCCGCACACTTAACGATTCGTGCACTTTTCTGTATGTATGGAACACTTCAGTAACAAGAGGAAACAAAAGAAGAAGCCTTGCCCGATTCTAAAACACCCTACGGTCCCTTCAGGTTTCGTTTCAATGGGGTTTGAGAAGAGAAAGTTTCCATCAAGGATCTCTCCAAGGACCCGGGTTTTAATCGCGAGGTGAGGAAAGAAGGGGAAATCAGAGGGCACTAACTCCCACCTCTGCCCTCAGACCGCGCCCTTTAAATATGGCTCGTACAAGGGGAGTGCGCTGCCCCAGCTCCTGGCCCTACTAGTCCGCTCGGAAGGCCGACGCCGAGAGCAAGAACGAAATCAGGCAGCTGCGAGCCCAACCCGGACTCGGGTCCTCAGCGCGGCAAGTGCGGGGGGCGGGGTCTGATCGCCCATTGGCCCAAGCCTGGGGGCGGGGCCACCTCTCTGTCCCACCCCCGACCCCTACAGGGTTCTTTGGGCCTCGCGGAATTATTCATCGGGGGGCGGGGCCTGGGTTTGTTTACACGCTGCCATTGGCTGGATTTGAATCGGCCCGACTGCGGGCCGGCCGCGGGGCGGGGCTTCAGAGGGCCAGGGCCCGCGCCTGACAGCTAGAACCCGCGCTGAACGCGCCGCGGATGCAGTGGGGTTCGGGCTGTGGGGGTACCCTGGGCAGATGCGGGTAGCGGCGGTGGGCAAGTTGGAGCTTACGCTCATTTCTCGACAAATGCTAATCAAGGATCGGGTTGGGGAGCATGGTTTTTGTTTTTATAAAAACGCCTAAGAGGTGGAAAAAAACACAGAACAACACACGAACCAAGAAACAACCTAACTGTCCATGGATGGGGGACTCGTTAAATAAACTGTGGCCTGATCCATAATGGGACACGAAGTAACTCTAAAATGAGGAAGCCATACCCGAATCGACACAGCACAAGCTATATATCCGGTCAAGAAAAAAAAAAAAAAAAGCCAAAGAGGGGAGCAGAGTGTATAATGATTTAAAAGTGGGGGAGTGGGTGAAAAGAAATACAAGCTTTTGCTTCTCAAAGGCTCAGAGTATCTTTGAAAGCGAAAACAAACTGGTAACAGCATTTGTCCCTGGAGAGGAAGACAGGGTGGGGGAGGGTGGATCTTTCTGTACTTTTGCACAAAAGTTGGAACCTTGTATCATCCATTCAAAGAAATACATACACTGTAAACAAAAATATTGAGTTCTGAGAACTCTCCCTTTGCACCCTCCCACCTTGCCCCTACTGCCTCTGGGGAAACTCTTGACTTGGCTATAGAGGCTGTGGGCCCCAGACCTGCACCCCCTGTACCCCAACAATGGCCTTGGGGGTTGGGGAGGGCCTGGCTGGGAATGAGTGTCTTCAATAACTCCTGTACTACCGCATAGCCAGACCCAAGTGTGCCTTTGTTGTTTTAAGCAATTTAGTAATCACCCTGGGGATTTAACATCCTAAGGGGCTGCCTTAGCTGTGCTTGGGGGACCATGAGGAGAAACAAACCTAACCAAGCCCTTTTAGGAAAGAAGCATAAGAAAATCTAGGAGAGGCCCCTTTAAGAAGGGTAGTCAGCCTCACTGATAAACCCCTTCTGAGGTTGTAGGGATCCACTGACTGAATGGGCAGAGGGGAGCCCTGTCCCTGGTTTTGACTTGCATGAAAACTCCCGTGTTCTGGGAGATCTAGGGAAGAGGATGAGAACAGCTTCCGGCAGCTAATGAGTTTGGGACTGTAACAGTTCTCACTTGCGAAGATTTCCTCTGCATAAATTTCGATGATCCGGGGTTTGTGAAACATTTAGTTTGCCGTGAAAGTCACCCAAGCCTAGAGTGAAAATTTGCCCATCTACAAGATATAGTTATGGCCAGTCCTGGTGTTTAAAGTCAGTGAATGCCTGATCAAGTTTTAGCAGATTGGACAGTCTAATATCATCCCTGGTTTACACACATGGAAACTGAGTCACAGAGAGGTTACAAAATTGCCAAGATCAGGCTCCAAACCTCATACTTTTAACTGCCTTATTACACTTGCCCCTAAAAACTGTTATGTCCTCATGGAGGTGAACTGTTTTGCAACTATCTTCTGTGGTAGAGAGTTTTTTTGTTTTTGTTTTTAAAGGTTCATTAATTTATTAGAGAGAGAGCATTGGGGTGGGTGCGGGGAGAGGAACAGAGCATCATCACCATCACGGGGGCCTGATCCCACCAGGTCCATGAAATCATGACCTGAACCAAAATCAAGAGTCAGATGCTTAACCTAATGATCCACCCAGGTGCTCCTGTTTTGTTTTTAATAAAAGAATTCCTGGCGGTTCTTTCTAAAATTCTAACACTAGGGCAAAATTTTTTAAAGTACCGTTCACAGAAAAAATGTTTTGCCCTTGGCCCTTTTACCCATTAAACATTTATTTATTGCATATTATGTGCCAGGCACACTTCTAAGCCTTTCATACACATCAGCTCACTGAATCTTTGCAACAACCCAGAAGTCAAAAGTGTTAACTACTCTCACCGATGGAGAAACTAAACTACAGAGAAGTGAAATAAACTGGCCCATGTCCCCACATCTCCCTACAGAAAAGAGAAAAAGAAGAGCAAGGAGAACAGGCAGGACATGGCTGGAGAGAGAGGAAGGTGTCCAAAGTTGCTAGGAGAAAGGAAAGAATGGGGGCTGACAGGTCGTGATGTCAGGGATCCCAGCATTGAACCCCATATTGGGCTCCATGCTCAGTGGGGAGTCTGCTTGGAGATTCTTTCCCTCTGCCCCTCACCCCCTCAAATCAATAAATAAATCTTTAAAAAGAAAAAAAGAATGGGAGCTGAGATAAACCTTTGGATTGGCAAACGTGGAGAAAATGGCTTTTAGGGGAGGTGGAATGGGGCGGGGGAGGGGAGCTGTGGGTAGTTTGCAAAAGGTGCCCAAAGTCAGCAGTCACCAGGGAGATGCAAACCAAAACCACAGTAAGACACTCTTCCACGCTCGTTAGAATGGCCATGATGAGAAAAGGGGACAAGAACAAGTGTTAGCAAGGATGCGGTAAAATCAGAACTGCCATACACTGCTGGTCGGTAAAATGCTCTAGTCACGAGTTTGGTGTTTCCCTCTGTAACCAGCACATAGAATCACCATAGACCCACTTCCAGTTATACACCCCCCAAATAATTGAAACCACATGTTCAAACAATAATTTGGACAAGACTGTTCATAGCGGCACTACTCACAATAGCCAAAAGGGGAAAACCCATGCATCCATCAGTAGATAAATGAATAAACAAAATGTGGTGAACCCATGCAATAGAGTAGTATATGGCCCCAAAAAGGAACCAAGTGCTGGCACCTGATATAACGTGGATGCACGCACGATGAAAATATAAGGCTGGGCTCCTGGATGGCTCAGTTGGTTAAGCTTCTGCTTCCAGCTCAGGTCATGATCTTGGAGTCGGGGGATCAAACCCCACGTCCAGCTCTCTGCTCAGCAGGAAGCCTGCTTCTCCCTCTCCCACTCCCCTACTGGTGTCCCCTCTGTCGCTGGGTCTCTCTCTGTCAAATAAACAAATAAAATCTTCAAAAAAAAATAAAAGGTTAAAAATTGTAATATGCAGCTAAGAAGGAAAGCAGTGGTGTTGAGCACAGACGGCTTTAAAAGTAATTCATGTGGCGGTGTATTCAAGGAGAGGAGCCAGAAATAGCTGGAGAGGGGCCAGGTGGAGGGAAAGAAGAGGGACATCGGGGGAAGTGGAAGAGAAGTGGAGTCCAGTCAGTGCACCTGCTCTGGAGGGATTAGAGAGAGCCCAGGGCAGACCTCATAAAGCTCTCCCAGGTCTATGGAGGATACAGACCCATCCCCAGTGTTGTCAGGGCTGGCATGGGGGACGAAGGGGGGGGATCTGGGAGCCCGGAGCCCCAGCCTGGGGTTCAGAAAGTCTTCCTGGCAGAGGACAATTGATAAAGAGGAGTTTGATAGGAAAACATAGTGCAGGGAGGAGTGTTGATTTTCTGGGCCCAGAGTGGAGAGAGAGCCCAGAGTTCCTGAAGCACAGATGAGACTTGACATTCCCGATGGAAACGGTGCTAGGGCTCCCTAGTGCCCTTGGCAGAAGGGCTCCACACCCTGAGGCAGCTCAGCACTGTTCTTTCAACACAGATTCCCTGAGCCCCTGCTCTGTGCCCCACACTGTGCAGGCGATGCTGGGGACACTGGTGATGGTGACACACCCAGCCCTGCCAGACCCCAGCAGGGGAGGGACAGGAAGGGGGGAACAGACATAAAGCAAACTATTCCCCAAGTGATAGCTATTAATTAGCCTGGTGGCTGCTGTGGAAGGTCAGGCAGAGTTAAGCCGGACCCAGGGGACTTCTCAACTTCTGGGATTCCCAAAGGACTATTTCACAATTTGTGCAGAATACCGCATTTACTGTTTATATTTTTAATTTGTTCTTTCAACCAGCTTGGTTTTTTTCTTCCTCAAATGGGTTCCCATGGGGCTACCTTAGGCTCACCCTAAGCACCAATAGTCATGAAATCGCAGGTGTGTTGGACTGGTTCCTTCCTTCCCCCCAAGACCCCGCCTCCCTGGCATGCATTAAAATAAACTCATGAAAATAAGTCACCTGGAAATTATCTCAAATGCTACTTTGGGAGCCCAGGACCTGATCTCCAGGGATTAAGGGTGATCTTCTGCAGGAAGTCAGTTGTAAGCTAAAACTCCAAGGTGATAGAGTTTGTCCAACAAGGGTGGAAGGGAAGAGCAGGTACAAAGGTCCAGAGGCAGCACTGGCAGGGTTAGAAGTCAGGTCAGGCTGCTGGAGTGTTGGAAGCTTAGCTGAGCGAGGCCAAAGGACTCTGTGTAGGTATACCATGGATTTGCGGTCTGATCCCAAAGACGATACACAGTCATTGAAAGGCTTGCTGTCAGCATCGTTACTTTTAGTCACTATGCAATTCCCATACCATAAAACTCACTCATTTTAAGTGTACAATTCACTTTTTTTGTGAATTCACATTCACAATTTAAGTGTACAATTCAGTGGTTTTCCGTGCATTCCCGAGGCTGGGCAACCATCCCCCCTACCTAGTTCCAGAACATTCCATCACCCAACAAGAAACGCTATACCCAGCAGCAGTCACTCCCCATGTTCCTTCCCCACCAACCTTAGGCAACCACCAATCTGCTTTCTGTCTCTAGGGATCTGTCTGTCATGGACATTACACATAAGTAGAATCAATCATACAAAGGGGGCCTTGTGTGGCTGGCTTCTGTTACTTAGCATAGTGTTTTCCAAGTTCACCCATGTAGCCAGGATCAGTAGGTCATTCCTTTTTATGGCTAAGTAATATTCTGCTGATTTGGTATACCAAGTATACCACATCTGGTTCCCACGTTCAGGTAATAGTCATTGGGGCTGTTTCCACTTTTGGGGTTTTGGGGTATTGGGAATAACGCTGCTTTGAACATCTATGCCCAAGTTTTTGTGACAACACAGGTTTTCACTTCTCTTGGGTATCTACCAAGGAGCGGAATGAATGTTTTTGTTCTTGTTTTTATTTTTATTTATTACTTATGTGTTTTTCTTATGGGTTTACTTATGGGTTTTTCGTTTAGATGTTAGTTATTTATCTGAGAGAGAGACAGAGAGAGCATGAGCAGAGGAGAGGAGCAGAGGGACAAGCCGACCCTCCACTGAGTGCAGAGCCAGACACGGGGCTCAATCCCAGGACCAGAGATTATAACCTGAGCCGAAGGCAGACACTTAACGGACTGAGCCACTCAGGCGCCCCCTGTGTGGTTTTGTTTTGTTTTGTTCTGTTTTTTAAAATAGACTCTGCACTGTGCTCAAAGTTTGAACTCTTGCCCCTGAGATCAAGGCCTGAGCTGAGATCAAGAGTCCAGCACTTAACCGGCTGAGCCACCCAGGCACCCCCTGTTGTCTTATTTTTCACCTGAAATAAGATCAAACTATAGAAAACTAGCAGGAAGGGTAAAAACTCTTCCCTCATTTGATTTAATTCATTAATTAATCACATTTTGCCACATTTGCTTTATGTCACGCCTTTCCGAACATTTGAGGCTACTGTGCACCTTGTGTCCCTCGATCCCCATAAACGCCTTGGCATGGAGCTACAGAACAAAGAGATTCTCTTCCGCAACCCCAGGACCATTAATGAAATCAGGAAGTGGAACCCTGCCACACTGTTTAATCCACAAATTCAAATCTTTCCATTCATGTCTGTAATGTCTCTTACAGCAATGTGCTGCCTGGTCCAGGATCTCGCCCCAGACCCTGCACTGTTCACAGTCACATCTCCGAAGGGTCTTAGGAAATGGGGAGCCTTGATCAGCTTCCCCTCTTTGACTGTCGTGGGGGGAGGAGATTGGAGCAGGGAGAGAAGAGGAAGCAGGAGGAGAGTGAGAAGGCGGTGCTCACAGCCAGAAAGAAAAATTGAGGAACCAGATGGATCTTGGTTCAAACCGTGACCCAGCGATTCAATGACAGTGGCCCTGGGCAAGTGACTGAACCTCAGTTGTCTCATCAGAAGAATGGGACCAACCCATAGGCTCGCTGTGAGAGCAGAGCCCCGGCACCTTGGAGCGAGCCAGCCCCTGGCACATCCTGTCATCCTCATTCTTTCCCTGCCAGTTACCAGGACTCGGAACAATCCCAGGTGCCCCGGATCTTCAGACGTCCTTTTTGGCTCCTCACAAAAAACAACGGGCTAGAAGCAGGTATTACCATCATCTACGCATTATAGAGGAGACATGTTCATTCTTTCCAGGTGCTCTAGCAGAACACCCCAGACTGGGTGACTTCCAACCAGCTGGAGTCTCTTCCTCACAGTTCTGGAGGCAGGTAAGTCCAAGATCAAGACTCAGGCAGACTCGGCCTCCAGTGAGGACCCACTTCCTGCTTCATAGATAGTCTGCGTCTTCCTAGGTCCTCCCGTGGCGGAAGTGGGTCTCCTGTATGGAGTCATTAACTTCATTCAGCAGAACTCTACCCTCATGACCCTACTACCTTTCCCCCTCAAAGGCCTGGCCTGCAAATACCATCATTCTGGGGAGGTGGGGAGGTTTTACCCTATAGATTTGGGTGGGTGGGGGGAGACACAAACATTCGGTCTACAGCAGGAGGAAACTGAGGCACAGAGAGGCCACCCAACTAGTCAGCAGCAGAATCAGCATTAACAAGCAGAGCACACACACCCCCCACCCATACGTGCAATTGTCGCCAGTCTAGGCAAGAGAAGATGGCAGTCTGGCCCAGGATGGGGATGTGGGGATGGAAACAGAGGACTGACCCCCCAGCCCAGGAAAAACAGTGACTGACTGGGGAGGGGGCTGAGAAAGCAGAAGTCTAGGCCGAACCCCTCCTGAGCACTGGAGGAGAAATACCTTCTTGAGGGAGATGGAAGGAAATGAGAAAAGGTTGGGAAACCAGAGGAAGCCCAATCCTGAAGTATGTCCTGGGGCCTTCAGCGTCCAGGGATGGGTGGAGGTGTGGTTGGGGGCTTGGGGAGTGAGGAATGAGACAGAGTCCCCAGAGGATACCCAAGGGACTCACAGGACAAATTGGAGAACAGAGTGAAGCCGGAAAGCAAGGAGTGTTGGGCAAAGGGTCTGTGGCAAATGGGACTCAGGCCTTAGCAAGCTCAGAGGAAAGAAACCAAGTCAGAAAAAGCAAATCTCCATCTCCCCTACCCCCAGGCCACCCTTATGCACCCCTCGCCAGTGCAAGCCCTTTGCTACAGGACTTTGTGGCTCCTCCCACAAGAGGTGAGCTCTACCTCTTCATGCCCTGACCTGGAACCCGCAGCTTGCTCCGGCCAGTGGAATGCCCCAGAGCGACAGACATGGGTCCCACGACAAGGCCCCAAGATGTCTGAGAGTTGCTCCTCTCTCTCTTGCTCCTTTGCCTTTGCCACCAGAACGTGCCTGGGCTAGCCTGCTGGATGGATGTGAGAGGGATGTAGAGAAGAACTGAGTCATCCCAACCGAAGTCATTCCAAACCAGCCAGCCTCTAGCTAACCTGCAGGAGGAAGGCAGATGCAGGAGTGAGCCCCACCCAGCTCAGCCGAGCCTGGCCCAGATGAGCAGAATGGTCCACGTGAACCAAATATATGTGAGAAAAAAAATAATAAACAGTTATTGTCTTAAGCCACTCTGTTTTGAGATGGTTTGTTAGGCAGCTGTAGCTGACTGATACAAGGGACAGACTAAGAGCTGAGATAAAGGTGTGGGCATCCCCAAGACCCAGTACTTTAGGCTTTATTGAATGACAAAGGAAATCCAAGATTCTCTCTTTCCTTCAAACTCCCCTCCAAATTCTTATTCCAATATGCAAGTCTCCTCTTTCCTCTAATAATACAGTGTATCCCCCTTCTAGGGATGCCGGATTAACACTTTAAGAGAGAGACAATTGTCAGAGAACGATGGCTTTGGAGCTCATGCCATCTACGAGCTGAGAACTCTCGCGACCACTTAAGTAAAGGACCAGTGGTCTTAATTTCAAAGGAAGTGACGGTCTTCCTGAATTTGGGGCAATGAGCTGATAGGTCCTGGTGGAAGGGAGGCCAGCACCAAACTCAGCCACCTGTATCCCCCGTACGAAGATGGCTTTGACCCATGTCTCCTTGGGTGCATCCCTTCTTTTCAGTGGGGAGTTTGCTTCTCCCTCTCCATCTCTCAAATAAATAAATAAAATCTTTAAAAAAAAAAAAAAAAAGGTCATTCTGCAAGGCATCCAATGACATTAACTGTCATCAAACAAAACAGAAAACAGAGCAATCCCTTCCCCCTAAAAGGATTGTAAGGAGAGGGAGCTGAAATGACTCACAACACATCTCCGCCCACTTCCCTCCCCCACCGCCATTAATCAAAGACATTCATGGCTGCTTCTTCCTGACGCCAGTCTAGTGTTAAAGAGTGCAGGCTCTGGAAGGAGGCCTCTGGCTTTGTTTTCCCACCTCTGCCACCTACTGGCTGTGTGCCTAGGATAAGTCACCCACCTCTCTGTGCCTCAGTTTCCCCATCTGTAACAACTGTCCTCTGAGAACGGAGTGGATGTGAAGGGCTTGGGGATGGTACCTGGAGCTTTTGTGTCATTCTTAGTGATAAGCCCTGTCGGGTAGGGGACACAGGAACCTAGGGGACACAGGGCCCAGTCCTTACGGAACAAGCAGAGGAGATATGTTTAGTGCGTAGTTACACAGCGAGTGATTTAATTATAGTTAAAACCAGAATCTGATCACCTCTGTCTCTACTAACTGAGTCCAGGCCGCTGTTACCGCCTATATGGCCGGGTGCGATAGAATGTTCCTCCAGGTGAGGCTCACGCAGCGTCTGATATTAAAAATCACTGGGGAGGGGCGCCTGGGTGGCTCAGTGGGTTAAAGCCTCTGCCTTCGGCTCAGGTCATGATCTCGGGTCCTGGGATGGAGCCCCACATCAGGCTCTCTGCTCAGCGGGGAGCCTGCTTCTTCCTGTCTCTCTCTGCCTGCCTCTCTGTCTACTTGTGATCTCTGTCATCAAATAAATAAATAAAATCTTAAAAAAAATTTTTTTTTATATCACTGGGGAAACCTTGGTGGGGAGCTGGGTGTTCACAATCTTGAGGCATCCCCTCCCAACACGGGCTAAAGAGGAAAGACTCCTTGGACGTTGAAATCCGTCTGTGATTTTCGGGTCCCCCTTCTAACCAGGGTGGAGACATTCCCATCTGCCTTTCTTCTTTTCTTTAAGATTTTATTTATTTATCTGACAGAAATCACAAGCAGGCAGACAGAGAGAGAAGAGGAAGCAGGCTCCCCACCGAGCAGAGAGCCCGACGCGGGACCCAATCCCAGGTCCCCGAGACCATGACCTGAGCCAAAGGCAGAGGCCCAACCCACTGAGCCACCCAGGCACACCCCCGCATCTGCCTTTTAGAAAGGACCGCAGCAGGTGGAGGTAAGGCTGGACTCTCCTGGGAGGTGGAGATGAGGGAGAAAGATAGGGAGAAGATGGAGAAGCTGATGTCAAATAGGGAGAGAAGTGGAAGGAAAGGGAAGAAGAGAGGAGGGGAGGGGGAATGGGGAGAACTTTGATCCAGAGGGGACGCAAGCCGGGGTTTGGGGGTTGAAAGGGAGGGGGGCACAGAAGGGGAAGAAGATGAGGGGCTTGTGCACTGGGGATGGGCAACAAGGGAATCCGGCTTCATGACTTCAGTTTGCCCACAGGGAAGTGTGGGACAGGGTCATCAGCAGGAGGGCAGGTGGAGGGTGTGGGAGGACTGCAAGGACACCTTCCTCTTTTGAGCAAGCAGGCACCCGAGCCTATGGCGAGGATGCCCTGTGCCTGTGTGAGGTCTGTGATTTCTCCGGTTCAGGTAAAACCCGTTGGGCTGGCTGGGTGGTTTCTTCCCACCGCGTTCAGCTGGCGGAGAAGACAGATGGTTGGTGTTTGGCCAGGTGTGTACTGCCGAGGAAGAGGGGGCGAGGAGAGTGGAGGTGCTTGAAGGAAGTGAGTCAAACATGCAAAAAGGGGAGGAGGGCTGAGTCAAGCAAGGGTGGCGGAGTGGAGAAACCAGGGGTCAGGGTGGACCCCTCACACTTTCTGGAAAGGCTTTTTCCTTGGCTTCACTGGGGTTCCTTCCACTTCCCTGATTCCCCCCTTAGCAGTGTCCTCACTGACTGACCCCTCCAATGCCCTACAATTTCCAAGTGCAAGTCAGCCACCTCGCCTCCCCTTTCCTGTGCCTTCCAAGGGTTCGGTGACCACAGATAACTTTGATCCCAAAGTGAGAAGCACTGTCCCAACCTGTTGGAAAGGTGGTCTGCAGGTAAGTGGGGGAGTGGTGGGAGGCGAAAGGACCATGGGGGCAAGCCTGTCCACCAATACCCCAGAGAGAGCACAGGGAGGGTCTGACTTCAGAGACGGGAAGGTTTCCTGTGGCCATTGCAGCGACTTCCAAACCTGACTATACACCAGAGTTGCACCGGCAGCTTAAAAACCGAAAAATGCTGGGGTGTCTGGGTGGCTCAGTCAGTTAAACGTCTGCCTTTGGCTCGGGCCATGATCTTGGGGTCCTTGGATGGAGTCCCACATCGGGCTCCCTGCTCAGCAGGGAGTCTACTTCTCCCCCTGCCCCTCCCCCTGCTTGTGCTCTCTCTCTCTCTCTCTCTCTCTCTCTCTCTGTCTTAAATAAATAAATAAGAAATCTTTAAAAAACAAAACAAAAGAATGCCCAGGTCCACAGCTGCTCAATTAGTTCACCATCTCTGGGCCTGAGACCAGGCTGGCCCTCGAACAGTGCACTTGCCTCCTTTGCCATTCTGTTTGGGGTTGGTTGTGCAAAATTTGGTCACACCAGGGAAGAAGCTATTGGAAGGTGGTGATTTTTCCCTCCCCTCCCAGATTCTCCTCTGCGATTATGTATAATCAACCTTGGGACAGCTCTCATTATCACCCAGCATATTATTAATATTAATATTTTTTAAAATATTTACTTTATTTATTTTAGAGAGGAGGGGAGGAGCTGAGGGAGAAGGAAGGAGAGAGAATTCCAAGCACACTCCGAAGCCCAACATGGGCTCAGTCCCCGGACCCGAGACCACGACCTGAGCCAAAATCAAGAGCTGCATATCCAACGGACTGAGCCAACTGGGCTCCCCTTAATATGAATATTTTTAAGGTGAGATATTTGGAGGAAAATTGAGGAAATATGAATGTGGACAATATATTAGATAGAAACCACTGAATGAGTCTTAATATGCTCATTTATCTTCTGGTCAAGCCTGACCCAGAACCATACATGGAAGGAAAGTACGAGAAACGAGAAACGGGGCTCCAACAGAGCTAAGCTTCACGGTATGAAGCCACAGCAGGCCCAGAGGGGCATTTTTGTAAATGTTAATCAGATGGTGCCCCACCCTCCATGTGGCCTTTCTGTGGATGTGGTGTGAGCTATCCGAACCCCTTCCCAGGGCCCAGCAGGGGCCATCACCTGCCTTCCTAGCCTCAGCCAGTACCCCTGACCTGCTTGCCAGAACCACTCCAGTCCTGGAGTGGCTGGAACTCCTCAGACCTCTTCCTGTGTCATGACCTTTGGACTTGAAGTTCCCTTTGCCTGGAATTTGTGCTCTGCACGCTGCATGACTCTTTCAACCTTTGGGTCTCAATTCACATGCCACCTCCTCCAAGAAGCCTTCATGGGTCGCACTACCCAAGGCAGCATCTCTCAGCCTTCAAGGTACACATGAATCCCATGGGAATCTTTCTAAAATAAAATGCAAGGCCTCCTAAATCAGGGGGTCTGGGATGGGGCTGAACTTGTGCCTTCTAGTGCTGCTGCTGGTGTGCACA
The DNA here is from genome assembly GCF_022355385.1 of Mustela nigripes. NCBI lineage: Eukaryota > Metazoa > Chordata > Mammalia > Carnivora > Mustelidae > Mustela > Mustela nigripes. The sequence goes on from NC_081573.1 coordinate 6,625,112, forward strand.
CCCTGGTTTGAGGAGCGAATGCTCTAAAGCTGTGTGTTTCTTCCTTTTATAGCTCTCACTGTACCCTGGAGTTAACCTGTTTTTTTTCTTGCTGATTTACGCCTACAACACAAGAACTTGAACCCAGGAGGCCGCAGAGAAGGTCTGCTTGTTCATAGCAGCGTCCTGGCACAGAGCAGGTGCTCCGTATTCATTAAATGCCTGACTGCAGGGGACTCAAGGATACAAAGAGAGGGTCCCCAACCAGAGGATAGTGAAGGGTAAACTCACTCTTACAGTGAGATAACGGAGGTGTGGCAGAGTACCGGGAAGGCTTACCAACAGGTCATATTTCTTCTTAATTATTTTTTCAAGTAAATCTCTACATCCAACATGGGCCTCAAACTCAGGGCGCTGAGATCAAGGGTCACACGCTTCACCAACTGAGCCTGCCAGGCACCCTGAGGAGGATTATTTTTAAAGAAGGCTAATCTTGACTCTGATACTTAATCTTTATTATATATATACATATATATATATATATATATAATTTTTAAGATTTTATTTATTTATTTGAGAGAGAGCGTGCGTGAGCAGAGGGGAGGGGTAGAAAGAGAGGGAGAAGCAGTCTTCCTCGTTGAGCAGGGAGCCTGATGCAGGGCTCAAACCACCCTGAGACCATGAGCTGAGCCGAAGGCAGACGCCCAACCGACTCTGTGTCTCTTTTTCTCTCTGAAGTCTCTCAGTCATAAAGTTGGAAAGGGTTGTCTTAGCCCATTTGGGCTGCCAGAGCAAAAAATACCATAATCTGGGTAGCTTACAAACAATAAACATGTACTTCTCACAGTTCTGGAGGCTGGGAAGTCCAAGGTCACGGTGCTGGCAGAGTTTCTGCCACTATTATCTCACGTGGCAGAAAGGGTGAAGGAGCTCTCTGGTGTCTCTTAAAAGGGCCCTAATCTCATCAGTGAAGGCTCAGCCTCCTGCTCTAACCATGCCCTGGGTCCCACATCCTGATACCATCATACTGCCGGAGTAGGTTTCAGCAAAAGAATGGGGGGGTACAAACATTCAGCCCAGAGCAGGGTGGGTCCTTTTCTCTCATCTCCTATGAGGTTAGCACATTACTGGAGGCATAACTGGACACTAGTAAATACGTGCTCAAATCATGTTTATTCATTAAGGTACCTGAAGGTCACACTTGAAAAAAATTTAATAGCAAGTGATGGTTGAGCATTGTCGAAGGCAAATATCACGTGATCCTCTTTTAGTGCAATATCGTTGGTTTCCCCTCTCCCCTGCCCTCAACCGTCCAGTTCATACAAACTCCCAGATGCCCCCATGCACAAATCCTGGGGGAGAGGGAAAAGCCTTGGGTCCAGTAGTCAGGACAGATGCACCTGGCTCTGTTTCTGCCACGGACTTGCTGTGTGACTTGGGGCAAGTCGCTTGCCCTCTCTGGGCCTCTGTTTCCAGATCTGTGCACATTGAAAATGTTGGACCCAAATGGCCTCTCTGCTCCTTTCCAGTTCTATGTCCTATTCCATTTTCCTAAACTGAACTAAGTTTTCTCTGGCGGTTTTAGGGGAATTCTGAGGCTGTGCCTGGGAGAAGAGGACATGTCCTCAGGGTGGGAAGGACCCTGGCCTGAGGAGCTGACCCCCTAGAGTCATGCTGCCAGCCAGCACTACGAGAAGAGATCAATGACATACATTCAATATGATTCACTGAGGGCTTTCTACACAGTCTTCCCGTTTCCCTGAGACCTCCTACTCGAATGGGTCGCTGTCCTCAGTCTCTGGGGCAGAAACTGAGGTTTGCCTGTGGCCCATAGAGCCTGTGGGTCAGGGCCTGGGTTCAAATCCAGATCTTTGCAGCCTGACTCGTCCATTTACTAAGTTCAACTTTCTGGGCCTCAGTTTATGCATCTGGAAAATGGGGGTAATAATAGTTTCTGCTTCAGAGGGTGTGTATAAGGACTCAATGAGTTAATATATGTAAAGCATTTCAAAGATGGAGCACGAGTGATCCCAGATCTCATGCCCCTTCTACCAGGCGTCCAGACTCTGGTGGGAGGCTGTTTTTCCCCTATGCTTTGAGCCCGAGCTCAGTCCTATCTCCTCACTCACCCCTCCGATCACCCCTTGTGCACCAGGCACTACGTTTGGTATCTTCACATACGTGTTGCAAGACTTGTCATGATTACAAGGGGATCATAACCATGGAACACAAAGACGGGAAAATGTTATTTCCTTTAACACTTTAAAATTTCACTTAACTTAGGGGTGCCTGGGTGGCTCAGTGGGTTAAGCCACTGCCTTTGGCTCAGGTCATGATCTCAGGGTCCTGGGATCAAGCCCCGCATCAGGCTCTCTGCTCAGCAGGGAGCCTGCTTCCTCCTCTCTCTCTGCCTGCCTCTCTGCCTGCTTGTGATCTTTCTCTGTCAGATAAATAAATAAAATCTTAAAAGAAAAGAAAAAAAAGAAAACTATTAAAAATTTTTCATTTAACTTAGCTTTTTATTTTTATACTCTATTTTAATTTAAATACTAATAAGGTTTAATCCAACAGCTGAATAGTAAGTTCACTTTCATGAGCACATTTTCATTTCATTTCAATCAATATTTCCAATTTAATTTTAATCAATGCACCTAAATTAATACCCTTTAATTTAATTTGACAGTATGATTTGATGTAATTGTAATTAACAAGTTTTCATTTATTAATAAGTTTTTGCTTAATTAATAAGTGTTAATGTAACTTTAGTATGTTTTAATCATTATTCATATATGTTAGTGTAATTAATGCATTTTGGTTTCATTTAGTACATTTTATTTAAAATTTTAAAATTTTCTAGAAAATTGAAATCCTTACTGATTATGCTGATGTCCTCCTCCATCCATCTCCCATGCCAGTCCCCTCCTCGGAAGGAACCACCGTCATTTCTGGGTCCTCTGACAGCCTTGTACGCATTCGCAAGCATCTAGCCGCGCCCCCCCCTGCCCCCCACACACCCCTGCCAGAGCAAAAACAGTATCTTCAGTCGTAGAGGTGACAGAGGCAGATGGCTGCCCACCCCAGGGCCATCCCCGCCTTGTCTTTGCTTACAGAACCTCAGTTTTGTTTGGGGGCAGTAATCCCTGGACATCGATTCTGATTGGCCCAAGCCAATCAGCTCTGTCCCATTCCTCTTGCTTTCTCAGCCTCCATGCTCCTGTGTTTGGATATATGACCCTTCTTCCACAACCTACCCCTACCCTCTCACTCCCCCACCACCTCCCTGCTCTGTCCAAGACCCCTTGGAGGATTTCCGAAAAATGCAAATCAGTTATCTACCGCCACTGTAATGCTGCGTGAAATACCACCACCCAACCTCAGTGGAATGCAGTATTAAGCATCGCTTGCTCATGCTTCCGGAGTCTGCTGGGAATAAGCTAGGTGGTTCTGCTGATCACCGCGGGGCTCATGCGCATGTCTGGTGGCCAGTGAATGCTGAGCGGTGGACACTGGATCAGGCGCCTAGAGCAACTTGACTGCTCCACGTGCCTCTCCTTCTCATCTTCTAGCAAGCTAGCCTGGGCATGTTCTCCTGGTGATGGCAGACGTTTGACAATGCAATCTCACATGCCCAGTTCAAACTTCTGTTGGTGTCACATCTGCTAATATCCCATTGGCCAGGACAAATTCCATGGCTAAGGGCAGAGTGGGAGGGCACTACAAAGTCCACAGCAAGCACACAGGGGAGAGGAGGAGAATAGGGCAGTTGTTGCAATCTGCCCCAGCATATCTTCCCACCTAAAAATATTGAGTCTCTTAAGAAGACAACCATTTGCTCTTGCTCTTTGTCCTTCCCACTTGGGACAATGGAGTGAATATGTAACGTGGAGAGCTACAGCAGCCACCTTGTGACCATGAGGCAACAACAAGGAGGATCAAAAACGCTGGTACTCTGAGGACAGCACACAGCAGAAGGATATGCAAATCTGTGAGGATATGCCCGAGTTGTGGAACCAAGTCACCTACATCCAGTAACTGGTAGCTGAATATTCTTTCTTCTTACAGATGAACTCATCCTAATGGAAATAGTTTGATTCCTGAGTTCTGAGCATGCCCCTTATCGAGAAACACCTACCTCTACCCCGCCTCTACCTCAACACTTGACATTCATATTTTCCAGATATAACCACAACACCACCTACCATCCTACACTCTTACAATCTCTGACAATGTGACTTTTGCTTGCTTCCTATTAACAGTCAGGTTTGTATGTTCCTTCCCTTTGGATCTGGGAAGGTTTAGGACTATAGCAGAAGTGATGTGTTATCCATTGAATTACATCCCCTCCCAAATTTCTCCACTGAAGTCACAACCCTCAGCATCTCAGAACAAAACTTTACTTGGAAATAAAGTTAGGGTGTGGTTATACTGGAGGAGGGGGGACCTCTAATCCAACATGACCAGTGTCCTTATGAAGAGGAAATATTTGGACATAGGCATGCACAAAGGGAGGGTACTATGTTAAGGTGAAGGCAGAGGTCAGGATGATGGAGAAGCAAGGAGCACCAGGGATGTCGGCAAACCCTTGTGGTCCTTCCTTACACCAGTCCTAGAAAACTAATACATGGATCCATGGGACTTTTGGGGAATGGTCATTAAAAAGGCAAATAATATTTGTTTAGCTCTCTTGGGATGTGGCCTTTGGAGCCCTGAGCTGCCATGTACGAGGTTCCAGTGTCCTGGGGCCGCCATATTGGGAAGAAGCCAGACCACATGGAGAGGAAGTGTTGGTGTTCTGGGCCAACAGCCTCGGCGGGTCCTGGTCAATGCCAGCATCAAACACCAGCTGGCAGTGATTAAGCCTTGGAGACAACTCCAGCCCACCCACCATCTGACTGGAACTGCATGAGAGGCCCCGAGCCTGAATGCAGCCAATCCCCCCCACATAAGACTTGTGAACAAAATAAATGATTGTCATTATTTAAGCCACTGGTTTGGGCAGTTTTTTAATTCGGTAATAAATAATCAGAACATTGGCTATCTCCTAGACTTCCTTAAAATGTCACTCAAATATCCCTGGCTAAGAAAACCTTTCTTGACCCTCCAGTCTTGACCAGATTCTCAAGGCACACCCTCTCCCTCTCATGGGTGCTCAGTTTCTCCTTTGTAGTGCTTGTCACCATCGTGATCAGCTGCATGATTATTTGTTTAATGTCTGTCTCCTCTGGGGGCTGTGTGGGCAGAGTCTGACAGACCTAATTATTTACAACTCCAGGACCTAACTCATTGGGTCCAAACATGTCCAAGACTGAGCTCATGGCTGTCCCCCACTCTGCCATCTGTTCCCCACCTCCTGCTAGCACTCCCCTCTCTGTGGCTGGCACTACTCTTCACTCACCCAATTGCTTGGCTCGAAAATTCTGGAATCAGCATTGACTCATCTCATTCTCTGTCCTCAGCAAATCCTCTACCTTCGAAACCAGCCTCCCCTAGAAGTTAGAAGCAGAACTTCCATGGGACCTGACAGTTCCACTCCTGGGTGTATGCCCAAAAGAATGAAGACAGGTGTTCAAACAAACACTTGTATGTGAATGTTCATAGCATTGCTCTTCCTAGTCAAAAAGGCAGAACCAACTCATTGTTTTGAAGGATCATCCATGTTGTAGCGCGTATCAAGCCTTCATTCCTTCCTATTACCAATTAAGACCCACTGTATGGTTCCACTGTGTTTGTTATTCACTTATCAGCAGATGGCCATTGGGCTGTTTCCACCATTTGGCTTGGTTGAAAAACACTGCCATAAACATCTGTGTACAGATATATGTAAGGACATTACTAGGGGTTCTTAAATAGGCAAGAGTGACAATATCAGGCCATGTTCTTAGATGAGAGGAGATGATGGATCTCGAAAGAACTTTCGGTGGCGGGTGCCATAGCTAATCAACTTTGAAATTCCAGGTCCCAGCACCGCAGTGACTGGGGGTACTCGGTGTATGATGGCGGAGGGCACTAAAGTCCAGAGAGGGGTGCATGAGCCTATAAATGACTTCAGAACCATAGACTATTTACATATCAGAACTCCTTCTGGGTGCCAAGCATCTCGCAGGCTGCCCCCACCCCGCCGTGGAGAAGTTGTGGGGGGCTGAGCTAATCTGACGTCACCATAGGTGTCGAGACTGGTGAACAAGGAAAGGATGTTTGTGTTGTTGCTGTGGGTTCAAATTGTACTTTGGACCTATTCACACAGGCACAGGGCTGGAGAGGAAGGAGCCTAGATTAAAAGACCGGAACACGGGCTCCAAACCTTGCTCTGTTCTTGTATGGCATAGACTTAACTCGGTAGCCTGGGATGTTGCACGCTGTACAGAATAAAGGGGGATTTAGCTCTTGTCCCTGGCTCCTAGGAGGTAAAACCTTTAAGCCCTTGGTCTGTCTGGCTTCAGGTTTTTTGTTTAACCGCGGTCTTAGCTCACCTGGAGGTAGCTTGACCTCTGGAGGAGGTGGAGACTGAGGTCAGGCATCCAGGAACACTGCACGCTGAGGCTCAGTGGAGCTTTCCTAGTTGGCAACAGCTCATGCCTGTTGTCCCACATCGTGCCTGGGAGAAGTAAGCCCTGTCTGTTCCATTGCAAGGGACAGCTGGGAGTTCGTGCCTGGTGTCGCTTGGACCTGAGCTCCTTTTACTTTTTGCCTCTCCCTTCTACTGTCCCATGGTAACCATGGGTACAACAGGCTTGCTGGGTTCTGCCATCCTTCCAGCCAATCGTTAAGCCTGAGAGTATCCTTGGGGACTCCTGGAGTCCAGTCCAGTCCTTAACATGCTGTGTCATCTCTTTCCCATTCACACCTGCCCATCCCACCGCCTCCCCATCCCCAAGCCCTGTGAGAAAGCTCGGAGTGATTTTTCCCCCCCTCAGAAGACACTTGGCAAGGTCTGGAGGCAATATGCTTGTCACACTGTGGGGAGAATGTGCTCCTGGCCTCTAGCAGGGAAAGGCCAGAGATGCGGCCAAACATTCTACAGGACAGTCCCCAAAACGAAGAAGGATCTGACCCCCCCCAAATGACAACAGCACTGAGATTAAGCGCTCTGCTCAGGGAATTCCCCATGGCCTACAGAACACGGTCTGCAACTCCTCCACCTGTCGCTTTCCATGCAAAGTCTTCCCTTCCATGAAACAAGGTGAGTCATGGTACTTGCATCTCGAGCTTAGTGGGAGGATGAAGTGAGATTTGCATATTAGAATGTAGAGAGGAAGGCTTGGTCCATGACACGCACTGTTGAAATATTTTTTGTTACGATTGCTGCTGTGGTTACTATTTATTATTATTACTATCATTGTTATTGTTATTATCATACCTTCAGTCTTGGAGCATCAGTTTGCTGCTACCAGATCTAAGTCTGGCCAGTCTTTGAGTTTCCCAGCCTCATTTTCCCTTTCTTACCCTTTGTCCAGGGAGATTTTCCCTTTTCCCCCAACCACACATCCTCCACGGACATGTTTCAGCCAAGTGTCTGGTACATGGGAAGCAACTGATAGTTGTTGGGCCCACTGATTCCATAATTCACTGGTCCTTTAAGATGCAGATTAGGTCTGGGACTTTTTTTCCCATTGGCTTCAGTCCTCATAACATTGTCTTTCCTCCTACAGCCCGTGGAAGCTCAGCTCCTCTGTTAGCAGTTAAGCAAATGCCGCTGGTGTTGTTCTTTGAACATTCTGAGCTGCGCGACATCACATTGGTTTACGACAGGCGGGCGTGCCCAGCCCTGCACAGATACAGAGATACAAAGATGAGTAAGAGTGTGTTCACTCTTCAACTAGATTTTATGGTCAAGTATGAAGGTACTAAGGATTCTCGATTTATTCTCTCAGCTGACAAATACTAAACACCTGTGGTGGTAAAAAGGATGGGTTTATTCCTGTGACTGCCTCTTCCTAGCTGTGAAAACTCGAGCAAATTACTTAACCTCTCTGAGCCTATTTCCTCATGGGAAATGTTGTGAGGGTTACGTTAATACAAGCAGAGCTTGATAAATGCTTTCTATTTATATTATTCATTATAATTTGGGGGACCAATGGTCAAGCAAATTCCAGTTTGCTTGGAATTGAAGAGCTTCGGGAGGACATGTGGTTTTCAGGGCTAAAATCAGGAAAGTTCTGGGCACCTGGGACTGAGTTGGTCATCCTGATAGAATCCTGTATTTTTAATAATAGTATTCATTATTATAGATGATAATGTCTAAAATAGCTTATATTTATTTATTATTATAGATGATAATGTCTGCTGAGTGATGCCAGACCACACTTTCAAAGAGCATATAGTCTGGGAGGAGATGCAAAAGAATGACAAAAATAACACAAAATATTTAGTAACACATGAAAAAAGCTAGAAAGGTTACTCAAATAAAAATACCTACCCTAGGAGGCACCCCAAAGAGTGTTTCACTCGAGCAGAGAGTCGAAAGTTATTTGTTGAATGACTTGCAAGATGGTCGAGCACAAATGGAGGGCTCCATATTTATCGGGTCAAAGAAGCTGTTCTAGTCCCCTCCGCCCCGCTTTTTTTTTAAGCCAGAGGAATAGTGTTCTATTCCCATGGACTTGGATTTCCATGGCTAAATATTAAGAAGCAGGGATGTTTGCTTGCTTTTTTTTTTTTTCCCCCTCTCTTGGCATTAGGGTTGTTCAAGTCCTCATTTCAATGAGAAACATCTCGCCAGTATCCCCAAGTACTGTGTTTCAGGGTAGGGGAAAGCCAGTCATTTTGATCCTACAACAGCCCTCCCACTGATTCATTCGCTTCCCAAAGGTGAATGTGCGTTCAGAGTGCAGCCACCCTTCCCTTGAAAGTGTCTAACGGAGCACCCCCCAGTGTTAGTAGATTCTTGGAACAAAAATAGTGATTCTCCAAGTGTGGCCTCCCACCCAGTAGCAGCCACATCACTGGAAAACTCATTAGAAATTTGCATTCTCCGGTCCCACATCAGACCTCCTGAGTCAGCCCTCCAGGTTCACTTTTGAGAAACACTGCGTGAGACAGAAGAAGCCAAAGGAAATCTTCTGTGAAAGAGATGTAGGGGTGCTTTTTTACTCTCTAAAGCTTAAAAATACTGAGAAGTTCAGTTTTTATTTAATGACTTTTTTTTAAAAAAGATTTTATTTATTTATTTGACAGAGACAGAGACCGGGAGAGAGGGAACACAAGCAGGGGGAGTGGGAAAGGGAGAAGCAGGCTCCCCGTGGAGCAGGGAGCCCGATGTGGGGCTCGATCCCCGGATCCCAGGATCATGACCTGAGGCGAAGGCAGAGGCTTAATCTACTGAGCCACCCAGGTGCCCCAGTATGTTCACCTATTTTAATAGGTTTACCTATTTTTGATGAATGAGTTAAGTAATGGTGCTTTAAGGTTAAGCACTTCACTCCTTGTATGGCTGGATCTTATTCCATTACCAGGATCTACCACGTTTAGCTTATCCACTCATTGGTCCTTGGACATTTGGTTGTTTCCACCTTTTGGCTATCCTGATGAGTGCCCACAGGGGCTTTTTAAGGCATCTTTATCTGGGAGGGTCATCTTGACGGGAAATGCCCTTCCACACACAAACTATAAACATCAGTCTCCACTAGAAAATGGGGACAAAAGGCCATCCACCCAGATGCCAGCCTCTCCCCTAGAGAGAAGACAGCCATTCTGAGACGGGCTCTAAAGACCTTCCTCCCCTTAAAAAAAAAATGATTTGATAAAGACACAGTGAGAGAGGGAACATAAGCTGAATGAGTGGGAGAGGGGGAAGCAGGCTCCCCACCAAGCAGGGAGCCTGATGCAGGGCTCGATCCCAAGGCCCTGAGATCATGACCTGAGCCGAAGGCAGAGGCTTAACCCACTGAGCCACCCAGGTACCTCACTTTAACTGTTTGTGAAAAAAATGAAATGTATGTCCTAAATTGAAAGCAGGTGTTTAATTCCTGTCTTTGCAAATGGAGCCACATCTTCCTGCCTTAGGGCCTTTGCACTTGCTCTTCCCCCAAATATTTTTATAGATTCCTTTCCTCACTTCCTTCAGGTCGTTGCTCAGTGTAACTTCACCAGAGAGACCTTCACGGACCTGTATCAAATAGTATCCTCTGACAATCTCCATCCTCTTTCCTTATTTTTTCTTTCCACACTGCATTCTGAAAGTATTCACCTGTCCCCAGTTAGAGGTATGCTTTTAGTACCGGAGCCACTAGCTACCTGTGGCTAACCTTGAAATGCCACAGGTCTGGATTGAAATGTCCAGGGTTTCAAAAAAAAATAGGCAACTTGCTGAAAATTTTGTATTGGTTACCTACTGAAATAACCTTTTGGGTTAAGTTGTATTATTAAAGTTAATTTCACGTTTTTGTATTGTTTCATTAGGACAGCGCTACTCCAGAACATAAGCTAGAGCAGGGTTGTCTGTCTGACTCAGACGCAGGTCTAGCTTGGAAAGAAGCTCAATAAATATTTGCAGAACAAAGGAATCCAAAAGTAGAATGCCGGTCTTTTTCTTCTCCTTTCTGTTCTGTCTACCCCAGGGACCCATTTTCGAAATCAACTAAACTTTACTGAGGTATCATTTATGCAAACGTCACCCGTTTTAAGTGCACAATCCAAGAATTTCTAGTACATCCACCCTGTTGTACAACCATTGCCGTAACTCACTTTTAGAATCTTCCCATCACCCCAATCCGATCTCCTCGTGCTCAGGTACGGCGGATCCCCAGTCTCAAAACCCAGGCAACCGCAAAGCTATTTTGTGTCCTAGGATGTTCAGAGTTCACCTTCTAGGGTATGAATTCCCGTCTCCGCACTTCCAAGGTTCAAACTCCTGGACCCGTCAGCGCTCTCTGGACACTGCTCACCGCGTTCCCACCCCTCCCTCAACACGGCCCAGCACCGTGCCAGACCCACAGACGGCTGGGAGCCGGCACGTCGAAGCGCGGCAGCCCCGAATCGTCCCAGCCCACTGAAGGGCCGGTCTCCGTGGCTCCCGCTCGCGCAGTGGCTGCCTCGGGAACACAAGGGGCTGCCTCGCTGGGCTCCACTACCCGGCCAGGGTGGCCCCCGCCTCGGAGCTCCCACCGCTGGCCACCGCCTCTCGGAGCGGCCGCAGGGAGTCCGAGTGCCCTGCCACTACGTTCTAAAGTCGCCCTCCAGGAACAATGGCCGGGGCTGCCGGCCTCCCGACCTCCCGGCCTCCGTGTGGGTGCGGGTGTTGGGGGGCCGGCCCCTCCCCCCGCCGCCCCTTCCCGGGCTCCGCCTTGACACTCTCCCGCCCTCAACGGCCCTCCTCGCAAAATGGCGACCAACCGCCTCCTTTCCCGCCCGCCGCTGGTCACCTGACCGCACCAAAGCCCCGCCCCTCGCGTGGCCCCGCCCCTCGGCGGAGGCCCAATAGCTGCGGAGACTTCGCCACCGGGCGGCACGCGCCGGGAGCCCGGGCGGCGCGAGGGGCGCGCGAGGCCGCCCTGGGCGTCGTGAGGCGACCCGCAGCCACGCACGCGCGTCCGCGCCGCGGGTGAGCTGGCCGCTCCGGGGGGCCGGCCGGGGTGCGCGTGCGCGCCCGGCCGGCGGGCAGCGCGAGGGAGGCAGGGGGCCGCTGGGAGGCCCGCCAGGCGCGAGGCTCGAGGCCGGCGCGCGAGCCCCCGGGGGCGGGTAAAACCCGGTTGCTGCTGCCCTTGCCCCTTCCCTTTCCTCCCTACCCCCCCCTTCCCGCCCCTCCTCACTTTTCAACCCCTCCCCCCCTCTTAAAATCTAATTCGTTTATATATTTGTTTTTTAGGGGGTCCATCTCCTTTTCGAGGAGCGCAGCAGGCGCCGCGGGCACCCCTCACCCCGCGACACGCACGCACCTTCTGCACCCCAACAGCTCCGGGCCCCGCTGCACCCCCGCAGCCACTTCCCCCTTGGAGAAGACTCTCCTCTGGGGTCCCTGGTCCGCTGCATGCCCTTTCTTTCCTCCCCGCCCCGCAGGCCCCAACTGCCCTCTCACAGCTCTCCAGCTCGCGCCTCGGGGCCCTACCGACCTCCGCACTTTCTGCACCGAGGCCTTGCATTCACCCTAGCTTCCAGGCCTTCTGCTAAAAATCCCCTTTTTTCTGAATAGGAGACCGAGATTTATTTGTTTATAGGATCTTCCAGCAAAAACAAAAATCCCTCCTCTCTTATTTGATTATACCCCTCGTCCTCCTTTTAGGAACTTCCTCTAGCCAAAAAAAAAAAAAAAAAAAAAAATAATAATAATATATATATATATGTATATATATGTATATGTATTTTTCATTTCCAGATTCTTTCTCCATTAAGGATCACTTTTCAACAAAAATTGTTTCTTCCCACCAAGAGTCCCCCTTTTTGTAGTCTCTTTCTGCTGATAACAGACCAACTCGGTTCTTCCAATATCTCATGTGATATTTGTTTTTCCAACCCTTTTCAGCAAAAATCCTTTTTCATCACCAGTTCTACCCCAATTAGGCTTTTCCTGGCAAAACCCTCCAGGTTCCTTACCACGGAAGGACAATAAGGAAAGGAAGAAAAAAATAGATTTCCCTTAACAACAAAGCCCCTGTACCATCTAGATTGCCCAGATTTAGTATTGCTTTCTTCCTTCTTCCAAATATTGCCCATCTTTCCCAATTTCACACCTGTGTGCTTGCTTCTTTGGGGACCCAAGTTCTGAATGCCTCTTCCTTTCCACCACCTGCTTTCAGGGCAAAAGAAGTTGGATGAGTGTCCTGAATTTACTACCCAGAATTCCAGGAGGAAATAGCCAGTGGTCTGCCGATTGCCTGAATCCCCTCTCTGAGGGGCTTAACCTGGGCCCTCCTGTTCCCTGGAGATTCACTCGTTTGCTCTTCTCCTGGTGAGTTTTCTTCTTTTGTCCTTGTCCAAAGATTGTCAGATGAATTCCTTTCTTTCTCAGAAGGGTTTCTAATCGATCCAAGAGTCTCTGTAGGGATGGTGAAACAATTACAAGTTGCTGCTTTGGGAAGTCAGATAAGGAAAAGGTTATTTGTAGTGCAAGCTGACTCCTCTGGAGGAATGTAGACATTTATTAAACTGATGTATGTTTCATTGTTGATTGCAAAAATGCTACCCCCCAACCCCCTGCCATGGCTCAGGGTAGCAAGTTAGATACCTCCAGGGACAGGCAGGCAAAGGCCTGCAGTGTGGTAAGCCAGACTGTGTGCCCCATCTAAGTGATACCTACCAGTCAGTGCAAATGCCAGGACACTGTTGCCAGAACTTAATTTTGTTTTTTGTTGTTGTGGTGGTTTTTTGTTTTGAGAGAGACCAGAACATTTTCTTTATTTGAAGCCTTAAATGGTGATCATGAATTTCAAAGGCATTTAAAGACAGCGTGAAGCCCTTACAAAACATGCCACTGGCCATCACTATGGAATATTTGCTTTAGGGTTTCTTTCTGTGTTAGCCACATGTGCACATGCAGGACTTTTCCTTTTTAGAGCTGCAGTTCTCAAACTTTTTGGTCTTAGGAGCCCCTTATACTTAAAAATCATTGAAGACTTCAGAGAGGTTGTGTGTACAAACTGTATATGCTGATATTTGGTGTATTGGAAGTTTAGTAAGTTTTAAAAATATTTATTCATTTAAAAATAACACTAATAAACTCATTGTATATTAACAAAGTTGATTATTTTAAAAAAATTTTCAGAAGACTGTATTTCAGAACACAAAAAATTTGGTGAGAACAGTGACATTGTTTTATGCTTTTAGAATCATTTGGAATCTCATATCTGCTTCTGCATTCACCCTTTTGAGGTATTCCCTGTAGCTTCTGGAAAGTTTCACTGAGAATGAAAAAGGCAGATAATGTCTGAATATTATTATGAAAATAGCTGTGACCTTGAAGACTTGCTGGAAGGCTCTTGAGGACCCCAGGGCTCCCCACTCCCACCCACCTCCCTTTAAAAACTGCTGTTCTAGATGTTAATGCTTTTTTGCATTTTATGCTAGGATCAGCTTTTGGAATGAGAAGCTCTGAGGTCTCTTTTCCTCCCTTAGTTAATTCTCTGGTAAAAAATTTTCCTGGAAAGCATAGTCCTTGCCTTCTGATTCCTCCATGTCTTCTTTCTCTCTCCTGATAAATCTTCTCTTTTATTTTTTTTCTAAGGTTTTATTTATTTATCTGACAGACAGAGATCACAACTAGGCAGAGAGACAGGCAGAGAGAAAGAGGAGGAAGCAGGGTTCCTGCTGAGCAGAAGCCCTATAAGGGACTCGATCCCAGGGCTCTGGGATCATGACCTGAACTGAAGGCAGAGGCCTTAACCCACTGAGCCACCCAGGTGCCCCTAAATCTGCTCTTTTAATGAGCAATCAGAGGAGAAGAGTTAACCCTCTTGTTAGAATTATTTTGGTTCCATGGCCAGGGGGAGGGAGTGTCCTTTGGTTGGTCAGCTTAAGAAACTAGCTACAGAATGTAGGGCAGAAGTCCCAGGCTCGGGGACGGAATCCTCGTGTACAGAGTGGTTACCTGGCAGGGCTTTGACATCAGATTCCCCCGGGTAGTCAAAAACCTTGATTTTGAAAACAAAACAAAACAAAAAAACCCAAAACCTTGATTTTGGACAAGTTACTTTACTTCTCTGGACTTAATTTTCCTCATCTGTAAAATAGGGTTAAAACGAGAGGATGTGCCCGAAAGGGGCGTTGTGGGGATTTGATGATCCATAAGTGATTGAAGGAGGGCCTGGCGCATAGCAAAGCCAGAGAAGTCTGCTGCTATTGCTGGGTTTATGATGATGATGAAGATGACAGGGGCCAGGCAGGAAGAAATTGAGGACTGTGGCAATGTCTGTTAGGAGGAGGCAGTTGTCCCTCACTTCTCTCCTACAGAGAACTCTCAGGAAATGCAAAACCTAACAATTTTCAAGAGAAGCCAGACATTAATATATTTAGTTGAAATCTCCCCATTAAGAAAATTGTCGGTGACAAACCCAATTGCAAAAAAGAAAGCACCACATGGGCTGGACAGAATAGGCCTATAGTGGCGATAATGTTTGGGGTGGGAAAACAGGGAAAGAATTTGCACCCCCAGGGTAAAAGCTGCAAGTCGCTCTTATTTCCCAGCTTTGGGTGTGATCACTTTCTTTGTGGTAACACTGATGCAGAGAGGGAAAGGAGAAAATGGTGCTTGTCGGGGGGGGGGGGGGGGGGGGAAAGGAAGGAAAGAAGGAAGAAAAACAGGCAGAATGGCAGGTTGGAGCTTTTCAAAAAGGAATGGGATTTTGTCACTCATTGGCAAAAGGAAAGCAGAAAGCTATCTTTGACCAGAGTTAGTTCCGTGCCAGGCAAGATGCTGTTGAAGGGTTTCATTTGGTAAAGCTACTCAGAGAGAGGTTAGTCCCAAGGAAATCAGGTCCTAAGGAAATCAGGGTCCTAAGGAAAGAGCTCTCCAGGGGCCTGGCAGGGCATAGAAATGAGTGAGGTGGGAGAGGGTGAGAGATTAGGTTTTGGTGGGGACCCTGGCAAACCGGACAGTGTCTGCTCAGTCCGAGCAGCTGCCCTTCTCAGCTCCAGCTGTGGCTTCATTGTAATAGCAAAGCTTCTCTTGAAAGTTGTTATTGCAATTGACAGAGCTTCAGGTTTTTGTTGTTGTTGTTGTTTTAGCATTAAGACTTATTTATTTATGGTAAGCTCTATGCCCAACATGGGGCTTAAAACTCGCAGCCAGGAGATCAAGAGTCACGGTCCCCAAACTGAGCCACCCAGGCGTCCCCCTTCCAAGATTCTGAAATAGAAGTCGGAAAACATGCCTCCAGTAAGAAAACTGCAGAGCAGCGCGCGTCCAGTGTGGTAGCTGCCAGGCACTTGTAGCTATGTACACTAGCATTTAATGACACTTCAATAAAATACATAATTTAGCTGCTCAGTTGCAGCTCCTGCATTTCTAGGTGCCCATCAGCGGCTTGTGGCTGGCGGCTGTCGTCACACAGCGCCGATGTAGACGGTTTCCATCAGCACACAGAATTCTTTAGGACAGCGAGGCTCAGTCCAAAAGAAGTCTACAGATTTTTCAACTTGACAACAAATAGAAAAATATTCACATTAATTGTGGGTGAAATAAAACCCCTTCATACAGGCGGTGTTTAGATTGTTCCCTCCTTTCCATCCAAACGATGCCCCAGTAAATGTTCCTTACCAAAGTGTGTACCTGTTGCTGCAGGCTAGAATGTATGGTAGACTAATTTCCCAAGAGGCTGTAGCTTTTCACAGGAGAATCCCTGTCTCCTTACACTCCCTCCAGTCATAGAATGACAGGCCTTTTTAAAAATAAAAACATTAAAATTGCTTTGTATCCCTAGCGTTGGCTTAAGTTGTTTTTTTAAACTATTAAACAAGGCATAAATGATGATAAAACAAGGCATATGTTCCTAAAGCTTACAGTTCTTGTGGTACCATAAAGCCAGAATCAATTTGCAAATTAAATGTAAAACAAAGCAACCAAACCAATGTAATTCAAATTACAAACATCAGTTTAGTGGGAGGGGTGCTATTTTGCTAAAACCGAACAGCTTTCTTGAAACAAACATCTTGTCGAAGGCTGTACTGGGCTGCTGTGGGTTTAGCAGACCCTGTTATGTCTCAGGTCTCCTGTCCTTTTCCTCAGTTCAAACTGCCACAAGACCTCCATTTGTACCCTGATGTCTGTTAGCTTTTAGGTGACCCCAAAGACCTTGTTATGAGCTAAATCCACCTCTGTCGCCTTCTCATTAGCCTGTGGCAATTAAAATAATCCCTTTTGGCATTCATGCAATTATAAACATATCCCGGGTGTGGAAATCACATGGTAGTACTGGGTTATAAGGTAGTAAACCAATAATTCTCATAGACTGATTTTCTTCTCTTAGGTTGTTCTCTGAATGAAAGCACTAAATTATAAAATTCTTGGAAAGAATTGGGAATGTCGGCAAGGTTCCAGGGGACCACAAACCCTGCCCCACAGGGATTAACAGGGAGCCCTGTATCTAGAAGGTGCTAAAACTTGTTGAATTGAATTTATCTGTTGACAGAACAAGAACAAGTTCAATATTGGCTGAGCAAGGGGTTGCTTTACAACCTGGAAAAGGATGTAAATATCAAAACATGGCCTTTGGACTTTGGGCATGCCTGCCCCAAGTGGTAATGAGACCAGTTTGTCCTGTGGACTATGGGAGTATGCTGGAAAGCACATGACTTGGCCTGTGGGGAATTCTGCCCCATCCAGAACCTTTTGTGCTTTCTAGATTATTTGGTGTTATGCAGTGTAAATTTATTTATGATGAATTAGTATTGTGTAGTGGGTAAGAACACAAGCTATAAAGTCAGAATATCTGGGTTTAAGGTCCAGCTCAACACCTCGTTAGACATGTGACTTTGGACAAATTACTCAGCATCTCAGAGTCCATCATGTCCTTTCCTTCTTTGTAAAATGGAAGTGATACAGCTCCAACCTCCAGGTTGTAGAGAGAAGAAAGTGAACTCGTGCATGGAAATCTCTGAGAAGGAAAAAAATGCTTCATATTTTATTTTATTAAACATGGTTTCATGTTTATTTTAAACAACATTTTCTATTTTCTTTTATTAGCTTGTTTTTATTATTGGAATCTGAAAAGAAGAGATGGCTTCTCTCCTCTTTGTAGTGCTGAAGAAATTTGTTTTGCCTCAAAATATAAATTTCTATGGCCCACACTCCCTTCTCTGCAATTTGGAAACCAGAAAAATTCTGACAATGCCACAGGGTCGCAGACCTACTGGGTGGGCAAACCTGAACTCACAGGTTACCTTTTATAGTATTTAAACTCCGTTCACTCAGAGTCATCACAGGTGTTGATGCAGAAATAGTGATTTGGTTACCAGGTGCTACCCCAGATCAACTGAAGTTTACTTAACATACAGTGTTTTTCATTGATTTACCCATATTCTGAATTCTAGAACTCACTTGGGTCTCAGAGTTGTACTCTTGTGGGCCTGTGTTCCCCTTTTGAGCTCCTCCAATAGGCTCCACACCCAGATTGCAGGTAGCTGCATGAAATGCAGGTGTTCTGGGCATAGCTGTTCGACTACTTTTCAACCTGGAAAGTTTAAAAACAGTAGAAACCAATAGCCTAGGAGTCTGGACCCGAACTCCAGTTACTCTAGGATCCACCAGATTTGTTACCAGTGAGTCATCAAGGATTTTCTAAATGTTTAGGCGAGGATGGAATTATTCATAATAGCCCAAAATGGAAACAGCCCAAATACGCATCAACAGATGAATGGATGAAGAAAATGTGCTATATGCAGACGATGGAAAATCGTCTGTCCGCAAAGTCATGAAGGAATAGTGCACACTGCAGAGTGATTTACTTTGAGAATGCTATTCTTCCTGAAAGCAGCCAGATGTAAAAGGCCGATACTGTTTGATTCCATCGTTTGTGTGAAACAGTTGGCCCTCTCATTGAGCCATACTTTGTTTGCCTACCTTGTAATTATTTTTGTTGAGAAAGTGGACATTTTTAATATTGTAATGTGACTCTTGGAATCATATTCTCCTTCCCTCTACCCCAAGTTTTGTTGCTGGCCACTCCTTATGAGTTATAATGTTTGGCTAGTGACTTTTGTAGATGCTCGCTGTAGACTGTATTCTTTGTCGTGCGTGATCAGCAAAGTCTCTGTTCTGTTAGTCTGCAGTCAGCTATGATTTGTCATAGATTTCCTTAAGTGCCTGGAGTCAAAATACATCTGGTCGTTGCAGTGGGGCTCTATGTTGAGAGTTGGGACACAACTTCTGCGCTCAGCAGGAGTTCACAGACCCAAAGTCAGCCAGAAGTAAGAGCTTAGAGCCTTCACAAGTGTTTTCTGAGCATGTGCCTACCCTGGACACATGGCCTTCTTGATTCCTTGAAACATGTAGATGGTTTTTTGTTGTTGTTTGTTTTTTGTTTTTTAAAAGATTTTATTTATTTATTTATTTGACAGACAGAGATCACAAGTAGGTGGAGAGGCAGGCAGAAAGAGAGGAGGAAGCAGGCTTCCTGCTGAGCAGAGAGCCCAATGTGGGGCTCGATCCCAGGACCCTGAGATCATGACCTGAGCCGAAGGCAGAGGCTTTAACCCACTGAGCCACCCAGGCGCCCCAATGTGGATGGTTTTTATTTTTAAAGTTTATTTTATTCTTAGTTAACTAGAGTCCGTAGTTTACATGAGGATTCACTCTTTGTGTTGTGCAGTTCTGTGGGTTTTGGCTAATGTATAATGTCTTGTACCTACTATTACATGAATCACACAGAGTAATTTCACTTCCCTCAAAGTCTCGTCTTGCTTTACCTATTCATCCCTCCGCCCTCCCCTCAAACCCTGGCAACCACCAGCCTCTGAGTGTCTCTATAGTTTTGTCTTTTTCAAAATGCCATATGGTTGGAATCATATAATATGTAGTCTTTTCAGACCAGCTTTTTTCACTTAGCAACATGCATTTAAGTTTTCTCCATGTGTTTTTGTGGCTCGACAGCTCCTTGGCTTTTTTTTTTTTTTTAAGATTTTATTTATTGAGAGAGAGAGTGTGAGCAAGCACAAGCTGGGGGGAGGGGGAGAAGGGCAGAGGGAGGAGGAGAAGTAGGCTCCCCACCAAGCAGAGAGCCCAGTACAGGGCTCAATCCCAGAACCTGAGCTGAAGACAGATGCTTAACTGACTGAGCCACCCAGGTGCCCCTAGCTCCTTGGTTTTTATTGCCAAATAACATTCCATTGTACACAGGTGCCAGAGTTTGGTTATCCGTTCTCCTATTGGGAGATATCTTGGTTGCTTCTAGTTGTTTGCAGTTACAGATAAAGCTCCTATAAACATTTGAATGCAGGTTTTGTGTTGACATAAGTTTCCAGCTCACAGGCAGTTACGGAGGAGTGTGATGACTGGATTGTACAGTGAAACCATGCTTAGTTTTATAAGAAACTGCCAGCATGGAAGCTTTTCAGAGCTCTGACTCTTCAAAGCCTCTCACTGTCCAGCTCTTCCTCCCTGACTTTCAGTGGCAAATTTGTTTTTGGCCCCGATTAATATCCTTTGCCCTGGGCTGCAGCATCTGCCGCATTGTTTTTATTTTTTATTTTCTGAGCATTTTTTGTTGAAGTATAATTAATATACACTTATATTAATTTTGTGTGTACAATGTGACCTTTAATATTTTCAACAAATGCCATCCTCATGGCTGTTCTCTCCTGAGAAATTCCAAGTTAGGTAAAATCAAGGCAAGACTTCCGTGTTAGACCTCCATCTGACAGGTCAAGACAGACAAGCTCAGGTGTGAGAACAAGATCTCCGCTGCCTTCTGCACTAGGATCCCACACCAGAATGTGGCTTCTGCCTTCAAAACCACAGCTGGTGTTGGGGGGAAGGGGGATGAGACAGGAATAAGTTAAAATGCCACAGGACCATGTTTCATTTACCTTTGTCTTGCTCAGGGTTGGTTTGTTTGCAGTAAACCATTGGCTATTTTCCAGAGTTCCAATAAAGCTGACTTTTTTCATTGTTTCTGCGGTGGCATGGGTAGGAAGTTTTTAAGTTACTAACTTAATCTTTTTCCTTCTTACACGGCTATGCAGATAGTTTCTTTCCTCTTGGGTCAGTTTGGTAATTTGTGTCTTTTTAGAATCTGTCCATTTTTCTCCAAGTTACCTTCTTTGTTGGCATGCAGTTGTTCATAGTAATCTTTTATAGTCTTTTCTGGTTTTGTTTCTGCTTTAATTGCAAATTTTAGTCATTTGAGTCTTTTTTCTCTTTTTGGGTGTGGGTTAAATTCTACTAGTTCAGATGTTACATAGTTTATTCCTTTTCTTTTGGTAGTTAAACTTGGATTTTTTTTTTTTTAGCATGGGTAAAGTACAAAGTTAAGCCTTGTCTTTTCTTTCCCAAATGGTTCAAAACTTGTATTAGCCTTTGAGCCAAGGTCTATGTGCAACCTCTTATGCCTTGTCTGAAAACGTCTTTGTTGCACACTCTTAATACTAGTTTCCCTGCATGTTGAGTTCTGAGCTGGCTCTCACCCTGCATTCATCTGCTGGCAGTGCTATACCTGGTCTCCTAGACTTTGCTCTTTTGAGATGTTTGCCAGCAGGCTAGTCATCATCCCTTTGTAGACTGTCTGCCTCTTCTTTCTGGTCCTTTGTAGGATTTTCTCTCTGTCTTTAGTGGTCAGCAGTTCTACTGTTGTGGGTTGAGGAGTGAATTCACTTTTACTTATCCTGCTTGTCTTTGCCCCACTTGGTATTAACCAATTATCTTCAGGAATTATGAGCTTAATTCTGGTGTCCCTGCAATTCTGGAAACTTCTCCGCCAATATCTCTTTAAAATGTCATTTCTCCTGGAGCGCCTGGCTGGCTCAGTCAGTGGAGCCTGCCACTCTTCATCCTGGAGATGTTTGTTGTGAGTTCAAGCCCCACACTGTGTATAAAGATCACTTAAATATAAAATCTTTTAAAAATATATGTCATGTGTTCTGTGTTCTCTCCTCTTTGTGGGAGGGATGCCTATCAGACACTGTTAGTCTTTTGCATTTGCTTCTCTGTTTGTACTCTCTCAGCTTCCGATTTGTGTTTTCCATTTCTTTCTCTCTCTCTGCTGGATCCTGGGGGTACTTCCTCAGATTGCTCTGTCGATTTATTATTTCTCTCTTCAGCCCTGTTTCTTCTGCTGCTTAGCCCTTCTAAGTGAGCTCTTGGTTTAAATGTCTTCATGAGTGTTTCACTTGTTTCTTTTTAAAAATGTTTGGTCTTGCCCTGTACTGACTTACTCTTTTCTCATGCTGGGTTTTATTGTCTCTCATTGCCCATTTTCTTCCTGACTCTTGGGGGTACACTCTGGCTTGTGTGCAGATTTTTCTTCTTTTATTTTATTTTTTTAAGATTTTATGTATTTATTTGAGAGGGAGAAGCACGCTGAGCAGAATACCTGACATGGGACTCGATCCCAGGACCCTGGGATCATGGCCTAAGCCAAAAGCAGATGCTTAACCAACTGAGCTACCCAGGTGCCCCATGTGCAGAGTTTTTCTTTTTGATTGTGTAGTTTTCCCATGCATGGCTAGGCTCTTCCAAGGTCCCAGATCTCTACTTCCTGCAAGCTCAGGACCCTGTTTCCTTTTCTCCTGTGTCAGTTATGGCCCTGGGTTGCAGCTCCCTGGATAATGCTCTTTAATAGGGATATAATATGAATCATATATATAAAGTTTTTTTTAGGATCCACATTGAAAAACTAAATAGAAGAAGATGAGATTCATCTTATAACATATCTCACCCACTGTATCCAAGATATTATCATTTTAACATGTAGTAATATAAAAACATACTAAACTTATTTTTTTTTAAATACTAAGTCTTGGGGTACCTGGGTAGCTCAGAGGGTTGGGCCTCTGCCTTTTGCTCGGGTCATGGTCTCAGGGTCCTCGGATCTAGCCCTGCATTGGGCTCTCTGCTCAACGGGGAGCCTACTTCCCCTCTCTCTCTGCCTGCCTCTCTGCCTACTTGTGATCGCTGTCAAATGAATAAAATCTTTAAAAAAAAATACTAAGTCTTCCAAATCCAGTGTGTGGGTTAGACTCATGGCATGTCTCAGTTTGGGCCAGTCCCATGTCACGTACTTCACAACCCTGTATGACCAGTTGCCGCCATATTGGACAAGAGGCTTAGTATCAGAGTCTGACGTTGCCGTCTGGCTGACTTGAGCCTACACTTCTGAGTTTCCTTTGCATTTTTTCTTTGTTGCTGGCACATGGGGTTTTGCCTCTCTCTTGAGCTTGGCTACGTATTAAAATTTTCTTTTGTCATATTTCTCTGTGTTTATAGCTGGAGAAAGAGGTCAGTTCTGTCCACCATGTTGCCAGAAATCCTTCCATTTATTCCTTACAATAACCTTATGATGGAGTTTCTCTTATGCCCAGTTTACAGATGAGGAAACTGGGGCTCGTGGAGCTTAAGTGATAACTTGGTGCCCAAGTTCCCATGGCTGTTAAGTGGCAGAGAACAGACCCAAACACAGGTCTGTTTGAACTCCAAGTCCATGTTCCATCTGCCATGCTACATTGCCATCTCATAATTTTGATTCCTCCTCATTCATTTTCAGGAATTAGACAGCACCAAGAGCTTTTACTCCCTGACTCCTTACACAGCCTTGCTTGTCTGGAGAGTAGCTCTTGGCCAAGACCTGGCAGTGGAGAGCCATGGACCAGTACAGCCTCGGGGATGAGGGTGCCCTCCCTCCAGAGATGCATCTCCCTTCGTTTTCCGAGAGCCTCAATTGCAGCGACACCCTCAACCGGGATCTGGGTCCCAGCACACGAGACCTGCTCTATGCTGGCCTGAGTGGTTTGGACCTGGACCCCAGCCTCCCAACGCCCGACATGACCAGTGAGGTGCTGGAGGACAACTTAGACACCCTGTCCCTCTACTCAGGGAAGGACAGTGACTCTGTGAAGCTGCTGGAGGAGTTCGCAGACCCGGAATCTCAGGCTTCCTTACAAGGTGAGGCTGTCTACCTGGGTCCGAGGGCCTCGAGGGTTGTGCGAAAGCTCCTGTGGCCAGCTAGGGGTTGCTTCTGCATGGATTGGATATGAAAATTTGTATCCTCCACAGGTGACTAGGAAACAGAGGACAGTCAGTTTCTTTTTTAACTTGGGAATTGTTTCCAACTTCCTAGTCAAGGAAACTAAACATTGATCTGGAGGAATAATGTTGAGAAACTGGGCCATTCATGGATGTCCTGATCTTGTGTGTTGTGTGGGCAGACATTTGAGTTCACAGGAGATTTTCCCACTGATTACATCTCAGAGGCCCTTTTCACGTTTACAGTGTGACCTGGGATCCCGTCTGTCACTTGGTTGGCTAAGCTTCCCCAGCCCCAGTGTCTCATCTGTGAAGTGGAGGGATGATAGTGTCCACTCTGCTTCCCTGCAGAGTATCAGCAGTCAGAAGCAAGAGAAGAAAGGAGTGGAAAATCACTGCACAGACTGTAGAGCACGAGACAGATAGCATTCATTTCCATCAGTGTCAGTAGAGCTCATATCAGACTCAGACAAGTCTTTCTCTCCAACAGCAGAGGAGCACAAAGAGAACAGATGCAATAGTTAAATGGCTTGGTTTTTTGGTTTGCTTTCAGTCTTCCCCAACAAGATAAATCCAATTTTCAAAAATATTTTAAAAAGATGTATTTGTTTCTTTGAGAGAGGGCATGCGTGGGGAGGGGCAGGGAGAGAGAGAATCTCAGGCGACTCCCCGCTGAGCACAAAGCCTACCTCAGAGGCTCGATCTCACAACCCTGAGTTCCAGACCCAAGCCCAGACCAGGAGTTGGGTGCTCAAGTGACTGAGCTACCCCGGTGCCCCAAATTCAGTTTCTGCTAACTCTTCCACTGGCTCGTGGGTCAGTTGCTCAGATGGGTTGACTGAGCTAGAGCCCTTTGGTGTTTCCATTCACACTACATGCATGGAAGGCCATGTCTGTGGTGGCTCTGCTGAGTAGGGATTCAGTGAACATCTGCTCCAGGAGCAGCTCTGGGAAGGTCCTGAGGACTTGCCAAAGTGAGAAAGTCCCAAAGCCCCTCTCCACACAAGACACAGTAGACAAGGGCTCAGCCTTGTCCCCTTGTTGGAACGATGGCCAAGGTGGACTCCTGGAATCATGGGACAGGTGCAGTGTTGTAAGCACAGGGCCAGGCCTGAGGGTGCTGCAGGAATTAGGGTTCTCGACTCAGGCCACAGAAACCACCTAAAGAATGCTTGTAGTGTGAATATGTGAGCATTTTGCTGGACAGAGAACTGGCAGCCTTCGCCAGGTTTTCAGGGGGTTCCGCATCCCTCCCTGCAAAGTGTGTTACCAATCATTAACCTAGTTCAGCTTTTCCTGATGCATTTAAAGAGGAGTCCATTGCCCATCATTACGTTCTGTCTCCTTATACTTCTCCAGCTTACATTCAGGACGATATAAATGCATACACTTGCGTTTGTCATCTTAATCAAGAAACTAACACACAGTTATTAAAGAAAACTTAGGAAACAGAGAAAAGTCCCATCAGGAAAACTCCCTAGCCAGGCCCCCACATGTAGATTTTGGGAAACACAAGTGAAGGAGCTCAGAAAAAGTCTAGCTTTGCATGGGGGCATCAAGGGTGTGATGCGATTAGAGGTTTTTTTTCAAACCGGCCATATTCGCTTTCTTACATGAGGTATTCCCTTGTCATCACACACTACTCCATCATACTTGACCGCACTCCTGCTCATTAGACCGCTTGTGTTTCTGTGAACAACTTTTCACATGCTGTGCTTCCTTTTGGATGAGTTCTCTGAGCCCACTCCTCCAAGTAGGTCTGCCCATCAGAGAACGTACGTCCACTGTTTTCCAATACTCTCCTAACACTGCCTTCTGTGAAGATACGGCCATTTCCCAGGCCAGTGACCCTACCAGATTGTCCGTGTCTTTGCCAACTTTTTGAAACGATGTTTTGTTTTCCGGGTTCGTAGTTGCTGTAACGAGCATTTTTACAGTAGCTTGGCAGAGCTGAGGACTTCTCTGACAGGAGTCCTTTTCTTCCGCATTTAACCTGCTGGGATTAGTCAAACACTTGCCGCAGTAATTTCTTACTCAATGAGGAGGAGAGCAGGCATGTTGTGGGACAAACAGTCCGGACAGAGCTGGGGGACTGTCATCCAGGCTCCTTTCTGTCATGTCTCTCAGGTTGCACCTGCTGTGCTCGCTCCTGCCCCCAATAGCACTCAGGAGAAGTGGCGGTTTCTTTTTTTTTTTTTTAATTTATTTTCAGCACAACAGTATTCATTATTTTTTCACCACACCCAGTGCTCCATGCAATCCATGCCCTCTATAATACCCCCCACCTGGTACCCCAATCCCCCCCCCCCACCCCCGTCTCTTCAAACCCCTCAGATTGTTTCTAAACTCGCCATCTCATGAAGCAGTCTGATCCGTCATGAAGACCAGTCTAAAGAGCAGGGATTTCTCCCACAGTTGGTCCGTCCACCAGATGACTATGGAAGTGCCTGTGAGTCTGCCGGGAGGGAATTCCAGGCACTGGAGACGGCAGGAGCCCACAGCATCCTTGCATCCATCACACCTGTGTTTCTGGTGATTTGAAATCTGCTTCTCTTCAGTCGGGCACAACCAAACCTAATCTCTGTCCCTTGGAGCAGGACAGAAGCAGGCTCTTTCCTCCCCACATGCTGCCCCTTGAGATGCTGTCCCACCCCTCTCTCGCCTGAGCATTCCCTGTCCCTTCCTGGGTCCTCAGGTGAATGGTTTGTAAACATTTTACCCAAAGGGATACAGAAAACACAGAAATGTAGTCAGATACACGAGAAAAGGAAAACAGAAGTGTCCAAGAGTCCTCCCAGCCAATGCCATGCTTTCAGCTTGTTTTCTATTCAAATTGTTTTGTCTCCTTCTGTTCTGTAACGGGTCGCTCTTCTCTCACTGAGTAGCACAGTGTGAATATCCATTCATGTCGTCAGATATTTTCCCCCAGTTTTATCTTAAATGCTGTGTCCTAGACCACTGAGAGCGTCCTGCCTGCCCTTTCATCAGATGCTAGGAGGTTTCTAACAGGAAAGGCAGTGCTGCTGTTAACTGCTTTGCCAGCTACATTTTCGTACAAATCCATGTTTGTTCCCTTAACATCCCAGAAGTGGAATTGGCTGCCAGGAAGGATCTGTGCTTTGCTGAGGTCTTGGACTCTATTTTTCTGGCTTGGCCTTCTGAGAACACCACGGATGGTCTAGCCATAAATCCTGGTCACCTTGTCTCAGAAGTGCTTCAGATTCCACCGCCACCATCCCTCCAAGTGCCATCCCGGGGGTCCCTTCTCCCCCTCCCCCTTCTCTCTGTGCGCAAAGCTGCTGGAGTTGGATGACATAGACGTGGTCCCTCTGCCCCAGCAGGCTGCAGCCCCAAGACTCACTGAGTGCCTTAGCCATGCCCTCTGACTTCCCCACATGTCCATAACCTGTGCTCTCTCCCTCTGTTTAGACCTTGGGCTTGGTGCCCTCAAGGTACCTAAGGAGGCTGATGATGGAGGCAGGGCCACCTGTGGGAGCGCCAGGAAAGGCAAGCGGCAGCACGCTTCCCCCCAGAACCCGCTCCTGGACTGCAGCCTCTGCGGGAAGGTTTTCAGCAGCGCCAGCTCCCTGAGCAAGCACTACCTGACACACAGCCAGGAGAGGAAGCATGTCTGCAAGATCTGTGGCAAGGCCTTCAAGCGCCAGGACCACCTGTATGTCGGAGTGTGGTCAGGGGGCTGGCGGGGAATGGGCGAGCTGCTCCTGGGTCTCCCTTACCCCAGACCAGGCCCCCCAGCCAGCCGTCCAGCTCCCTGGATGGCTGGGAGCTGTGCACGGACGCCCCTCTGTTCTTACACTGCCCGCTGTGGAGCGCGGGGTCCACACAGCCTGGGACAGGTCCCTCCGCCCAGCCAGCATGTTCCCACCAGGATGGAAACCGCTGCCTTGATTGCAGGCAGGACCCTTGTGGGTTTCAAGACATATACAGGTTCACTCCAAGGCAATTTTGTCATGCAGGGAATTGGGCGAACTATATAGAGAAATGCTCGGAGTCCCCAGCAGGTGTCCAAGGAGGACAGATCTGCGTCTCATGAGGCATGTGTGTAGGACTAATTCAGGGGCATGAGAGATTCCAAAATGCCTGTTTCTAGAATATGGCAATGGAGCATTGTTTTTTCTTACTCCTTTAAAAAAAAAAAAAAAAAAACTCTCGATTTAAAAAAAAATAAAGCCTCTTGTAAGAGTTAGAAGCCAGAATTCCTTTGTTCTCAGTATCTTGGAAATGATGAGCCTTTCTTGCTAGCGAGACAGGACAGACTTTTTTCAAACCCAGAGACTTGACAGTGGGAGATGGCAAGCCCTTGCATTTTTAGGAGGCTCCTAAACTCCTTCTCTTCAGCTTCCCTCAGAAGGGTTTCGGGAGGAGGGCTTCTAGAGATAACCCCATGTGCCATGCGGTTACTGTCCAGGTTAGGGCTGTTGGGAACCTAGGGCAGGACTGACTGACTTACTTGTTCATGCTTGTAATATGTTAACATAGCCGGAAGTAGGATGTAAATGTAGAAATTACAGGAGGCACATTGCTAGAAAGTTTTTACCGATGGGGCATCTGTAATCTTTTTTCCCCGGGGGGTAGGCTCCAGGTAGCAGTCTCCTTGGAGGAGTGCTAGGAGAAAGCAATGACTCTTGGGCTAAAGGAAGGGTTGTGGGGAAGTAAGCATCTCCTTGAGCGTATCCTGCAGAACCTTAGTCCTTAGGGACTCTACAGGAGGCTATTTGAATAAACGCTTCTGTGGACAAATAAGTCCGAGAGACATAGGAGGTGAAAGAGGGGTTTGTCTCCCTACCGCGTGGCTTTCAAATTTGCTGCTCTGATCCTCCAAGGAGCAAATAGTGTTTGTTCAAAACTTGCTTGCCAGCTGAGCCCACGTCCTCAGGGAGCCACTCTGGGGGACTGGTGTTCCTTGGGAACTCACTTTGGGGAACGCAAGTCGGCCTTTCATTGATTTTTTTTTTTTTCCCTCCGACGAAGGGTCTGCTTAAAGGTGAGGGACAGGAGTGCCCCTTGCATTTGGCCATCAGTGGCCGCTTGGGTCTCTCCTCATGGGGGCGGGGGGCAGAGCATGTATAGCTTCTGATATGGCCTCACCACTGCCCCCTGGGGACACCCTTGGGGCCCCCGGGAAGCGGCAGCGGAGGCTGCCGCTGACTCACTGCCCCCCCTCCCCCCCACCGTGTGGCTGCAGGACCGGGCACATGCTCACCCACCAGAAGACCAAGCCGTTCGTGTGCATGGAGCAGGGCTGCAGCAAAAGCTACTGTGACTACCGCTCCCTGCGCCGCCACTACGAGGTGCAGCACGGCCTGTGCATCCTGAAGGAGGCCCCCCCGGAAGAGGAGGCCTGCGGGGACTCCCCGCAGGCCCACGAAGCAGCCAGCCAGCCTGCGCCCGCTGGCCTGCGCGCCCCAGCACCCCCGGAAGCCCGGTCCCCCGGCTCCCTCTTGCCCAACCGAGACCTCCTGCGCTGCATCGTCAGCAGCATTGTCCACCAGAAGATTCCCTCGCCAGTCCCGGCCGCCGCAGGGCCCGCAGACGGCGGAGAGGGCAGGACTGTGGCCTGTCTCTGTGCACCCTCTTCCGGGGCCGCCTCCTGCACCTCAGCAGGCATCCCTGCGGCTCCTGGGAACCTGAGCACGGACGTTCCGGAGGAACCTCGCCCCCTGCGGAAGGAGCCTGCCGCTGCCATGTTCACGGCTGTGCACTCGAGAGGCGTGGAAAACGGTGGCTCCGACTCCGCTGAGTCCGAGCCGGTGCTCCCGCTGCCGCCCAGCCTGGAGGGCTGGCCTGAGGGTGGTCCCCTGCCTGCCTGCCTCCCTCTTTTCCGAGGCCAGACTGTCCCTGCCAGTTCCCAGCCAGCTGGCCACAACTTCCAGTGGCTCCGGAACCTGCCTGGCTGCGCCAAGAGCAAAGGGAACAACGTGTTCATGGTCCACAAGACCCCGTCGATGCCGTCCCGGGAGGGTGGCGAGTCAGGCCCGGGGCCCAGCAGCATCTCCCCCGCAGGGGAACCCTCGCCCAGCCCAGGGACCGTCAATCTGGAGGACACATTGCCCTTCCCTGCCACACTCTTGAAGGCGCCCGGGGAAGCCTCCGGTGATCCCCGATACGCCGGTGGGGAAGACGACGCCTGGGTTTCCAAGAAGAGCAAGTTTGACTGTGACTCCTTCTCGTGGCAAAACCCCGGGGAGCCGGGCCTTCAGGATGCCCAGAAGCCGAGTGGGCTCCCGTCGGACGGCACGCCTCTCTTCCGGCAGCTGTTCCTGAAGTCCCAGGAGTCTCTGGTGAGCCACGAGCAGATGCAGGTGTTCCAGATGATTGCCAAGTCCCAGCGGATCTTCTCCCAGCTCCCTGGGTCCGAGGGCAAGCAGGCTGCCCTAAAGCCCCTGCCAGGGCCCTGGCCGCAGCAGCCAACGCCGCTGGCACCCCCCGTCGACTCTCTCCATGCTGGCCCCGGAAACCTGGAGCCAGAGGGGTCCCCAGCCCGCAGGAGGAAAATCACGCCTGTGTTCCCCAGGGAGGCCTCCCCGGCCAGCACCAGACGGGACTCAAAGGGAGGACCTAAAGGGGCCATCGCTCCACCGTCCCTCACGGCCTCATCATTGGACACCCCCGGCAATCCAGACATCTCCTCTCTGGCCAAGCAGCTGAGATCCACAAAAGGGACCTTGGACCTGGGGGACATCTTCTCCCCTGGGGGCACACGGCAGACCCAGTTAGGTGGGGAGGAACCCTTCGGAGCCCCACTCTCAGGGAAGCAGGCCCAGGCGGAGAACAGCACGTCATTAGGGGCCACAAAAGGGGAAAAGAGCCAGGCCTGCGCCCGGGGCGGAGGCTACAGGCTCTTCTCCGGCAACCCCAGGTCCCAGCGCTTCTCAGGCTTCCGGAAGGAGAAGGTGAAAATGGATATGTGCTGCACAGCCTCCCCGAGCCAGGTAGCCATGGCCTCCTTCTCCTCGGCCGGGCCCCCAGCAGAGCCACCCCAGGACTCCAAGTCCAAGCTGACCATTTTCAACAGAATCCAGGTACCTGGGCTCTCCCTCACGAGACCCAACACCTGCCTGTGCTCCAGCCCGGAGTCTCATTCCTGACTTGCTCCCGCATTTACTGGTTGGTCGGGCATCATGTTTCATCTCGGGGGTTCCTCCAGGGCAGGTTTAGAGAGGTGGAAAGGAA
The DNA here is from genome assembly GCF_022355385.1 of Mustela nigripes. NCBI lineage: Eukaryota > Metazoa > Chordata > Mammalia > Carnivora > Mustelidae > Mustela > Mustela nigripes. The sequence continues at coordinate 6,655,887 of NC_081573.1, forward strand.
TGTTCGTGGAGACTGTGGTCCCTCCTGCCCCCTGCCCCCCAAAGAGCTGAGAACGAGGTCTTTCGAGTTGTCAGATGCTTTCTCCCCAAAGCTTTTCCTGCTTGCTTGCTGTTTGCCTTTCACTTCCTTTTGGATTGGCCTCCTTCAGTTCTTCAGAGGATATAAAGGTAGAGGGCCTGCCCCCGTAAATATTTCTGCGTGCAATACTGTCTCTCTCCTGATGGGAGTCACGATGGGAGTCACGGTCACGACCCCGGCTGGCCCTGCCGAGCAGTAGTAGCCTGGTTCTTGCTGGTCCTTGCAGATGGCACAGGGTCTGGGCACAGAGAGGGGGGCCTCTCTGTCTTACCCCGGCCCGAGGTGCAGCACCCTTCCCGCCACCCCCACAGCTGCCTTTTTTTTTTCTTTTCTTTTTTTTTTTTTTAAACAGCCTGTATCATTTAACTCACCATTTAAAGTGTATCCTCCAGTGGCATTCAGTATATTCACAAGGTTGGGTGTCTGTTACTGCTCTTCTCCAGAACGTTTCATCACCCCCAAAGAGGCCCTGGACCCTTCGTTGTCCTGCCCAATCTCTCCATCCCTCCTGGCCCCTGGCAACAATGAACCTATCTTCTGTGTCTGCAGATTTGCCCCTTATGGGCATTTCGTGTAGTTGGAGTAGTTGAAAATCACACACCGCGTGGCCTTCTGTGCCTGCTTCTCACGCTTAGGCTGGTGTTTTCAAGGCTCGTCATGCTGTGGCACCTCTTGGTGCTTTGCTCCTTTTTGCGGCTGAGTGACACTCCCCGTACGGCTGGGTCATGTTTTGTGAATGTGTCCATCAGCTGTCGGGCGTTGTTCCCGCAGCTCAGTCTGTGTGACTGCTGTGAACATTCCCGCACAATGTCCACGTGCACGTAGGTTTCCCTCTCTCGGGAAATACCGAAGCGGGGCATTGCTGGGTCATATGGTGACTCAGTCTGAGGGACTGTGGGACTTTTCCAGAGAGGCCACACCACTCAGCGTCCCCACCCACAGCACAGGAGGGCGCAAGCCTCACGGCCTCATCAGCCCCGCTTGTGCTCCAGGCTTGTTCACCCAGCCATGCTTGCGGCTGTGACTTGGCACCTCAAGTGCCACTTGCCCCGGCGACTGAAACTGCCCAGCACCTTTTCATGTGCTTAGTGGCCATTTGGAAAGCCTCTTGGGTTACGTGTCTTCCAGATCCTTTGCTCATTTTTAAGTTGCGGTGTTGGACTTTTCATTGCTGAGCTGTGTAGGAGTTCTTTATATGTTATGAATACAAGTCCCTTGTCAGGTCATGACCTGCAGCGATTTTCTCCCATTCCGGGGCCGTCTTTTCCCTCTCTTGATGGGTCCTTTGACGCATGGCAGTTCGGACTTTTGATGAAGTTGAATTGTCAGTTCTGTCTTTCTGGTTCAGTGCCCCCCACCCCCAGGGCACTGGGTCCTCCTCCAAGGTCACGGAGAATTGTACCTGGGCTTTTGTCTCAGAGTCTGACCGTTGGAGGTCTTGTAGGCCTCCTTTCCAACATGGTGGCTCAGATGTGTTTTCATCTTCAGGGTGGAAATATCTACCGGCTCCCCCATCCGCTGAAGGAGGAGAACGTGGCAGGTGGATGGTAAGTTCAGAGGACACACCCCGCCCGGCCTGGGGGAACTCAAACCCTCCGATTCCTCTGGTGGCTCTTGTGTGCTGGGCCTGAGTCACCAAGTTCTGGATGCTTCAGTCCTGAAGAGGTATGCATCCGGCCATGAAGATCGGGGCACCCCCTCTCCACTTCCCAGGGTTTATCAAGTGTTAGCAGGGGATCAGACTTAAATAAACAAAGAGAAATTAGTGATGGGGGCCGAGTCTCTTTCTCCCGTTCTTCCCTCCTGCCGTGTTTCCCCACAGTAACCAGCAAAATGGGGGCCCTGCAGACTGGGCAGAGCCAAGGAGCACTTATGTCTGCAAGAATTGCAGCCAGATGTTTTATACAGACAAAGGGCTGAGCAGCCACATGTGTTTTCACAGCGACCAGTGGCCATCACCTCGAGGGAAGCAGGAGCAGCAGGTGAAGTGTTGCGCAGTTGGCTCTGTGCTGCTGGGGCTTCTGGGAGGTTTTCGGGGGGTACGCGACCGACCAGACGTCACTTATCTCAGGATGGAGGTGTGCCCCTTGGGGGAGCCTGGGCAGGGGGCCAGGAGTCAGGTCTGGGCTGCTCTGGAGCGGCCTAGCTGGAGCCGCTCTTCTTCCTGTCCTGCCCACCAGTGAAGCTTACAGAGCCGTCGATTCTCTGCATTCAGGTGTTTGGCACGGAGTTTTGCAAGCCACTGCGACAGGTGCCGAGGCCAGAGGGGGATGGGCAGAGTCCTCCAGGAGCTAAGAAGTCCTTGGACAACACGGCTGTGGCCCCTCCAGGGATCCCTGTGCCCGTAGCTCCAGGGAACCGACCCGTCGGGAGCACCGCCAAGGTGGGTGCCGGTCAGGCCGCTCTCTTCCTGCTGCTTCCCCTGCCTGCTGGCCAAAGTGGCCGAGGGAAAGCCCGGCCAAACGTCCAAAAACTCTTTGAGTCTCGGAGCGAGCTCATTCAGTCACTAACATCCTCTGCTCCGCGGTGTCCGCCTATGGGAGCAGCGCTGCAGACTCTGGTGACTGCGCCTCCCCGGGACCTGTTGGTCCGGTAGTGAGTAGACCTGTCCGCCAGGCTGTGAGGGGGACTGGAGGGAGCAAGAGAGCATCCTGAGGGGGCACCAGGGATTCAAACTAAGGAGGTCAGGGGTTCTTCCCAGACGAGGTGTGGGAGCAGAGACCTGGAGGAGAGGAGGAGTGGGACTGGCAGAGAGGAGCAGAGATCGCATGGAGGTGACAGAGAGCATTGCAAGTTCACATGCCCGGTCTCTTCAGCCCATACTGGAGGATCCCGCCGGACAAGCCCGGGGGTACGGGGACGGGTCGCATGGATATCTTTGCTCGTCTTGCAGGACCTATTGCTATTTTTCATTTGCTCAAGCTGTGGCCCTCTCTGCCCCCCACTATCTAAGGGCCAGGCATTTTGACAACTGATACTGGCCTCACCTATTTTCAGATTCCCCTGAGTCAAGGCCTCTCCTTAGTTAGGGTCTGGGGTCTGGCTCAGGTGCAGAGGCCCTGTTCTGCTCCCTATTCTGAGGGCCCCAGGCATGGACGTGCTAGGCTGCAGGTCCTGTGTCCTTCTGTCGTGGGAGTCCGTTCCCTCTCGCCCGCTATCCTAAAGACATCTGTGTGGCGGGGTGCCTCAGGAGATCCCCTGAGTTCTGAACTCTCTTCTTCCACAGGGACCAGAGAAAGATGGGGAAGAGAGAGACAGCAAAGATGGCAGCCAACACCGGAAGCGGAAGAAGCGCCCCCAGTCCAAGGCATTGTTCATCCCTCCTCCACCCTCGTCCTTTGGGGAGCCAGGCCTGGGGGGATGCCACCAGAGCTGTCTGCGGTCTCCGGTGTTCCTGGTGGACCGCCTCCTCAAGGGACTGTTCCAGTGCTCCCCTTACACGCCGCCCCCCATGCTCAGCCCCATCCGGGAGGGCTCAGGGCTGTACTTCAACACCCTCTGTTCCACCTCTGCTCATGCTGGGCCTGACAAACTCATCAGCCACATACGTGGTGAGTGACGCCGGGCATGACTGTGGTCTCTGCTCCAGGTGGGGCGGGCCTGCGGGGGGCCGGGTCCCCTCCCTCCCACCGCGCCGGGCCTGCTATGTGAGCCCCACGGCTGTTCGGGAGAAGCCCAGCACCCCCTGGGACCGGCAGTCTTCTAGGTGCAAGAATTTTACAGCCAGAAAGAAAACGCAGGGACTGTTGACCCTGACCACCGTCCTGCTCGCCCTTTGAGTAATTTTACCAGTTTGGGCCAGAACAGAATTCATACACCATACAAATCACCCACTGGAAGCAGACAGTGTTTCTTTAGTATTCTCACAGCTGTCTAATCCTAGGGCAGTTTTGTCGCTCCCAAAAGAAGCACCAGATCCACGCAGTCACACACACCCTGGGGCCCCCTTTTCCCCCTGCCCTGAACAACCACTCCTCTACTCTTTCTCTCTATGGAGCTGCCCATTCTGGACATTGTGTATAACTGGGCTCATACCTTGGGGGACGTTTTGTCTAGCTTCCTGCCTCAGCCTCCACAGACATCCATGTGACAGTGTATGCCACAGCCGCACGCCTCTTTAGGGCCTGATGACATCTCACAGTCTGGACATGGCACGTTCTGCGTACCTGTCCCTTACTTGATGGGCATTTGGGGCATTTCTGTCCTCCGGCTGCTGTGAGTTATGTGCTCCTGAACACCGTGTTCAGGTGTCTGTGGGACATGTTTCCTTTTCTCCCGCGTATGTTCCCAGGAGGGCAGTTGCTGGGTCATAGGGTAGCTCTGAGTTTAACCACTTCCGTCACCACCAGACCGTTTTCCAAAATGACGGACATGTTTTAAATTCTCTCCAGCGTTGTATGAAAGTTCCAGCTTCCCCACATCCTTGTCAGCTGTCGTGGTCTTTCTTCTCATGTGACCATCCTGCTATGTGTAAGGTGGTTTCCAGCTGCATTTCCCTGATGGTTCCTGAGACTGAGGGTCATTCTGCGTGTTTACCATCTGTTTGTAATCTTTTCAGATCCTTTGCCCGGATTTTGAATTGCGTTGTTATCTTTTTATTATTCAGTTGTAAAAGCTTCTTCTCTATTCTGGAATGAAGGCCTTTATCAGGTACATGGGTTTGCAGACTCTCTCCCATTTGGGGCATTGCCTTTTCATTTTATTTGTGGTCTTGTTTGTAGCACAAAAGTTTTTAATTTCAATGAAGTCCAATTTATTTTTTGTCACTTGTGCTTTCCTTGTTGTATCTAAAGTTTTGCCTGAGCAAAGATTGCAAAGATTTGTCTCTCTGTCTTCTTGTAAGAGTTGTATCATTTTAAGTCTTAAATTTATGTCTGATCCATTTTGACTTTTATGTATTGTGTAAGGTGGGAGTCCCAACTCATTCTTTTTCATGTGGCTGTCCATTGTTCCAGCGCCACTTACTGACAATGCTGCTCCCGGGGTGCCTGGGGGGCTCAGTGGGTTAAGCCTCTGCCTTCAGCTCAGGACATGATCTCAGGGTCCTGGGATCAAGTTCCACATCGGGCTCTCTGCTCAGCGGGGAACCTGCTTTCTTCTCTCTCTCTCTGCCTGCCTGTCTGCCTAGATGTGATCTCTTTCTCTGTCAAATAAGTAAGTAAAATTAAAAAAAAAGAAAAGAAAAAGAAAATGCTGTTCATTTCTTCTTGAATTGGCTCTGCACCTTGTGGAAAGCCGATTAACCATAAATGACTTGAGATTTTCTGTTTTAATGCAGACATTTACAGCTATGAATTTCTCTCATAGCACTGCTTTAGCTGCATTTTACAAGTTTCAGCATGTTATATTCTTATTTTCATGTATCTCAAAGCATGTTCTGATTTTTTTATGTCTTTTATAAAAATTTTATTTTTGAGAGATTTATTTATTTATTATTCAAGTGGGGGTGGGGTGCGGCAGAGAAAGAGGAGGAGTCAGACTCCCTGCTGAGCAGCGAGACCGATGCGGGGCTGCTGGACCCCAGAATCCCAGGACCCCAGAATCATGACCTAAGCCAAAGGCAGACACTTAACTGACTGAGCCACCCAGCCGTCCCTGGTTTTTTTGATACATTGATTATTAGGGAGTATGTTGTTTAATTTCTGCCTCTTTGTGAATTTTCCAAGTTGCCTTTTTAAAATTGATTTTTAATTCTGTTGTGGTCAGAGAATATACTTTGTATTAGTTCAGTGCTTTTACTTTTTTCGAGGCATTTTTATGGGCTAGAATACATTCTGTCATGGAGAATGTTCCATGTGTACTGCAGAAGAATATATTCTCCCAATGATGAGCAGAAAACACTGTAGATGTCTGATATGTGCCATTAGTCCAAGTATTCTACTTCCTGTTGGCCTTCTGCCTGGTTGTCCTGTGCATCATTGAAAGTATTTATGTATTTAAGCTATTTTTTTAAGATTTATTTATTTGAGAGAGAGAGAAAACACATATGCGCGCCTGAAGGGAAGGGGCAGAAGGAGTGGGACAGAGAGTCCCAAGCACACTCCGCATCAGGCACAGAGGCTGACTTGGGACTCGATTCCACACAACCTCGAGATCACCCCCCGAGCCAAAATCAAGAGTCAGTCAGTCAACCGACTGCACCACCCAAGCGCCCCTCCAACTATTATCTTTTAATTGTTCATTTTATTCTTTAGTTCTATCAATTGTTGCTTTATGTATTTATGGAATCTGATTTAGGTGCATTATTTTTATATAATTGCCATATTTTCCTGATGACTTGACCTTTTATCATTATGATAGGATATCATTTATCATTTTTACAAGAATTTTGTCATTTTCTTGAGTAATATTTTTTGTTTTAAAGTCCCAGTTTGCAGGGGCACCTGGGTGGTACAGTCATTAAGCATCCAACTCTGGATTTCAGCTGAGGTTGTGAACTCTGGGTGATGAGGTCACCCTGCGTTGGCTCCACACTCAACAAGGAATCTGCCGGAGACTCTCCCTCTCCCCCTTCCCTACCCTGCTCCCTCACTCTTTCTCTGTCTTGCAAATAAATCTTAAAAAATAATAAAGTCTAATTTTCCTGACATTAGAATAGCCATTCCAGGGCTTTTATGATTGTTTTTCACTTGGTCTGATTTTTCCTGTTCTTTTACCTTCACCTTGTGTCTTTGAAAATAACACGTGTCTCCCACAGACAGCGTCGGTTGGATCATATTTTTATATCAGTCTGAGAAACTGCCTTTTGATTGGTTTGTTTAAGCATTCTCTTTTATGAGCCAGTGATGCAGTTAGATTTATATCTGCCATTCTGCTTTTTATTTTCTATAGGTCTCATGTCATTTTCTCCTTCTGTTCACCCTTTTCTGCTTTCTTTTGTATTCAGTGAATATTTCCTTGTAGAACACATCGTTTCCTTTAATTTTTCACTTTCTCTTAGTCATTTCTTAGGAGTTGCTGTAGAACTTAAAAAGATACATCTTAATTTATTAGAGTATGCTCAGTTGTATATTAATTTAATCAAATATAGAAACATAGCTATCTAATTCCATTTCTTCTAACCCTTCTGCTATTATTGTTGTATGGATATATATAATATTATGTTATATATGTATATACACATATATATTAGAAACCCAGAAATACATTGTTGTAATTATTACTTTATGTAATTTTGTGTTATAATAAAGAAGACAATAAAGGAAAACAGGCATTATTTATAGGGGTGCCTGGGTGGCTCAGATGGTTGGGCATCTGCCTTCAGCTCTGCTCGTGATCCTGGGTCCTGGGATTGAGCCCCAATCCGGGTTCCCTGCTCAGTGTGGGGTTTGCTTCTCCCTCTCTCCCCCCACTGTCCCCCCTGCTTGTGCTCTCTTGCTCTCTCTGTCAATGGAGTCTTTAAAGAGGAGGGGGAAAAAGGAAAGCAGGCATTATAGAGTTTGTTTTATTGCCCTTCTCACTTACCATTACTGATAACTTCATTTATTCCTGTGGATTCAAGTCACTGTCTGGGGTATCCTTTCTTTACTGTAGTACAACTCCTTTTTATTGCCACACAAAGTATATTTCTATATTTTATAGGCCCACAATACATACTGTTTTATGCTATTGTTTTTCGAGTCCATTAAAAAATGTCATTATAATCTTAAAATTACCCATATAATTACCTTTACCAGCACCCTTTGTTTTTTTGTTTTGATTTACTTACTATCTCCTATTGTTTGCTTTCAGTCTAAGCAACTTTCTTAGGTGTCTATTATCAGTATGGAGATACAATGTACATAAAATTTATTCCTTTAAAGCATGGAATACAGTGGGTTTTATTAGTCACAGGAGACCTGTGCAACCATTGCCTACTGTCAGGTTTCAGAGATTGTCAGCACTTCCAAAAGAAGCCCCACACTCCTTAGCAGCCATTCCTGTCCCTGCCCCCCACCCCCACCCACAGGTAACCTCTAGTTTACTCTCTGTCTCTGTAGATTTGGCTAATCTGGACATTCCATATACTTGGAATCCTGCAGTATGTGGTGTTCTCTGACTGTTTCCTAGCATAATGTTTTCAGGTTCCACCTGTGTTGCCGGGTGTGTCAGTATTCCATTCCCTTTTATGACTGAATGATATTCCACCTTTCTTTCTTTTTTTTTTTTAAAAGATTTATAGAGGGTAGGGGGCAGGCAAAGGGAGAGGGAAAGAGAGACTCTCAAGCAGACTCCCCATTGATCATGGAGCCCAACTACGGGGCTCAGTCCCATGACCCTGAGATCATGACCTGAGCTGAAACCAAGACTCAAGACACTGAACCGACTGAGCCCTCCAGGCTCCCCTCCCCTTTACTATTTCTTATAAGACAGATCTGATAGCAACAAATCTCAGTTTTTATTTATCTGAGAATGACTTTATTTCACAGTTATTTTTGAAAAGTAATTTGCTGGATATGATTCCTGGTCGATAGTTTTTTATTTTCAATGACTTGAATATGTTATCCTTCTGCCTTTGGACCTCCGTTGCTTCTGACAAGAAGTCAGCTGTCAACCTTACTGGGGTGCTCTTGCGTGAAGCAAGTTGTTTTTCTCCTTTTACTTTCAAGATCTCTATCTTTGGCCTTCAGCATTTTGCCTGTGATGGATGTGTCTTGACATAGAGCCATTTGTGTTTATTCTCCTTGGTGTTTATAGTTTCCTGGCTGTATATATTGGGGTTTTGTTTTTGTTATTAACAAATTTGGGCAGATTTCAGCTGTTGTATCAATGCCATGATACTTCACATGTTTTGTCGTCCCTTCCTTGTCTTTCTCCAGTACTCTGATTACACGTATTTTGCGGCACTTAATGATGACCCCCATTTCTCTGAGGCTCACTCCATTTTTCTCCATTCTTTCTTCCCGTCTTCAGATTACATAATCTCCAGTGATCTATCTTCAGATTTGCTGATCATTTCTCCTACCAGCTGAAATCTGCTGTTGAGCCTAATCTTGGTTATTGTGCTTCTTTTTTTCCTGAAGATTTCTTTCTTTTTGAGAGTTGGAAGAAGGGCAGAGGGAGAGAAGGCATCTCAAGCAGACTCCCCACTGAGCTCAGAGCCCCATGCGGGGCTCAATCTCATGACCTTGAGATCACAACCTGAGCCAAAACCAAGAGTCAGACACTTAAGTGACTGAGTCCCTCAAGCACCCTGGTTATTGTGCTTTTTTAATCCCCAAATTTTCACTTGGTTCTTTTAAAAATCTTCTGTCTCTTTACAGTATTCTTTCTTTGATAAGAAGTCATCATACCTCCCTTTAATTCTTTAAGCGTGGATGCTGCTGAGAGAAGAGGTCCCCCTCCTTGGGTGCACCTGCCTAGGGTGAGGCACTCCAGGTAGAGCTTCTGTTAATGGAGCTTGGCCTCCAGTGGGGAAGTGATGGGCAGATGCCATAGACTTTCACTGTTCTTACCAATATTTGGTCATTTTCTTAAATGAGTATTTCCTAAAATGCTGTATGCCTTTAGGACAGCTTCCAGAGACCTTAGCTTCCTGTTCTATAAAATAATTTTTAATCAGTTAATTTGTCATCTTGCTGAGTTCCTCTGCCTCTTCCATGCAGTTTTTTCTTTAAATTGTGTGTTATCAGGGCACCTGGGTGGCATGGTCGGTTGAGTCACCACCTCTTGGTTTCACTCAGGTCATGATCTCAGAGTTGTGAGATTGGGCCCCATGTCAGGTTTGTGCTCAGCCCCAAGTCTGCTTAGGTTACTCTCTCCCTCTCCATCTGCCCCTCTCCCCTGACTTCTCTCTCACGTAAATAAATCTTTCTTTAAAAATTGTGTTTTATGATTATAAGAAGTTAACATGAGTCTCCCTTAAGTGAGTAAGTGCTCAGAACATCATTGTTGATTATAGGGACCACGTTGCACTGTGGACCTCTAGAGCCAACTCATCTGGCTTACCCAACACTTTATGCTCATTGATCAGTAAATACCCACTCCCCACTCTCCTAGCCCCTGGCAACCACCATCCCACTTTTGATTATATGAACTGGACTATTTTTTAAAGATTTTCTTATTTATTTAGAAAGAGTGTGAGCATGCATACGGGTGGGGGGAGGGGCAGAGAGAGAAGGAGAAGGAGAGAATCTCCAGCAGGCCCCGTGCCGAGGGCAGAGCCTGATGTGGGGCTCGACCCCAGGACCCCGAGATCATGACCCAAGCCAAACCCCAGAGTTGTATACTCAGCCAACTGAGCCACCCAGGTGCCCCTGAATTGGACTATTCTGGATACTTACATAAGCAAAGTCATGCAGTATTTCCTTCTCCGTGCCTGGCATGATGTTCTCAAGGTTTATTCGTGTTGTTGCCTATTGGAGGTTCCTCTCAAAAAAAAAAAAGGTTGACTCGTATTCCATCCTATGTAAATACCACATTCTCTTTACCCACTCCTTTGTCGAAGGACATCAGATTGTTCCCACTCGGCTGTTGTGAATAGTGCTGAGTAAACATGGAAGTGCAGTTATCGCTAAGATACTGGTTCGCGTTCTTTTGGATAAATACCCAGGGTGGGGGTGGGGCGCCGCCTGGGTGGCTCAGTCAGTTGAGCATCTGCTTCTGGCTCAGGTCATGATCCCAGGGTCCTGGGATTTAGCCGCACATCCGGTGCCCTGCTCAGTGGGGAGTCAGCTTCTCCCTCTCCCTCTGCCATTTCCCCTGCTTGTGCTCTCTGGCTCCCTCTCTCTGTCAAATAAATAAATAAAATTTCAGAAAAAATACCCAGAAGTGGGATTGCTGTATCTTACAGTAGTTCTCCTTTTAATTTTTCGAAGACTCTCCCTACCACACAGCTGTAAAGAGCCAGTTTTTAGCTGTGCCACGAAGGCAGGCAGAAGGGCCTTATGGCCAGTCTTCCTGAGGCTTTTGTTCTTGTCGCGTTTTCTAGATCAAGTGGACAGCTCTTTCGGCATTTGCATGGTAAAGGATGACACCAAGATCAGCATTGAACCGTAAGTTGGAATAGACTTAGCACTAGAGGGTGCGTCCTTCCAAAGTGGGGGTGCTTCTACCTGCCTTGCGGGCCTGTATCAGTTTTCCCGGGGCTCCTTCGTCACAGGAGATCAGGTCTCACTATGGAGCCTCCCTAAGAGAGAAGTGCACTTCTGTGGGTGTAGGTGGGAAGCTCCCCTAGTATTCTTTCTGTCTAGACATACCATAGCTGGGGCCCCGGGGACAAAATGCCCAGGACCCTGGGGTTCTAGGTAAAATTGGTGGTGGTATGGTCCAGACTTTCGAGTGTCCATAGGGTGTGGCTGGATAGTATGGCCGTGGGTGTAGAAGCATGAGAGCTATCAGCATGTACTCCCCTGTCCTGGACCCGCAGCGACACCTGAGGCCAGAGATATGGCAATAAGGAAAATGAGAGGAGGGAAGGAAGTACTCCTTTGAGGGGTTTCTGGAATGCCTGTACGTATCTGTCAGGGATGATGGACACTGAACACGTCTGGCAGATGGCACAGGGTTTGCATCGGGCAAGGCTGTGGCCTGAGAGAGGGGAATACCACCTGTATCTGTTTCATTTCCCGTCTTAGTCACGGGTGTCTTTCCCACGTGTCTGTGTGTGCGGCGTTGTTTCAGACACATCAACATAGGAAGCCGGTTTCAGGCTGAGATCCCAGAGCTCCAGGAGAGAGCGCTGGTAGCTGCTGACGAGCACGTTGCTTCTCTGGTCTGGAAGCCATGGGGAGATGTGACGACCAACCCAGAAACGCAGGACAGAGGTGGCTGAGGCTCTGGGGCCAAATTCCAGTGGGCCCTGCTCCTAGCCCCCACCCCATGTCTGAGGACATCTCCTCCCAATTCTCCCCTCGGGCCCAGAAGCAGTACCCGGGGTGAGGAGGCGGGAGGGCGCCCCTTGGTGCTGCACGGCTTCTCCGCAGCTACAGTCTCCCGCCCACAAGCCCGGTCGGCTGTTTGGCTGTTTGGGGAAGGGTTTGTGCCTGTCCTTCTTGTCCCTCCCTTCCCTCATCCCACTTTCAGCGGAGATGTAAGGGGGTCAGTGACAAGGAGCCCGCCCTCTGTGCTGTCGGGGAAGTCTCCCCGGCACTTGCTGACTCCCTGTCTCCTCTCTCACACTCTGCTGGGATGGCTGCCGGACACAGTCACTGAGCTCTGCAACGTGGCCTGCTCCAGCGTGATGCCGGGAGGGGGTACCAACCTTGAGCTCGCTCTGCACTGCCTGCACGAGGCCCGGGGCAGTGTTCAGGTGAAGTGGAGGCAGGGCCAGGGGCAGCGGCTGGGGGTGCCTGGGGGAGCTGGAGCGGCAGGCGCATGCCCTGTGTGGTCTGCTTGGGCAGGCCACTGTCCTTCTTCCCGGTGGCTTTGGGATCGGTGTGGTCCTCATGAGCTGCAGGGGTGGGCTCTGGTGTGACAGCAGTGCTGGGCTCCACCAGCACACCCAACTCGGGTCCTGAGCTCATCAGGTTTCTTACTGAGCTTTCTCTCTTCGAATAAAAACCTGTGTATGAAAACTGCTGGTGTATTAGAATTGCCTGTGTCTCCTCTGAGGACCCTCCTCAGTTTGCTGAGTAGTGGGAGAGGAAGAGGCCCATCACCGAGCCAGTGCCACGGTCCTGCTCTTTCTTGAGCTGAGAGACAGCGGCTGGCACATAGTAGGTGCTCAACAGAGCGGGCAACCCACCTTTCTGGGGTTCCGCTGAAGGCTTGGTAATGAATGTTGTGATGTGGGGGCCGGGGCCAGCTTTGGGGCCCCAGTATTGCTTTCATGCTCATGTTGTCATCTTGAAATCCTTAGTAAGTTTTGGACAAGGGTTTTCATTTTGCGCTGGGTCCCACAGATGCCACAGCGGGCCTGAAGGGTTACTCTGGGGAACAGGACAAAGTCCCTTTCTTTATGGGCTTACATTTGAGAAGAGCCAAAACAGCAAATAGTTCCGGAAGGTGGCTGGATAGCGATTAGCGCCATGAAGGAAACAAAGGGGGCGGTGGGCAAGGGCAGGGCTGTTCCAAATGCTGGTCCTTGATGGCAAGAAACGTGCACCCCAGGAGCAAACCCACACAGCCACTGTCTCCTGGTCGGGAGCACCTTCCCGGGAGCGTCCACGGCAGCTGCGCTCAGTGGTCACAGGTGTGGGCTGGTCCGAGGACCCACCCCACTGAGTATAGGGCTGGGGAGTCTTCAGGAGAGCCAGCGGTGGCTTCGGAAGGAAGGAAGGAACAGAGGCAAGACTCTTCCTCCCCTCTGTGTAAAGTATCCTGCGGCCCCTCTTGTTCCAGGTCGCCCTGGAGACCCTCTTACTGCGCGGGCCCCAGAAGCCACACACTCACCCGCTGGCCGACTACCGCTATGCAGGTGACTGGGCGGGGGTGTGGGCGTGGTTTCTGCCCGGCTGAGACCTCGTGAAAACAGTCCTGACAGCAAGCTTCACCTGTGCCTTTTGGGAGTTCTCTTGGGGCCTTCACCTGCCTTTCCAGAAAGGCCTTCCCTCTCCCTGGGGTGGTGGGGGGTGAGGGGACAGGACTCCGTGGGCCTGTTTTCTGCTAGTTACATCCTGCCTTCCCCCTTTTCCGTTGATTCCCTGGGGGGGGGGCATGCCCAGCCTGGAAGGGGATGCCCCCGGGCCAGGGAGGGGAGGAGGCAGACTGAGCTTCAGGGGTGAGAGTGGATGTGCCAGCCCTGGAGTCAGGCAGTCTGGACCCTCACCCAGTGCAGGCCTCCATGGCTGCCTCGGTAAAGCACAGATCATGAGGGCCCCACCCGCTGAGGTTTTGTGAGGACTGTAGCTGATGAAGAAAGTAAGGGGCTTAGCAGAATGTTTGACACATGATCATGCTTAGTGATGGCAACTTTGGGAAGGACGGTGGTCTGCACGTCAGCCCCGTCCTGTCCCCATGCTTGACTCTTTCTCTGATAGGTTCTGACATCTGGACCCCCATGGAGAAGAGGCTTTTTAAGAAGGCATTCTGTGCCCACAAGAAGGACTTCTACTTGATACACAAGACGGTAAGGTGAACGCAGGTGTGCTGGCATAGACAGGGCCTCGCCTTGCGCAACTGAGCCCAGCTAGAGCAGAAGGCCCTGCCATTCACATTGTTGTGAATACCTCCAAACAGTACAGAAATGTGTCAGTGCTCAAATAAATGAATGCTCCCATTCTCAGCTTGAGGAATGCTCCAGTAAAGGGCTCCGTGTCCTCTGCAGAGCCTCTTCCTGGCGGCTAACCTTGGCCTGTCTGCTTGTGAGCCTCAGGCTTGGCATGGTCTGTATGCCTCTCTTGCTCGCCCGTGCACGTCCTTATGAAGGCCGAGATCCTTCTACACCAGATGTCCTGCGGGGTTGTTCTTCCGTTAACCTGATGACCACCGACCGACCCATGATCCAAGTGTAACCTTGGATGTTTTCGTATACTTACACCCACACAAGACCATCACCACGGTCAAGATCACATCAGTCCCCCCCCCATTTCCCATACCCCTTGGTCCTCTTTCATGCCACCCCTGTCCCTAGTCAACTCCTTGTCTCCTTTCTGTCCCTGTAAATTGGTTTGCATTTTCCAGAGTTTTTTCTTTGAGTGGAATCGTCGTACGACATGTGCTCTGCTTTGGCTCCTCCTGCTCAGCATCCCCGAGCTCCATCCGGGTGGCCGAGTAGCAGTCACTCACCCCCGTTCATTGCCAGGGACCGTGTCACTGTGTGGGTGTACCACCGGCTATTCGGTCTGTCGCCTGTGGATATCTGGGTGGTTTCCAGACACTGGCACTTAGAGATGAAGCCGCTGTGAGCCCTGAGGCGTGTGGCAGACTTCTGTAGCACTGTTTCCCTGTGGGGTGAACGCCTAGCAGGGGGAGGAGAGCATTGTGGGGTGAGGGTCATGTTTCACTTTGAAGAAGCTGTCGAACGGTGATCCAAAGCCATCGTGGCACTTCACATGCCCACGGGCAGCTCAGGAGACTTCTAGGGGCCCCTCGCCTTCCCCAGCGCACCCCACGGCCAGGTCTCCTCTCGTCGCCTTTCTGAGCACACGACACGGCCTTCGCTCCCTGCGCTTTCGAGGGAATGACGATGCTGGGCATCTTTCCCCCGGCCTGTGTGCCGTCCCCACACCCTCACGTGCTGAGCTGTCTGCTCCCAATCTTTTGTTTATGTTTTTTTGGGGGGATGGGTGTTTGTGTTTTTATTAAACTGTGGGAGTTCTTCATTCCGAACCAAAGCTCTTCTTCTAGATACCTGCCCTGCACGTATTTGCTCCCGGTGTCTGACTTCTCAGTGTCCGTTCAACAGTGTCTTTTCAGAAAAAGTTTCAGATGCTGAGTAAGCTCAGTTCATTAATTTTTCTCTTAGGGACCATGGTTCTGGTGGCATCTCTAAGAAAGCTTTGCTTACCCAAAGTCATCAAGATTTTCCCCTATGTTTTCTTTATAAGCTTTATGGTTTTCAGTTTTACGTTTAGATTTATGATCTGTTCTGGGTTGACCTGCCGTGCAAGGTACAGATTGGGTTCATTTTCCGCACACGCACGTTTAATCCTTCTAGTACCTTTTGTTGAAAAGAATGCATTTTCTGCAGCCAACGGCCTTGGTACCTCGGTCAAACATCAGTTGGCTGTATACATACGTGTTTGTTTCTGGACTGACCATTTTGTTCAGTTAGTCTATTTGTGAACTGTTAAGCTGTTACCATGCTCTTTATTGCTGTTGATTTGTTCTTTAACCCTGTTATTCTTTTTCAAAGTGTTTTCTATCCTGGGTCCTTTGCATTTCCATGTGAATTTTAGAATTAGCTTGTCAATTTCTTTAAGAAAATTTTGATAGGCTCTTGTCTGGTACGGCGTTGACTCTCCAGGTCAATTGCAGACAATGGATATCTTTAGTCTTCCTACCAACGAACAAAGTGGATCTGTTTAAGTCTTCAATCTCTCTCCATGGTGTTTTGAAGGTTTGGGTGTATAGGTGTTACATCCTATTTATTCCTAAGTATTTCTACTTTTTATGCTGTTATGGAAGGCTCTTTTTAATTTTGTTTTCCAATGGTTTCTTGCTGGTATATATAGAAATAAAATTGAAATAATATTGATCTTCTGTTCTGCAGTCTTGCTAAACTCATTTATTCGTTTTCGTAGCTTTTTTGAAGATTCTGTTGGATTTTCTACATAGACAATCATATCATCTGCAAATAAAAACACTTTTAGTTCTTCCTTGCCTTTCATCTTTTCTTGCCTCACTGTACTATGGAACCTCCAGTAACTTGATGAGTAGAAATGGTGAGTGGACCTTCTGGACTTGTTCATGATCTTAGCGGGAAACCAGCCCCTATTTTCCCTCCTAAGTATGATATTAGCTGTGGGGTCTTTCCAGATGTTGCTTATCCGGTTGAAGAATTCCTTTTATTCCCAGTTTGCTGAGAGTTTGTTTCGGTGAAGGCTATGAGGTTGTATCAATAGTGCTTCCTTGGCATCTGTCGAGATGCTCATATGGTTATTGTTTTTCATTTTAGCATGACTAGCTACACCGATTTTAGATTGTTAAATCGGCCTCACATTTCTGGGATGAGCTCCACTTGGTCCCAATGTCTTGTCCTTTGTATATATATTGTTGGAGTCTATTTATTAAAACTTTGTTTAGAAGTTTTCGTCTGTGTTCAGGAGGGATATTGGTCTGTAGACTTTTTTACTTGTAGCATCTTTGGCTTTTGTACCAGGGCAATATGGCCCTTACTGAACGAGTTGGGAAGTATTCCCTACTCTTCAATTTTTTAGAAGAGCTTGTTTAGAATCAGCTTTATTTATTCCTTAAATATTTGGTGGTGAAGTCACCTCAGCCTGGAGTTTTCTTTGCGGGAAGGTTCTGAAATGCAAATTCAGGTGTTTTATACATGTAGGGTGATTTGCATTGTCGCATCTTCCTGAGTGAGCTTTCGTAGTTTTTCTCTTGAGAAATTCATTCATTTCTTCTCAGTTGTCTGATATATTAGCAAAAATTGCTTGTAATAGTCTCATATTGTCCTTTTTATATTCATTGACTATAGGGATGTCACCTCTCTCATTCCCGATACTGGTAATTTGTCTCTCTTTTTTTTTTAATTTTTTCCTGACCAGTTTGGCTAGAGATCTATCAAATTTATTGATTTTATTGATTTTTCCTCAAAAAGCAGCTTTGGCTTGTTGATTTTTTTTCTGTTTAATTGATTTCTGCTCTGCTGTTTATTATTTCATTTTTTCTGCCTGCTTTGAGTTTAATTTGTTCTTTTCTAGTTTCAGAAGGTGGAAAATGAGATCATTGTTATGAAACCTTTCTTCTTCCCTCATATAGGTATTTGGTGCTATAAATTTTCCTCAGAGTACTGCTTTGATACATCTTGGTATGTTGGGTTTTCATTTTTACTTAGTTCAAAGCTTTCACTTCCCTTTTGATTTCTTTTTTGAGTAAGTTATTTATTTATTTGGCACAGAGAGAGAGAGATCACAAGTAGGCAGAGAGGCAGGTAGGCGGGGGCGGGTGGCACGGAGAAACAGCCTCCCCGCCGAGCAGAGGGCCTGACACAGGGCTCCATCCCAGGACCCTGAGATCATGACCTGAGCTGAAGGCAGAGGCCTAACCCACTGAGCCACCCAGGTGCCCCTGACCTATGAGTTGTTTAGAAGTGTGTTATTGAGTCTCCAGATATTTTAGGATTTTCTGGAGTTCTTCTGTTACTGACTTTTAATTTAATGTCACTGTGGTCAGAGAAATACTTCATGTGACTCGAATCCTTTTAAATTTTTTGATCCTTGTTTAGTGCCCATAATATGGTCTATATCTTAGTATGGGTCCCGAGTACTCTTGAAGAAGGTGCATTCTGCCGCTGTTGACTGGAGCTCTAGAAATACCAGTTCAAGATGGTCGATAATGTGGTTTGGATCTCCCATACCTTTACCATCTCCTTGTTCTAGCCATTATTGGGAAGGGGTTATTAAAATATTTGGCTGTAACTGTGGATCTATTTTTCCCTGTAGTCCTCTCAGGTTTTTCTTCGTGTATTTGAGGCTCTGAGTTAAGTGCATAAACATTTAGGATTCTTATGTCCTCTTGATCAGTTGTCCTTTTTATCATTATAAAATGATTTCCTCTATGCCTGGTATTATTCATTGCTCTGAAGCCTATTTTTCTGCCATTACATTATTATATATATTATATTATATAAGAAAGCCAACTATTCCAGCTTTCTTATAATGGGTGTTTGCCTGGTATATCTTTTTTCATCTTCTTACTCTTAACCTATTTGTGTTTTTATATGGAAAGTGTGTTCTTATAAGTAGCATGTGTTGGATGGTGCTTTTTAATTTGTTTTAATTGAAGTATAATTAATATACAGTGTTATATTGATTTCATGTGCACAATATAGTAATTCAGTACTTCTGTACATTGCTCAGAGCTCATCAAAGTAAGTGTGCTCTTATTCCTGTCACCTATTTCCCCCGTCCCTCCACTCACCCTCCATCTGAGAACCACCAGTTTGTTCTCTGTGTTTAAGAATCTGTCTTTAGGGTGCCTGGGTGGCTCAGTGGGTTAAAGCCTCTGCCTTCGGCTCAGTTCATGATCCAGGGTCCTGGGATCGAGCCCTGCCTCGGGCTCTCCGCTCGGTGGGGAGCCTGCTTCCTCCTCTCTCTCTCTCTGCCTACTTGTGATCTCTGTCTGTCAAATAAATAAAATTTTAAAAATCTTTTAAAAAAAAAAAGAATCTGTCTTAATTGTCTTTTTTCTTTTT
This sequence comes from Mustela nigripes, assembly GCF_022355385.1. Classification (NCBI taxonomy): domain Eukaryota; kingdom Metazoa; phylum Chordata; class Mammalia; order Carnivora; family Mustelidae; genus Mustela; species Mustela nigripes. Next base: position 6,674,692 of record NC_081573.1, read on the forward strand.
TTGTTTGTTTTGGTTTCTTAAATTCCACACATGAGTGAACTCATATGGTGTTTGTCTTTCTCTGACTTCTTTCACTTGGCATTATACTCTCCAGATCCATCCATGTTGTCATAAATGGCAAGATTTCATTCCTTTTTAGAGTTGAGTAATATTCTGTTATATGCTTAAAAAAAAAAAAATCCAGCCTTGGGGCGCCTGGGTGGCTCAGTCGGTTAACCTTCTGCCTTCCGATCAGGTCATGATCCCAGGGTTCTGGGATCGAGTCCCACATCGGGCTCCCTGCTCCATGGAGATCCTGCTTCTCCCTCTCCCTCTATGATCTCTCTCACTTTCACACTCTCTCAAATAAATACATCAAATCTTTAAAAAAAAATCCATTCTTTTAATGAGGGCATTTAGACCATTCACATCTAACATGATTACTGGGCTGGTGAGCTTTAAGTCCGTCACCTTGCTGTGTGTTTGCTGTTTGACTCATCTGTTCTTCGTTTCTCCTTTCTGCAGTTTTTCTGCCGCCTCTTGGATTAATGTAGTAAATTTTAGGATTCCATTTTATCTCCTTTGCTGGCTTATTGACTACAACTATTAGTTTGGTGGTTGCTTTAGGGTTTATACTGTGTGTCATTAACTTATCAGGCTAGAACCTGCAAGTGATTTGATAGAACTCCATGTGCATGAGAACCACAGAGTAGTGGCTTGGTCTCTCCTCCTGGCCTTTATACTCTTACTGCTATGCCTTTTCTATACGTTACTAACTGTGCAATACCTTGTTACTGTTTTTGTTTGAACAGTCAATTATGTTTAGAGAGATTTAAGATACAAAGCCTTATATTTTTACCCACATGGCTACCATTTTTACTGCCTTACATCACTGTGTGTAGACCAGTGAGAACAACTTGATCCTTTTGGATATTGCTTTTAGGTTTTTAATGGCGGTACCAGAACAGCTTTTTTTTTTTTTTAAGATTTTTTATTTTAACTATTTGACAGAGAGAGAGAGATTGCAAATAGGCAGAGCAGCAGGCAGAGAAAGGGGGACGCAGGCTCCCCGCTGAGCAGGGAGCCTGATGTGGCACTTGATCCCAGGACCCCGAGATCATGACCTGAGCCGAAGGTAGAGACCTAACCCAATGAGCCACCCAGGCACCTGGAACAGCTTTTTTTCTAGGGCTAATTATTTCTCATTTCTGAGGCAAAATCCTTCTCATTCCTCTACCAATGCCACACGAATTAGGAGGTTTCCCACCCCTAGCTGGTGGGGACAGGCACTGTGTCTGGCCCCTGAGAGCCACAGGCTGCTTTCCCTCTGATCCCTTATGATGGGTCTTTACCTAGCATTGGGTTCTCTTCACACGCGTGTCCCTGAATCCCTGAGGGGAACCCTGTCCAGATCTCTGGCATTTTTCTCCATGCTGCTGTCTCCTCTACTGTCCTTTGTCCTGTGGACTCTTACCACCTCGGTCTCCGCAGTCACTCACCTTGCTTTCAGCTCAGGAGTCTGCTGGACTCTGCCTGGGTCCCTCCCCCTTGGCTGTGGCCTGGAAACCATCCCAAGGTAGTGGTGTATTTTCTGCCTCTCAGAAAGCTGTTTTCAGACCGATGCCTGGTGTCTTACCAACCACCGTTTCCTGTGTCTTCTCGTTTCAGCTGGGAGGGAGACCCAGCTCCTCCTGTTACCCTGTTTTGTTTGGAAGCACAAGTTCAGCTTCTTGGTTTTTTTTTTTTTTTTTAACTTAGTGCCATTTCCTAGGACAGGGGATGTCCAGGTTTATTGCACTGGGGAAAGAGGAGTTCTCTATTGTTCTTCAGGTTCCCCCATTGGCAGGTATTTCAGCCAAGGATGTCCTAGGAAATGGACAGGGGGTGTCCTAGGAAATTTTATTCTTACTTTGTAAAGGCCCACACAGCCCAAAGAAAAACTCACACAGAGAAGGAATGTCCTGAAGTGAGCTCCAGATACTAAATGGCCAGTTGCATTTACCTGAGAAACGTTGTCTCCGGGGCAATGAAATTTTTCCATCCTGTTTTGTTTTCACAGAAGGTATTGTTAACGGGATCACTTCTTAGTGGAGGGAGGAGCACATGGTGGGGGTCTGCATGGCCAGGATCTAGCCATGCCTTCAGAGCCCCTTCCTTCTCTCATGGGCCACTTCCTCTGGACTCTATGGCCCTGCATCACTGTCCCAAAGGCTGTGTGGCCCCCACTGCCTCAGGGCATTCTGCTGTCATTGGTCCCAGCTGGCAAATGCGAGGCTCCTGGGTGTGATTTCCCTGTGAACACCCTAGTGGTACGCCTTCCAGTGTACCTTCCCACAGGGGAGGATCCCTGGGATGGACCTGCCCTCTGGCGTGTGCAATGCTGACCGGTGCTAGTGGCGGTGTCTGCAGTCTGAGCCGCTTGCCACCTGCAAGGACTTGTGATTTTCTGCTCCTTGCTCCAAAGGGGCACGCCAGGCCATGCAGAGGGACATTTCAGGAAAGCTTTCCAAAAGTGGCCTCATGGGGAAGGTATTCAGGGCACCATGGCAACACTCGAGGCTGCTCATGGGGTGTTGTCCACAGCCACCTTCTGTTTTCCCTTGCTAGATCCAAACAAAGACTGTGGCCCAGTGTGTGGAGTATTATTACATCTGGAAAAAAATGATCAAGTTTGATTGTGGTCGAGCCCCAGGACTGGAAAAGAGGGTCAAGAGAGAGCCAGATGAGGCAGACAGGACAGAAGCAAAGGTAGACGGTCCGGGGGGAGGTGGGGCTGGAGTTTGGCCCAGATTGGGATGCCGCTGCCCGTCCAAGTCAGGGAAGGGGGAAGGGGGAAGGGCCCCCGCTGGGAAGGGCTTCCCTGCCAGGCCAAGCGGATCCCTGAGAAGCGTGGAGGGTTGGCACCCTTCCATTGTCGTTTCTGCCCCTCTGCAGGTCACTTGCAGCCCTCGGGAGAGACCCAGCCACCGTCCTACCCCTGAGTTCAAGATAAAGACCAAGAGTTACAGGAGGGAGTCCATTCTCAACTCCAGTCCGAATGCCGGCCCCAAGCGGACCCCAGAGCCACCAGGGAGTGTGGAGGGCCAGGGTGTCTTTCCCTGCAGAGAATGTGAGAGGTGCTACTCCTGTCCCTGGATGCGCCCACACCACCTCCTTTCTCCCCACCCCCCCCCACGGCAGCTGCCCTTGAGCCACCTGCCCCCCGAACCCCGCTCTGACCTGTGTCATTCTGGTGACTCCTCAGGGTGTTTGACAAAATCAAGAGTCGAAATGCCCACATGAAGCGCCACCGGCTTCAGGACCATGTGGAGCCCATCGTCAGGGTGAAGTGGCCCGTGAAGCCCTTCCAGCTGAAGGAGGAAGAGGAGGAGGAAGAGGAGATAGGGGCTGACATCGGCCCCCTGCAGTGGTGATTGGGGCGGGGGCGGGGGCTGGGGCGAGGCCGCAAGTCTGGATGGGGGCCTCCAGCCTTGTCAACTATGCCCTCGGCCTCTCCAGGGTGTTTGGGGCACCCTTCTGCCTCCCCCCCGATCCTTACTGTCCCTCCCTGGTCAGCCCTGCTCGGAAACATGGCGGGGATTTGGCTAGAAGTCGGCAGGAGGAGCTCCTGGTCCTCAGACCACTGTCGGCTGATGCCAGAGGCTCTGTTCTCTTTAGGTTTTAATTAGTCTCTCCCTTTCTTTCAGTTCCACTCCTTGGAGAGCAGGGAGGCTTGGGGAGGGAACGAGGTAGATCTGGGTAGCTCTTAAATCTTCGCCTCAGTTTTGGGGTTTGGTTACATTTGTTCGATAAGGCCAAGACGTAGAGAATCAGTGGGAAGATACCTTCAGATCTCCAACATGTGGGGCCTCCTCACCGGGGGAGTCTCTGCGTTCCAGATTCAGTCCCTAGTCTTGCAATGACTTGTACATTGTTAGGTTTTTTTTGTACGTGTCGACTTGTAAATCTTATTAAATTGGGTTCTTGAGCAGCTGTCTCCTGGCTTCCCTGGCCTGTTGATCCGACAAAGGCGTTTGAGCCCCTGCTACTCGCTGGAGCCACGGAGATGAGTCAGGGGAACCCCGATCCCGAAGGAGAGAAGCCAGGGGCCCCATGCGCTCAGCCAGAATTTAGCAAGTGCCCACCGTAGAGTGTAAGCCCCAGGGAGCCCAATCTGTGCAGTGGGGCTACAGGGACGCAGGAGAAACAGAGCCCCTCTCCTTGCAGAGCTTCTTCCTTCATCAGAGTGGGAGAGTCGCGGTGATAAAGGAATGGAAAGGGGATATGGGATGTGGAGGGACACGCAGGCTCTGGTGCAGGGATGGGTGGTGGCCCCCCTGGGGCTCAGCTGTGAGGTCAGGAGCACCCACAGGGGGCCTGCCACAGCAATCACCTCTTTCTACTCTAACACCCAGACCTCTGGAGGCTGCGGGGTAAAAGAACATGGCCCTCTCCGTCCCTTCCTCCTGTCCCTTCGGAAGAGCCAGGAGAGCTGGTAGCAGCCCCCGGCAGGATGCCTCTTTTGTCCTGCTGGCTAACTGTAGCCCCTGCCCTTTATCCACGGATCCCTGACAGCTGGAAGGAAGACAGCCACGGTTTTCCCGGACACTCCAGCTGTGTCTCCAGGAACCGGTGGAACCCAGTGTTATCCCTCAAGTTTGTTACCACCAGGTCAAAATTGGAATTTGGTTTGCCAGAAAAAGAAGGGGACACAGAGAGGGCTACTGGGCAGGGAGACAGTGTGTCTACCATAGGGTGACATGAAGAAAATAAAGTGGGGGGGGCCAAGTCCTAGGCCGTGTCTGGGAAGTGGCAGACGGTGGCCAGCCAGGGAAGGCCACACCGAGGAGGCTGCTGGGGCCATGGTCTGGGTTCCAGGCTGTAGCACAGCTGAGCGCCCTGGCACAGGGGCGAGTGGAGGATGGTCTAAGGTCCCCCAGCTGCTTTGTGGAGCTTGTAGGAGGCAAGAGGGCAAGCATAGACAGTAGACACGGTGGTGAGAAGGTGCGACAGTGGCCTGGGCTGAAGAGAGACAGAAATTTGGGGAGTAGGGAAGCATCTTGGGGGAAGACTCCACCTTGCTGGCGGGTCCCCTCCCAGGGAGAGGTGGTAAGGGAGAGGTCAGGGCTGACGTGGCAGCTCTGGGGTTTGGCGCCTGAGTGGATGTCAGTAAGTCAGACAGGGAAGAGCAGGGATTCCTCAGAGGACTGATTGCCTCGAGGTGCGATTGTGTCAGAGCAGAGCGGGTGCTGCATTCAGAGGGACTGAGGGATGGGGTTAGGGGGATGCGGGCAGAGGGCGGTATCAGGAGCCATCCCAAGGGGCCACAGTGTGGCTAAATCAATCTTAAAGCCAGGACTGGAGTGGGAGCAGAGGAGCAAGTTGAGTTTAAAGCACTGAGGACCCTTGTGGTTAAGGGACAGGGCTCAGGCGCCGGAATTCCTTGGCGCCAGAATTTACAGCCTGACTTGTCTTTCTTTGTGACCTTGGACAAGTCACTTACCCTGTTTTAGCCTCCGTGTTCTCAGTCTGTACAATGGGATGGAAAGTACCTGCCCCCACGTCCTGGTTCAATGAGAAGAGGTAAACGCTTTCTGCAGGGTGCACCACAGGAACTGGGCAGCAGCTGTTAAAAGCGCCCTCCTGCTCTCACTGTTTACATCCTGCCCAGGAGGACAAGCTCAGCTGCTGGAAATGAAAGACCCTGACCTAACGGGTGGGTGATGGTCTGTTAGTTCTCTGGTGCTGCATAACAAATCGCCCTGAAATTAACAGTGTTAAACAAACTGGAGCTTTTATAATAGCCCCGCTCAGACCGACAAGGAACCAAAAATGCCTGTGGCAATCCAGACCCCCCCACCACCACCACCCCCGCCTGATCTGTGGTCAGAATACAGCAGCCACCGCAAGAAGGTGTTCCAAGAGAGTCTCTGAATGTCAGAGCCAAGGTTTCTTGTGAACTACTCCCCCTCAGCTAAACCCCACCCTCACCCCCCCCAAATAACAGCGTTGTCTGAGTCATCTGGGAGCCCTGTAAGAAAATTCGTATTCCTGAATCCTGCCACCGACTTTCACAATTGGAATTGCTCTGGATAGGGGGTAGGGCTCTGGAACTTGAATCTTTTTTAAAGAAGATTTCATAGTAGAATCATTTTTAGATTCTTCAGAAAGATTGTGAAAATGGTACCAAGAATTCTCTTATACCTCACACCCATGTCCCCCTATTTTTTTTTAATTTATTTATGACAGAAAGAGCGAGAGAGGAAATACAAGCACAGGGGAGCTGGAGAGGGAAAAGCAGGCTCCCCACCCAGCAGGGAGCCCAATATGGGGTTCGATCCCAGGACGCAGGGATCGTGACCTGAGCCGAAGGCAGATGCCTAACGACTGAGTCCCCCAGGTGCCCCCCCCATTATTTTTTAAAAGATTTATTTATGTGAGACAGAGTGAACTTAAGCAGGGGGAGGGGCAGAGGGAGAGGGAGAGAACTCTTCATGAAGACTCCTTGCTGAGTGCAGAGCCCAACTGGGGCTGGATCACAGAACCCTGAGATCATGACCTGAGCTGAAACCAAGAGTCAGACACTTAACTGACTGAGCCACCCAGTCAGTTACAATTACCGAACCAACACTGACATGTTATTAATAACTAAAGCCCATACTTTATTCACATTTCCTTAGTCTTTACCCAACATCTTTGGTTTCAGGTTCCCACCTAGGACACCAGATTACATACAGTGGACACGTCTCCATAGACTCCCCTTATCGATGACAGTATCTCTGACTTTCCTTATTTTTAAATAATTTGTCAGTGTTGAGACATCCTGGTGAAGTGTTTCAAAGAATGTGCCTCAGCTGGGGTTTGTCTGATGTTTGTGATTCGATGGGGAGAGGGTCGTGTCAGGAGCCATCCTTCACCGAAGTGATGTGCCACTCATGTCACAGTATTGAGAGCACATTCTATCAGTGTGATTCACCACCATCGATGGTAACCCCAGCCACCTGGCTGACCGGGTTTCTCGGGTTTCTGCGCTGGAAACAGTCCTGCCATCCCCGTCCCATACCACACTCTGGACCTCCACAAGCAGGAGTGAGGGGCCAAGCTCCACGTTCTGGAGGGAGGAGTCCACACGAACTAGGCAGAGCTCTTCTGCATAAAATGTTTGTCGATTCTCCCCGTCTATTCGTTCGTTCGTTCATTTATACCGCGTGGGCTCAGGGACGTTTTATACAGTGGACGACAATCCCGGACTAGTTTAATGTGTTGCTGAAATTCTTCCAGCTTTGGCCATTGGGAGCTCTTCCAGTTGGCTCCTGTGTCTCTGACATATCCTACCACTTGTGTGTGTGTCTCTCTCACACAGACACTTCCTTTTTGGCACTACAAGATGCTCCAGGCTCATCCTGTGTAATTTCCTGCCCAAGACTCAAAGCAGCCACTTATCAAGGAGTCCTGGTTCCTTTTATTGGGGAATGGTATTAAAGATCTAGTCTCTGAGTGTCTGAATTTTTGACACGCTCTCTCCAGCCCTTTTTTTTTTTTTTTTTTTTTAAATGAATGCAGGGAGCCCTCGCTGTTTTGTTTCCCCGTCTGGTTACTTTACTGGCCTTCCCAAAACAGTTCCAGTATCCGTCAGCAGAGGGCGCAAGAAAAGGCAGAGCGCTTTCCTGACCGCCGACGCCTCTCCTAGTGTAGAGCCCCGCGAGAAAAGGGGCGAAGGCGGGGACTGAGCAGCGCGCTGGACACCAGTCAAAACCGGAGGAAGGCGGGGCGTATCTTCCGGCCAGGGCCGGGAGCTGTCACGTGAGGGTCAGTGGTCAGCTGACGGGGGCTCAAGTTCCGCGAGGAGGGACGGACCGACCCGGAGAATGCTGGTGATTGGTGAAGCAGGAGCTAGAAAAAAGCACCTCGGACAGGGTCTTGGACGGTGGGGAATACGACTGGCTTAGACGAGTCACGTGGGATTTCGTGGAGCGCACCAGGAAGAGTGGAGAGTCTTACGCGGAAGTACGCGCAAGCGTTGAATTATCGCGTCGCTCATTGGCGGCCTTGAGTCACGGGGAGGTGTGCGGCTGCTGGCGGGGGTGTGGCCGGTGGGGCTCGCCCCTCCTTAGCGGTCCGCTGGTTGGCCGGCGCACGTCACATGGTGTCGAGCTGCGGGCGGCGCGCACCGGTGCGACGTCAACGCAGCGGTCTAAGCTTCCCCGACCTGTCTACCGCGGCGGGGCCTCGGCTGAGTCCCCCGTGGGCCCGGGTCGGGCCGTTTGCTGAGTACCTTTGGGGCCGTCATGGACAACTCCGGGAAAGAAGCGGAGGCGATGGCGCTGCTGGCTGAGGCGGAGCGCAAAGTGAAGAACTCGCAGTCCTTCTTCTCGGGCCTCTTTGGGTGAGAACCGCGCGGAGGGGTCGGCTGGGACCTGCACTGAGAGGACGAAGGAGTCAGGGCCTGAAGCGGCGGCTAGAGTCGCACGGCTCGAGCCTAGAGAACGGAGGGCATTCCGGGAGGAGGTAGTAACAGAGGCGACACAGGCTAAGGACAGCTGACCCCGGCAGTGATAACACGGTTGGAGGAGAGACAGTCTGCGGTGTTGGGAGGGCCCCGGGCTGAGGGCACCCAAACCGAGGCCACACCGTCTGGGCTGAAGATGGGCCAAGGGGCTGGAGGAGAACCTGCGCGGAGCCAACACGGTCTGAGGCCCTCAAGGGGACCGGCCTGGGAGAGCAGACAGGTCAAGGAGTCTTTTGGAGTTCTAGGAGAACCTGTCTGAAGGCTGCCTGATGGGCACGGGGGCGGGGGGCGCCGGGACTGACACCTGGCCGGCGGATTGACCTTCCCAAGGCGCATCGCAGTGGGTTTCAGTGAACTCTGGATGATGGGGGTCAGGGGGGTTAGGGCTACGGTGATCCTGGGAGCGATGAGCCCAAGTCTGAGGTGTGTTGAGGCGCCTGAGAGAAAGCTGCCTGAACTGGAGAAAAGGCGTGGACTCGAGGTGCTGGAGAACATTGAGGATTTTAATGGGGGTCGTCTTACTCTGTCTGGGCCTCTATGACAAAGTACCCTAGAAGGGGTAATTTATCTCTGACAGAAATTTATTTCTGACAGTCTGGAGGCCGGAAGTCCAGGATCTGGGTGCTGGCAGATTTCATGTCTGATGAGAGCCCGGACAGGGAACTTGTCACTGCGCTCTCTCATTGTGGAAGGGGTGACGGAAGGGATGAGCTAGCATCCTGGAGTCTCCCATAAAGGTGTTCGTCCCAGTCAGGAGGGCTTTGCCTCATGACCTAATCACTTCCCAAGGGCGCCCATCTCCTAATACCATCATTTTGGAGGTTGGGTTCTTGACACATGAGTCTTGAGGCGACCCATTCAGTCCAGAACAGGGCCACTCTGGGAGGGCTCTCATTGGCCTTTTAGAAAGGACTGCAGCAGCTGGTGTGGGGGAGAGCAAAGGCCGTGACGGTCATAATACTGGATTAGATTTATTAAGTTCTATGATTCTGAGTCAGACTGGGTCAGGCACTTCACCTGTGTCCTTGTGTTGCATCCTCACAACATCCCTGTGGAGATGGACAGATTTACTTGCCTTGGACCTCAGTAAGTGGGAGACCTGGGCCTGTCTGATCCCAGAGCTATCTTATTGCCACACGCATTTCTCCCCGAGGGTTGTGCCCATTTCTGGACCCTACGCTTAGGGAGGATGTTGACAGACTTTCCAGTGTCTGAGGGGGCTCTCACCCCTGTAACTCTCCCTCCTTCCCTGCCTCCCATGGCAGTTTTCTCCAAACGTTCGAGAGAGCCGGTGTATTCCTCCCAGTCCCTTCCAGCTCCAAAAGCGGTTGAGATGGTGCTGAGAGGGGAGTGGGCAAGGCGGGAGTAGAGAGCAGAGGGACTGACCAGAGCCTGTCTGAGAGCGACAGGTCAGCCCAGACACTCCTCTCGGCCAGCAGCCACTCTTGGCACCTCCTCCCCTCTGGAGCTGGGATTTTGTGTGTTCAGCATTTCACAGCTGCCTTTTCTTGTGGCTTCGGGGACCACGGGAGGCATTCTGGGGCTCGGCTCGTCCCTCGTGCTTTTCCCTCCTCTTTCAGAAACCTCAGCGGTACCATTCCAGACTGAGAGTCCTCTGGTCACATCAGAGTGCCAAGTGGGATAGCGCCCAACCGGGATTCAGGGCCAGCCCCATATCCTTGGATGTCAAGGCCTTCTGTGTTCTTCCCTGTTCCTGGGCTCCTGGACACTAGAGGGCTTTGGGGCACCAGCAGCCCACGAGAGAGGAGGGAGGCGGTATCAGCCAGTTAGCAGATCCAGTTAGCAGATCGGAGCTCCTTGTGTCCCTTCCCTCTGGCTCCCTCCTCCTTCAGGCCCCCAGCCAGAGCACGGGCACCTGAGGTGCACCTGGGACAGGGAGCTGTGGGGAATGAGGAGGGGGCAACCCAGGCGGCTCTCTGGAAGCAAAAAGATGGAGAGTTCCTGAGTAAAGCACAGTGAAACCACCGGAAAGGGGAGGGGAAGCACGCTTTCTCCTCCTTCCCGTCCCAGGGCTTCAGATGGGTCCAGAAACTTCACCACTGTGCCCCCTCGGGAATGGTGCAAGCTCTAAATGGTGGTTGTGTTCCCTGGGGCTTGTCCTCATCCCTGACAACTCCACCCTCGTCCCCCTGCTCCCACCAACTGAAATCCAAGACAAAAACTTCTTTTCCACTAGGATACCAGTGTTGATAGGAAGTTTCTCTGTCTGTGAATGGAAAATCATAGTAATACCTACTTCACGGGATGGTCCTAAACAGTAACTGGGAACATGCTCTGTGGTGAGCACACAGCGCCTGGCCCTGGTGAATGTTTAAGTACTCGCTGTTATTAATACTGTTACTGCAAGTTGGGCAGGAGGCGCCAGGGAAATCGGAATGGTAGCAGGTTGCGCAGACCAAGAGCAGGTTCCTGAAGACAGACTGTGGACCAATCAGTTCCTGTTTAAACTGCCTATAGGCACCAGCACTCCCCAGGAGCCCTGGAGGCTGGTTTGTGTAGAGGAAGAGTGGGTGCCCAGGTCAGGTGGGTGGGCCCTTAGCCCAGCCCGGTGTAGGAACCTCAGCTTCTGGCCATGCCTTGGACAGCCTTTCTGCCTGTAGAGCCTGCCCACGGCCCGGCCTGCCTGTGTCCAGCAGGCACTGCGGTGACAGAGCTCCCTGCCAGCTGCTGGGCTCCACGGCCGAAAACTTGGGGGTCCCTCGTCCAGTCTCAGAGTGGAGTCCTTCCCTAAGGGATGCAGGGTCTGGGGTACCCCGGCTGTCATTTTGCGGTGGTCCCAGGGTTCTGCCTGTCAAGACGGAGGGGACCTTGCCACCTGGCTATACAGAACTTCAGTGCTCCTGTTTGGGATGGGACAGCAGAGAGGCCAAGGTCTTTCGGAAACGTCTGTTAAGGCAAGGAAATACGTTCAGTTCCTGGGCTACGGTGAAGTCATCTTGTCGGGGTGCAGATGCATCCATAGCAGAGCTAGAGGAGTACCCATCCCACTGTGCACAGGCTTGACCCCTGCCACCGAGCTTATGGTCAGGAAGGCGGTGGCCCAGAAATAAGCTTGGTCAGCAGGATGTAGGAAGGAGGGGTGGGGACGTTGGAGGCCTCGGGGCTCTGTGGAAATCAGAGTGGGTGCCCTTTGCCAACCTGGGGGGCAGAGGAGGTTAAGCTCACACTGAGATTGGAAATAGGTAAACATTTCTAGAACGTGCTCTCTCTGCCAGTGCCAATAAGAGCCAGGCTGAGCACCTGCCATGTGGCGGGCACTCTCCCAGGTACTGCCCGCGAGATTGCAAGAGCCTCCAGTGGCCCCGTCAGGTACAGTGTCTCCCACCCCCACCCCCCCACCAGGGTCACAGAAGGTTCTGTGTTTGAGTCCAGGCCTTGCTGCAGTCCCCGATTTTTTCTACCACCCCCTCGTGACTCTAGAATTCCCCTTGCCAGGTGGCTGGCAGCCCTCAGAGCACTTTTCTCCTCCTTCACAGAATAGCAGCCGTTTGAGCACCTGCCCTAGCTCTGCCCTTTGTGCCAGGCTGGGCGCTTCTGTTCTCTCTGATCCCCACAGGGCCGCTTCTCAGATTGGGTTCCTTGCCTCTGTTCTACAGATAAAGCAACTGAGGCTCCGCTGTTGCTAACCCAAGGTCACGCCGCTATCACAGTGCCTGAAACTGGGCTCAGCCCAGGTCCCTTGGCCCCCAAGTCCATTCTGTTTCTGCTTGTTGCCCATTACAGACATGTCACAAGAGCAACCTGAGGTGGTTGCGGAGTGCAGCAATTAGCATGTAACTTTATCCTTTCATTGTTGCTGGGACCTGTGTGTGCACTCTGGGGGCCCAGGCCCTGCCCCGCAGGAGCTCATACCCATGGGGTAGGCGGGGGGAGGGGGGGGGGCCACTGCCGAGCCCAGTAGGGGGGGGGGGCTGGGGCGGGGGAGGGCTTTGCCCCAACAAGGGGGGGGGGGGGGGGATGGCCAGGGATTCCGTGGTGCTCTGACAGCTCAGTGTTGTCAGCAGAGGAACAGGGCTGGTGGCTGCCCACTCGCTGTGCCAGGTGGTCCTTCGTGTTCTCTGCTGTTCCTTCCACTTGCAGCCCTGATGGGGGCCCCTGTGGAGGGCCTGGTTACTGCCTCTCTCCCTTGCCTAGAGGCAGCTCTGTGTGGCTCCAGCAGAGAGCAGCGTCTGCCTGTCGGGTGAGGGAGATTGGCCCAGTGTTGGCTGTTTACTCTGGAGCAGGTGGGGACCATGGTCCCCTTCTCATTTTCCAGAAGACCCTTGGACGTGGGGAAGGAAGCCTCCAGATCACTGAGTGAGAAGCAAGGCAGGACTTGATCTCCAGGCCTGGGTCCTAGTTCTGGGCCTTGCCACTTTCTGGCAGTGTGAGCATGAGCTGGCCCCCCAACTCTTCCAAGACCCAGCTTCCTCCTTGGTGGAGCAGAGGTGACAGCCAGGGCTTCGCTGTCAGGAACTCGGCACTCCTAGCAAGCAGTTCTAGTCACGTGATAGGGGTGTATAAACCGTGAACACAGTAAGGGTGGGATGGGCCCTGGGGTCCCTTCTTGCCCATCCAGGACACTGCCTGGAGAAGCAGAGCCAATTGAGGACAAGGACAGGACCGAGGGGCGGTGGCTGTGGCCCTCTGGACACACAGGAGGCCCAGGGCTGCCCGAGGACCTGCAGTGGGAGTTACTCCATCCGGCCTGCCCTTTGCAGCCCTTGGGAGAGTGCCGGTGGGCCGGGTGGCATGTTTCTGGGAGCCAGGAAGTGCCCAGGGGGTGGAGGAAGGAGCGAGGGAGGCTGCGGCTCTGCCCTGCAGACCCCCCTCCACCAGGCCTGGGGCCCACTGGACCGTCTGTGCATCGCTGGCACCGCACGCGCCTCTCCATATGGCAGTCGCCGGAGGTTGGTGGCTGTGCCTGGGAGCCCTGAGGCTGCTTCCTCCACCCGGGGAGGGGGCAGAAAGCAGAGCTGAGTGGGTAATTATAGACAGCCCTGCAGCAGGCCAGCCCAAACCAGTTCCCTCTATTCCCGGCGTGACTCGGAGCCTGAGCTGCGGGATAGGGAGAGCCAAGCAGAGGCAGCTCGGGGGAGGTCTGTGGGGGAGGGACTGTCAGCTGTCACTGGTGCGGCCACTGGGCTCTTCAGGAGGGGCAGGCCCAACTAGCTTTTCTGGATCTCCTGCAGGAGGCACTGGAGGAGGGCTGGTTTCTTCCCAGAAGGGAGTTCACCGCGCTTCATGGGTGCTCCAAGAGCTACCCTGACCTGGGGGAGAAGTCCTGTAGTCAGCTATAGCCTCATCCTGCAGGGCGGCCCCTTGGTAGAGTGCTTGCGCAGACTTCTTCCTTCTGGTCACTCTCCCTGCCAGAAACCTCCCTGTCATGTTATATAAATAGGGCCTCACCCCTTCCCCCGGCCTCCTGTATGGGGGTTCCCCACCTGCCTCTCCGCCCTCCCTGCACCGTGGCCAGCCTGGCCCGCTGCTGTTCCTGGAACTGGCTGTGCCTGTTTCTGTCCTAGGGGCTTTGCACATGCTGTGACCGCTCTCTCGAATGGTCTTCCCTCTTTCTGTTGGTAGCTCCTTAGTCATCTTTGGGGACTGAGCTTGAACTTCCCGTCCTCACAGCAGTGGCCATGATCTGCCCGTGCATAGAGGCCCCCTCCTCCCCCAGTCCCTCCAGGGCTTACTCAGTCTGAAATCGTCTTGCTGATTTCCTGTTTACCGAGGGCCAGGTCCTTCTCCTTGGTTTACTGTTAATACCTGCGAGTGTCTGGCACATAGAGAATGCTCAGATTTGTTCCCCAGGTGAGTCAGTGGCTATGGGAAGGGCTTCTGTTTCAGGATCTGCCAGTGACCCAAGGCAAGTCATTTGTCCCCTCTGGGAATTCCACTTCCATCTCTTAAAGAAGATGATGGAATCCCAGAGATTCCCCTGTCATCGTCTGGCATGGAAATGGCCAGGACCCAGGTCCTGAGAGGAGGGAGGAGGCAGGCCTGAGCAGACATTAATCCCTCTGGTTTTCCTACTCTGCAGTTAGAATCATTGACCTGGTGCAGGGCTGGCCTGTGATCACAGAAATTTCAGCCTGGCAGCTGCCGGCCTTTGTGTGCTGTGTTCTCTCTGTCCCACTGAGCTGAAACACACCAGCTGGGGCTGACCCTGTCCATTGTTGGTCACCCCTCTTTGGGCCCCTCAGTGGGTCGAGCTGTTTCTGCTCGTGGAGCCTGAGTTTTTTTCAGAGACTGGCTGAATCTGGATAGGGCTTCATTGTTCTCACAAAGAAGGGAAGGAGGAGCTCGGCACGGGGAGACCCGATTTTGGTCTGTGAGCGCATCCATCTACTTTAAGTCAGAGATCGTTCTAGAGAAGGTCCCCCAGAGGATTTTGTAGCCAGGCCCCAAAGGTCCCGTACTGCCGGTGAAAGTTCCTCTTTTCTCCCAGGCCAGTAGTGGGTTCTACAGAAGTCACTCCAAGCAGGAGCCCCGAGCCCAAGGTGTGTCGGCCCTGCTGGGGTGAAGCTGGCCTGGGAAGACCGTGAGACCCAGCAGAGTGAGCACAGGCATGTATTACTCCGCGGGGCCGCTTCCTATGGAACAGCAGAGGCTAGGGAAGACGGCATCAGCATAACTCTGGAAGGTAGAGACTTTTCATCCAAAGAAGAACTTTACCTTCTGGGATGTAGATCCTGGAGGCCGGGATTCCAGTCCTCGCCAGCCAGCTAGCCTGCCCTGGAGCGGGGGCATATTACCAACGGAAACAGCCTGACTCCCAGAGAGAAGAGTGAGCCATGGGTATAGATCAGCTTTTTCCTCCCGAACTCACTTGAGCTCTCCAAATCCCCTCGGCCCACTGTGTAAAAAAGCCTGACTCCAGGCCTCACCCAGACCCACTGAGTGAAATCTTCCCAGAAGGTGGCTAGGGGGGGTCTGTTGTGATCATGGTAACCATCCGCTCCTGTGATGCAAAGGAAGGGACCGAAGGAAGGAGCCCTATGAACACAGCTTCCAGAATTACCCCGGAGGCCCTCCATAACCATAGCGGGGGGCTGGCTGGTTTCCAGGGCCAGTGAACACAGGTGTTGGGGGGAGGACAGGAAGGCTGATTTGTGTGGCTTTCTGTTAGAAAATACCTCTCTTTTTTCTTCATTTAACACAAAACATTGATGTCAGCGAAGAGAGAATCTGAAATCCATTTGGTGGAACTCGGTGTGTGGGGTGTTTTCTACTGGTGGATGTGGGCATGGGAATTTGGACAGTTGCAGAGACCACAGACCTCATGAGCCAAGGCGGCGTTGCATTCTTGGAGGTGGACAGAAATATGGTGGGGACTCACAGGGTACACATGAAGGGCGCCCCCAATTCCGGACAGACTTCCGGTGCACAGCTTGGAGATCAGGAGGGCGGAATAAAGCTGCCCCAGCGGAGTGCTCTTTATTTGATTTTTTTTTTTCAGATGTACCTCTGTATATCTCTCAGACCCCTGCTCTGGCACAAGAAGGTCTTCGAAGGTGGTTTTGTCATTTTAATTAATTCTGCACTGAACATCCTTGCACCTTCTCTGATTAGTTTTTTTGGGGTAGAGTGCTAGAAATGTAACTCATTGCTGGACCACAGAACCAAATGTAAATCCTGATATTTAAAACGATTTATATATATCTTTTCTGTGTTCTATATAAATACGTTTTAGCAGATAAAATGGGCAGAAGATAAGAAAATTCAAGCAGTACAAAGGAGGAGCGTGTGAAATCTTGTCTCTCACACCTGGCCCCCCCAGTCCTGTAGACCCCACCTTAAGAGAGGAAAGGCAGTGACTGGTTTTCTGTGTATTATCTGCTCCTACCTGAAATAGTAATGGCACACACGTAGGGTTGGGAGGTCTTCCCAGAACACCTGCAGCGAGTAAGGCATGGGCTTGAGGCATTGGGGGATAGACAAGGTGTCCAGAGTGGGCTCCTCCCCGAGAATGCTTTGCGATGTGTTGGTGGGGTGGGGTGGGGGGGTAGTTTGCGTAGAGCCTGGGAACCAGCGTTCAATGAACAGAAGTGGAAGAGGCCATCAGAGGCTGGCCTTACAGGAAGGCTGGGAAGTCTTCCCCCTCCCCAGCCTACCCCTGCCGTGTAATGACAACCTCGGCTCCCCTGGCTGCCCAGGCACCTGCAGTGAGTGTGCCTTTGTGCAGGGGGAGCGGGGACCATGGGCTCGGTCTCCCCTAAGCCATCAGCAGAGGCCTGGGCTGCAGAGGGCTTCACAGGGGCCTTATGGGGGTAGGGAGTGCAGGTACCCACCGTCCCCAGGACAGAATGCGGGCTGCTGCTCACTGCCTGACTCGTGCGTCTCATCTCCTTTTCCTTCTTTCCCCAGAGGCTCATCCAAAATAGAGGAAGCATGCGAGATCTACACCAGAGCAGCGAACATGTTCAAAATGGCCAAAAACTGGAGTGGTATGTGATCTCTGCAGAACCCTTCATGCTCCTTTCTTCTCCTTTCCCTCAGCTTCCAGTCCTGAGGGCCTGGCTCCGGGGCTCAACCCTCACCACCCCCTCCCCATCTCTCTCTGCCATCTGTGGCACCGGAAACCCATTGGCCTACCTTCGGGTCACTTTGAGCCCCCGGGTTCTTTTACTTGGGCCACGGGGCCTTGGCAAGAGGACTATAGGGATAATACATTATTGAATCCGGGTAGCTCTTGGAGGGCTTTCTCCTTAAACCCAGAATGTCCAGTTTGCCCCAGAACCTCCTCCCTAGTGCTTTCATCAGGTCTGAGTTCTAGGCCTGAGGAAACGTTCCAGCGGTCCATTAGTCACCTTAACCATCGGCCATTTATTGAGGGCACCCCTAGGTGCCGAGCATGCGTGTTGAATGGAACTGGCAGGGCAGCTCTGTGAGGGGCGCTGCCTCTAACTTCCCCGTGGTGGGAAACCGAGGCTTGACTCAGCCCCGAGGCCTCAGGTGGTGCCCCTAGTGAGGGACTGAGAGCCAGAATTCAGAAGGCAGAGCTCTGATTCTGGAGTGCGGTGCTCGGCCGGCCTCTTTGCAGCTTCAGGACCTCCGCAGCGGGAGGGACTGAGGTTTGTGGCACAGCTGGAGCCGGCCGTGTGACCCCAGGCACCATCTGTTGCAGCTGTGAGCACTGCCCCCACCCCGCCTTGGGGTGGAAGCTGAAGTGCTCACAGGATTCTGGTCCGCAGACTAGCAAACTTCCGGAGCGGCCACAAGGTGCCCGGCATAGCCTCCCGTGTGCTCTCGCTCCGACTGGGGGAGGACACACTGTGACAGTGTCGCACACTGCTGCAAGGGCCTCCATCCTTGGGGGGAGGGTGTCCCAGCTCCCACACCTCCGGGGATGCTCACGACCTGTGTTGGCAGGCGGAACGAGCCCAGAGTTACGACTCCTCTGACTTGGCTGTGGGGCTGTGGTCCGGCTCCGGCAGGGCTGGCTCTTGGCGGGTTCCGCGGAGCCGAGGTGGGGTGGGCAGGCAGGCAGGCAGGGGCTCCTAGAGGTGGGAGAGACCAGAAGAGGTGGCCAGGAGCCGCCTGAGGGCCTGGAGGAGAGCTTGGAGAATCTGGCGTGGCGTGGAGCTCATCGGGCCAGTTCCGGGATGTGGCCTCCAGCCCCAGTAAGACTGAATCCAGGAAATTGGGCAAAGACAGGTTTGGGACCCTGGGAGGAACTTTCTGACCAGAAGGAGACACAGCCTGGCATGGGACCCTGGAGGCAGAGGTGTGGAGGCCTGGGGTGAGACGGAGTTGCCTCATTTCCTGAGCACACCTTTGGTTTCCTGGAAACTAGAAGGGTTTTTCCTGAGCTTTCACCAGATATATTGTGCACAGAGCCACACGCCCTATATAGTTTCTGCTCCCAAGCTAACGAGGTGCCATCGGAGAAGGAATATTTACTTCTCGATCGCATAGGTGTCGCTTTGCCCCTAAAACGTGTTGCTTCCTCCCCACCCCTAACTAGTCAAAAAAATCCTGGGCTCTGTTTCATTTTTCTCCCTATGATACTGCTTTTCTGGAAATTTTGCACTCACGTTTGAGCCTTTAAAGATAATATATCCTACATGATGGGAACTGGGCTGCATTTGTCTTTCTTGCTGCTCCGATGTCCCAGGATGGGTCAGGCCCTCCTGTCCCCTTCCTGCTTGGAAGTCTATGATTCCGATGTGGCCAGAGGAAGACAGTAGTGGGCATTGGAGCTTCCAGTCAGGACACTCCCACCCCCCACCCCTGCTCTCCAGCCCCATAGGAGAAGCGATGCCATTGTTTCCAGCAAACTGCCAGGCAGCTTAGGAGTCACAGGTGACTGCAGTGGCTTGGGAGCAGCGCAGGAAGACCACATGCAGCCAGGGACAAGACAGACTGGGCCTCCGGTGGTGTCTGCACCGCCCCTGCCCCGGGAGCACTTGTCCCCTGCACCTGATTTCCCGCTGTCCCCCGGGGCCACTGCTGGGGTCAGCTGGGGATAGTTTTTGTTTCCTGCGTAGCTCTCAGCCCCATTGGCCTTCTCCTCAGATCTTTAGAACCAGGTGGCCCTGGAAATACTGCCAGAGGCTGGGATTCAGGCTGTGGGATCATAGCGGGCCCCCACCTGGCTCTCTCTATATATACACAGGGCTCAGGGGCCACCCCCAGGGGGCCGCTTCCTCCTCCCTCCTTGTCCACGTCAAGGCCTTCAGGAGCCTCAGCCCTGTCTAGGGTCAGGAAGCCTGAGGTCAAGGCCTTCACCTCCACTCCCCCAGGGCCAATCTGGAGCCCCCCTCCTCCCAGGGGGACAGGGTTGTGGGGGGCATCGTCAGGGCGGCTTCTGACGGGCAGAGCCCCACTCAGGCTGCGCACGCTCTCTCCTGTTCCAGCTGCCGGAAATGCTTTCTGCCAGGCAGCCCAGCTGCACCTGCAGCTCCAGAGCAAACACGACGCGGCCACCTGCTTCGTGGATGCCGGCAACGCATTCAAGAAGGCCGACCCCCAAGGTGAGCCTCTGCGGGTCCCTGGGGCCCGGCGAAGCCCTCTCCCAAGAAGTCCTCAGGTGTCCGGCCCAGGGCCGGCAGGGAGATACTTGCGCTTGAACTTCATGATTGGCTCCCTTCCGGCTGGCATTTGCATCCCGCTCCAAGCCTCCGCCTCCCCATGCTGCTTTGTGCGCGCAGCTGATGCTTCCCTCCTGGAGCCTGGAGCATTTGGGAGTGGGAGTTACACCGCAGACCCACCGCATGCCAAGGAGAGAGGAAAATCTGTTCTGGTGTCAGAATTAACATGCAGAAGGGGGGTGGGAGGGGGTTCTGAGACCAGCCAGGTAGGAGTTGCTGCCGAAAAAGGAGCGGAAATTATCCTAACCTGGCTTCCCTACCCCCTGGGGGGGAAATCAGAGCAGAGCCCAAGATGGGAGTTGCCAGAGAACAAGTTACTTAAAACAAGGGCGTGCTGGGGAGAGAAGCCCGCTTTGGGACTGACTCACGGCAAGAAAACCACTTGTCCCACTGGGTTCGTCCCGACACAGGAGCACAGCCCAGTGGGGACCAGAATTTTGGGTCTCGGGAAGCTGGAATTTTAATTTCTGTTTTTCATCTCAGTGCCAGACACAGGTTGCTAACTTTTTAATTTAAGCGAGCCAAGATGCTTTTTTTGGGTGACCATCTATTGCTACTGTTCTCTCAGAAGAGAATAGGGAATACGTGAATGTTTTAAGGGAAAGAAAAAAAAAAAAGATGCCTCATCTTGGAACAAAGACCAGCCCTTCCCAGGAGAGAACAGTTTGCAGCTGGGCTTCGAGGTGCCTGCGAGGCTCAGTGAGCGCTGGTTCCTACCCCCGTGTGGGGGACTTGCTGGCCGATCCACTACGGCCACCAGGAACCTGTCGTTTCTAGGCGGGGATCGGGTGTCTCGATAGACCAAGTAGTGTCTCTGTGTCCCCAGACTTGACCAGTCTCTGCTGTGTACCTGGGGGTCTCCCAGAGGTTGGCGTGAGGGGTCACATGGTGGGCCCAGGCTCAGCAGGGACTGGAGGGAAGGCCTTGTGGTGGGGTTGAGCCACGGCTGGCCGTGTGGGTGATGTGAGGAGGACCTAGGGCAGCCTTGAATCACCCAGGGACGTCTGTCCCATTCCCTGCCCCACCCCTCGCCATCACCGTCAGCCTTCCCTCTGCTCCCTGAGGAACTGGTCTTCCTAGAGCTGTCACCCTAGGCCTGTGTGATGGTCAGCTGCTGCTCCAGAGTGACCGGAAGGACAGGTCTCTGGGGGCAGGAGTCAAGTGCAAACAAAGGCCAGCGCTTCCCTTGGACGGGCCCCCACCCGGCTCCGCGATGTTGCGTCTGTGATGTTGCGTCCTTGGGCCTCAGGTGGCTTTTGATCTGAGCTTCTCCAGCCAGAGGCAGGGCTCTGCAAGGGGTGGGCTGGGTGCTGGGGCTCAGGCCAGGGTTGGCGCCCCGCCTCAGGAGCTGTGCCACAAGAGTGGGAAGGCAGCAGTCGTTGGGTATGCTAACGTGGCCATCGTGAGGCCCAGAGGCCAACTTGGTTTCTCCAGGGATCAGCAAGTGCAGTTTGCTGCCTGGATGCTGAGTGTGGTGGTGGGGCAGAGGTGGGTTTGGGGTGGGAAGGACCTTTCAGGCAGCAAGAGGAGCAGTGACGAGGAGGGGAGCCTCATCTGGGCATGGCCTGGAATGGGTGCCTTGGCCAGAGCGCCGGGTTCTTGGTGCTGAGCAGGGAGGGGCCCCAGAGTAGTGACCCTGCACCGTAGCCTCGCTGACTCCCCACCTGAGTAATGGCTCATGCGACGTGGGGCTCGGCGTGCTCCCAAGTCTGGACCCAGCCCCTTTCCCTGTGACCTCAGGCTGGCAGTCACCTCATCTTTTGGGCCTCCGTTTCCTTGTCTGGCAAGGCAGAGGCCACATGTGAGAAGCACAGGCTCAGCCAGCCCAGCACCTGGTGTGTAGCAGATGTCTGGTGTGGGGTGGCCCTTGGCTCCCATCAGAGGCCCAGCCTCCCCCGGCCTCCTCCCCGTGGCTTCGTGGCTTATAAAACAGAGCCAGAGGGCCCGCTCAGATCCCCACTGGACTGCCCCAAGCAGGTAGCCAGCTCCCTGGGGCCTTCCTCCCTGAAGGCTTCTATCCTGTGTCAGCACCTCCAGGAGTCCTGGAGGCCCACTCCCGCCGCCCCCGCGAGAGGCCGCTGGCACCCAGCCCACACAGAAGGCCGGCCAGAGCTGGCCAGGATGGAGGAGCGGACTTGGCGGCTGTCAGCATGCCCTGTGTCTGCCAGTCTGCCTGGAATGGTGGACCGGGGCTGCCTGCTGCCCCCTGGGTGGCCAGGGGTGGGGCCACGATGCCCCTGGCTGTGGGTGCTTCCCGGGGGTCCCAGCCTCTGCCTGCTATGGTGGAGGGACTCAGCCTGGGAGGTCTCTAACCCCAGCCACCCAAGAGCCAGGCCCGGGGCTGCGTGCACACGCTACTGGGTATCTCCTGCGAACCAGACATGGCCAGAGCTTGCTTTAACCCAGGCCACTTCCCTGGGGGCCTTTGCCATCTGCCCCCATTATACCCAGGAGGGCTGAGTCCCAGGCTTGATGTGGGAACCAGCAGCCAGACCCAGAGGCTGCTGGAGCCCAGCAGGTAGGGCGAAGGCCCTGGGTTGCATGACTCCCAGTGAGCCTAAGCGAGCACCTTCCCTGCTCTGGACTACAGCACCCCCCGCCCTGGGCTGGATCTCATCCAGGGGTGCTGTAGCTACTCCTCAGGGACCTGGTACCTGGAGATAAGCCGGTTATGTCCCGGGAGCCAGTGCTCCCCGGGGTGTTCACTGGCAGCTTGCCGCTTGTCCCCGAGCCAGGAGCAGGAGTGAGGGGGCCTTAACCCCATGAATCCATGTTGCTGCTGGGGGTGGGGGGGTTGATCTTCTGCCCCCTGCTGCTGCTCCAGGGGCCGTGCCTTGCTGACAGCCCTGTAGCACCAGAACAGCCACTGAGAGAGCCTGTCCTCCGGAGGAACTTGCAGCCTCTCCCTGTCTCCCTGTCCCCATGCTCCTTGTGGCGGGAGCAGGCACAGGTGTGGGGTGGGCCTCCCCCCCACCACACTGTTCCAGAAGGGGGAGCCGGTGAGAGGCGCTCCCCTGTAGCCCAACCAGCCAGCTCCTCCCCAGCCTCAGCACAGGGTTGCAAGCAGCCCCTTGCCGGTCACCCGGCTCAGAAATGCTGTTGCAAAACGTGTATGCGTGTTCAAGCAAGACCGTTTCTGGCTGTAACTTGGGCCCTGTGTTCTCTCTCTCTGCCTTCTCTTTATCTCATTTTATTTTCTCTGGTGCCCCAGGCTTCCAGCGGTCAGCCTCAGAACCCCAACCGAATGCTGTTCGTTCTCTGAATGTTTCTGGCATCTCAGGAGATCTCTGGCATCCAGTTTCAGAATTGGACCAAACCTACAGGCCCTCCCTTCCCCAGAGCAGTGCTCACAGACACCCACCTTTTGCATGTAAATTTAGGGGCGCCTGTGGACTCCCTGAAGGCCCAGCCACAGGTCTGAGGCAAAGAGCCTCTCTTCACATACCCCCCACCCCGCCCAGGTAGTGAGACCTTGGGCCTTGTGAGAACAGCACGAGCTTCGGCCCTTCTCAATGGCCTCTCCACCCAGCGGACCTGGCTGACTTGGGGTGGGGGGTAGAGTAGCCCTGGAGGCAGACCAGGAGCCTGCAGGGTGCCTGTGACGTCAGGACGCTAGCCCTAGCCCAGCTTCGAGCCTGTGTCCTCGGTCTGTCCAGGCTCTCTGTCCTTCCCCCCGCACCTCCCCCAACACCTTTTCCTTGGAGATGTGTTTTAAAAAAAAGCCACCCTGAGAGCTCATCTCTGTCTGCTAGAAAATGCCTCCCACTCATGCTGCTCGCTCTCCTCCAAATAACGTGTCAAAAAAAAAAAAACAAAAAACCATACCCGAATTTCAGGTCTTAGAAGAGGTAGTACCACAAAGGTAGCCGAATTTCTCTCCTCGTGAGCCTTCCTGGTGTTTGCTGCGTGGTTTCAGGAGTGGGCGGATGGCAGGGGGAGGGACGAGAGCGGAGGGCTCTGCTGAATGCCGACATGTGTGCATGAGATGGTGACGGAGGTCACAGCCCCAGGGGCCTGGGTGTCCTAACGTCCGGCTCCCCTCATGTTGTTGACAGAGGCTGGTCAAGTGCAAGGGATGTGGGGCAGTGTCAAGGTTCCAGGGCCCTGGTGGAACCTAGGGGTCCCTCACATGTCAGGCCTGGCTGCCTCTTGTCCCCCTTGCCAGCCCCTCTTGTCTTGGCAGGTGGGGCCCTCGCTGGCCTGGCTCCAAAACCCTGTAGGAGGCTGGCTGTCGGCCTGTGTTCCTTGCCTGGCGTTGCCGAGATGACAGCCCTCAGCAAGTCACGGTCTGCACCGTTCATGGTTCTGAGCACATTCCCTGAGGCTCAGGGATCCCTTCAGACCCCCGGCCCAGCCACAGGAACGCAGCCCTGGCAGCTGCATGAGCCCGATGTTCTCCACAGGCCCCTGAGCACCCGCCCGGCCACCCGCTCCTCTCCAGCCTTCTGCCTAGATGACTTCTTTTTCTCATTTTTGCTCCTCACTTACCTTCTTCTCTCCCCAGAGGCCATTAACTGTTTGATGAGAGCCATCGAGATCTACACAGACATGGTAAGGGTCGCTGCCCATCCTGTCCCCTTCCTGTCCTGCCCTATTGCTCCAGCCTGCTGTCCCCAACCGCAGCACCAAGAGCATGTGCGAGGGGCAGTGGGAGTGAGGGGAGTGTGGTCCTCTGGGCCAGCCCCTGCCCCAGGGAGCCACCCCCACGGTAGGTGAGGCCCAGAGGCGGCTCCGCCAGGGACCCAGAACCCAGGACCTAGACATGCTATGTGTGTCTTTGGGGGAAGATGGGCACTGGCCTCCGTGGCCGCACTGGGGGCCCAAGGAGGCCAAGAGGGGCTGTTCTATGAGTAGTCTGCAGACTACTGGGAATGGTCAGACCATCAGCCTGGTTTCTCCAGAGCTCTCACCAGGCAGTTCTAAGCTGGTCCTTCCACCTCTGTGGGCTGTCAAATGCTTCCCCGGGCCAGGCCCTCTACCGGGTACCCATGCCACCATTACCTCTGGCGTTGCCTTGTCTGCCCGTGTCCCTGTGGACAGGATGGACACGGAGGCTAAATGTGGAGGGACATGCACAGGGCTCCCCCGTCAGGGCAGCACCCAGACCCATGCCTCAGCAAAGCCTCCTCTTGAAGGCTTGTGCCCTTCTGGCTCAGTGGTGTGGCTGAGGGGCAGGGACCCACCAGCTTTAGTGACCTGGAAGGGTGAGGAGGGGCTGAGGTGAGGCACTGGGGCCAACACTCATCACAGAGAGCTCCTTCCCGTGTCCCGCCCAGGGCAGATTCACGATCGCGGCCAAGCACCACATTTCCATTGCCGAGATCTACGAGACAGAGCTGGTGGACATCGAGAAGGTGAGGGGTGGTCAGCTGCCATGCCTGGCCAGTGGTGGGGGAGGACCGCGGCAGCTAGTCCCCTTGGACTGGGGCTCGTCTCACTGCTGTGTGCACTTGGGGAGTCCCCTGATGTCTGAGTACTGGAAGAGGGCGTGGGGCTTGGGCCGAGCTTGTGTAATGGGCCCAGGGCCCGGCCTGTGATGGGCAAGGGCTGCACTGCTACCCCCTTTTTCCCTCTGCGCCTGCCTCATGTCTCCCCAGGCCATCGCCCACTATGAGCAGTCTGCAGACTACTACAAAGGGGAGGAATCCAACAGGTATGGGGCAGCGGGCTCCCCTCCCCAGCCCTTAGTAAGCCCCTAGGCCACTACTGACCTCTGTCTTCCCTGCCCACCCCACACAGCTCAGCCAACAAGTGTCTGCTGAAGGTGGCTGGTTACGCGGCACAGCTAGAGCAGTATCAGAAGGCCATTGACATCTACGAGCAGGTGGGGGCTGGTGGGGCTCTGAGCCCTGCTCTCTGGGAGGGCCCTGCACCCGTGCCTTCCTCTCCACTCCCTGCATCACCTCCCTGGCGCTCTGTCCTGGCCTCACTGGCTAAACCTTTCTCCACACACAACCCACATGGTGTCACCGTTCTCTCCCTGTACGCTTCTCACAGGGAGCTTTCTGGGAGGCCTAGGGTCCCAGAGGGAGTGGGCAGAATCACTGAGGCTTGGGCGGGGGGGGGGGGGGGGGGCCGGGGGGGGCCAGGGGGCCTCCGGGAGGGGGGCCAGGGGGGAGGGATGGGGAGGGAGTGTCCTTTGGGTGCGCAGGCTCCCTGGGGTGTGTGGGGAGGGCTGGGCAGGCCAGGCTGTCCTGGTGGGTTCAGTTTGGCCAAGAGAATGGCAGGCAGCTGGCCTCGGAGGAGAAGGGGGGTGGGCACCACCTCTCATGTTCCCTCAGCCTGCCACCCCTCTGCCCACCGAGAGCCAGCCTCCCGTGGGGCCTGACAGCAGAGCCGCCTCCTCCCAGCGTCTTGGGCACCTCGGGGGGCCCACGGACACCTGGCTTCAGCCCTGTGGCAACACCCACCCCCTGTCAAACCCTGGGCCTTGGCTGCTTGTGCACCACTGGCTGACTTCCCTGGGGCTGGTCCTTGGCCTCCCTGCCCTTGGGGTCCCAGGTTAGAAGGGCCTCACCTAGGATACAGGTGCTGCTCCCCGCTGGCCCGTGTGCCTGGCCATGACTCTGACCCTCTGGCTGCCTGCTGCAAGCCCATGGCACTGCCTCCACATGCCCACAGGTGGGAACCAACGCCATGGACAGTCCCCTCCTCAAGTACAGCGCCAAGGACTACTTCTTCAAGGCAGCCCTCTGCCACTTCTGCATCGACATGCTCAATGCCAAGGTGAGCAGGGGCCCCATCAGCCTGCCCAGGGCTTCCCCCGCCTCCCCTTGACCACCTCAGAGCATCAGGGCTGTCACTGAGCTAGGTTGCTGCCTGACCCCTTAGTGGGTGGTGAGCCCCACCCTCACATCTGGCCCCCCAACAGTCAGCTGCGTGTTGTCGCTGCTGTGTGGCCATCCCTGGCATCCCCCGCCCAGTCTCTGCTGCTTTTGAGTTTATCCAGCTCCTGGCTCACGCAGTGCCTGGTGGTGTTTCAGCTGAGGGCACATTTTGAGTCCTTCCTGCCTCCTTTGAGGTCAGCGTCACTGTCCCCTGTCCTACCGATGAAGATGCTGAGGCTGAGACCAGAGACCCTTATTCAGGGCCTCATGGCCAGAGTCCAGATCTTTCTGGCTCCCAGTGTCATGATCTGAACCACAGCTTGCGCGCCCTCGTCATCCGTCTGCAGGGCTTCTTGGCGATAGAGGGGTCAGTGCTGGGCGAGGGGGCAGGGAACGGCAGGGGCGGGGGAGCTGGAGTCTCGAGGGGCCTCCAGCCGCCCTGCCCTCCGCCCTGCCTTTTGCCACATGGGGTGTCTGAGCACCACTGCTCTCTGCTCCCACTGGGGTAAGAGCCCAGGCTCTGGTGTCGGGCTGGCTCGCGTCCCTGCCCCCATGAACTCTGTGCCCTGAGCAGGTTATCGGGCGTTTTCCACTTTCAGAATGGGGGTCACTATCATTCAACCCTCCCCGGGTCCACGTGATGGTTAAATGTGAGACGAACCCAGCACTAGTCCTGGCACGTAGGAAGGACTCACATGAGGCAGCGGTCATTTACGCCCTACCCTGTGCACCGGCCTGGCATTTGCCCCCTACCCTGCACGCCGGCCTGGAAGACCTTCTCCCTCCCCTCTACCCCCACCTCAGCTTTCTTCCCCACAAGCTGTCTCTGCGGCCAGGCTTGGCCGGGCACAGTCCCATGGAGGTGCCTGTGGGGCACAGAGCCAGGTGATACTGGAGGCTGGCGGAAGGGCACAGAGTGCTGACTCGGGGCCAGGTGGCTCAGATCCCCTTGGCTGCCAGGCCGGTGGCTCCCATGTCCCATCTTCATTAGCTTGTCCCCTTCCTTCCTTCCTTCTTACCACCCTGGCGATGTCCAGCTCGCTGTCCAGAAGTACGAGGAGCTGTTCCCCGCCTTCTCCGGTTCCCGGGAGTGCACGCTGATGAAAGTGAGTGCCAGGCGCCCCGCCGCCCTCTCCCTGCCTCTGAGCCTGGAGAGCTCAGCCAGGACCCTGTTGGGGGACGGGATCCAGAGGCTGGGACTCTGGGTATTACTGGCACTGTCACCATCACCGTCACTGTCACCGTCACCAAAGTTTGTACGGGCGGTTCTTCAGGGTCTTTCGTTTGTTTGTTGTTTTTCCTCTTCTCCTGTCTGGGCCTCCATTTTCTAGATGCGAGAAGTAAGGCTCAGGTTATGGTGGAGGTGGGAGCAGAGCCAGGAGGCCGCGTGATCTCTTGCACGAACACGTACACACATGCACACGTACACATGCACGTGCACACACGCACCAGGCAGAGGTAGAACTAGCTCCTTCCTCCACCCTCCCCTCCCCCACCCAACCTACAACCCCCAGATGGAGTAGGTGTGTGTCTTATCAGGCCTCAGTGATAGGACTCTGGTGTCAGGCCTCAGGCCAGTCTTGGCCCCTGACCCCTGCCTGTCTGCTGTCTTCTTACAGAAACTATTAGATGCCCATGAGGAGCAGAATATTGACAGCTACACTGAGGCGGTGAGTGGCTGGGGCAGGGGCAGGGGGCGTCCTTCTCAGACACGCTGTCCTGTGAATCCCACCCTTGGTCTGGGCCCAGCCCTGGCTGTGAATTCCTTTCTCCAGTCACCCCAGAATTCTCACGGGGAGCCCCAGAGGTACAGGAGGTGTTCCTGGCATACCAGAGATGATGACACCGGGGTGAGGTGAGGAGACTCATCCTCGGCCTCTTGGGGGCAGAGTGGGGAGGCAGACCCACATCTGTCTCTCTGTTCCCTGAGCCAAGGTCTTTGCACCAATGAGTGCCCCCCATGAGCAGTGGGGACAGGGAGAGAGGGAGACAAGTCATGAAAGGGCCTCCCCTTCCATAACCACCTTCCCTGGTAGAAGCACCCTACAGAGGTGTTTCTCCCTTTTCTTACTCTCTGGAACAATCTGGGACTCTGTTGGGCCCAGTTCCGGTCCTAATGCAGTTGTGTAGACTGCGTCTGTCCAGTGGTGTCTCCTGGGAGCTCCTCAGGAATCCTACACTATCAGTGATGACAGATACTGAAGTCCCTCCATTCCCTCCTGTCTGGGACGATGGGCTGGACGTCAGGAAGCTCCAGCGAGGAGAAGGGAGGAGTAGGGCTGCCTCTAGGCAACAGGGCACTGGTTCTCCCTCTGGCCTCCGTCCCTGTGAACAGGCTTTCACACCTCCAGGCCTGTTTCCCACCCATAAAACAAGGAAGCTGGAGCATTTTTATGCTGCGACATCTTTTCCTCTTCCCAAGGCGGCCTTAGAGGGAACCCCCTCCCTTTGCTCCTCTCTGGGAGGCAGGCTGGGACACACATAGAGAATTTGGGGACCAGAGACTCTGGAACTGGGGACAAGGAGGGAATCAGGGCCAGGGCCAGCTATGGGACCGGCCCCTCAGACACCCCCCCGCCCCCTGTGTGTCCCAGGTGAAGGAGTACGATGCCATCTCCCGACTGGACCAGTGGCTCACCACCATGCTGCTCCGCATCAAGAAGACGATCCAGGGGGATGAGGAGGACCTGCGCTAAGCCCCACCCAGCCCCCTGGCAACTGTCTTCCTGCCCCGTCTTCTCTCCCCCGCGCCCCTCCAGTGCGTGAGCCCAGAGAGAAAGGCAGGGCCGAGACCTTGGCTGTGAGACCTTCCCTCCCTTCCCGCAGAGGAGTCTCCCCAAGCCATAGTGTGGGTTCAGCCCTGCTTTGGAGCCCCTGAGGCGGGGCCTGCTGGCCGGACAGTCCCCCTCTGTTCTCGCTGCACCCCTTGCCTCCTGCCCATTTATTTAAGCCCCCCAAAGGTCCCCTTCTCTGCCCCAAAACACAGACTCTTTGACACAGACCTTTTTGCTGTGGGTGCTGCCAGGGGTGGGGGTCAGTGACTGGTCCCCCATCTCCTGACCAGCTGAGGCGTGAGGCTGGTTTCTGCTGTTCCCACTTGTCCTCCAGCCGAGCTCTGAGCACATGTAGCTGCTGAGATTTGCTCTCACCTTGGAGGGGGGGGGGGGGCCCCCCCCCCCCCCCAGCCCCGGGACCCCCCCCCCCCCCCCCACTAAGCCTCCTGCAGCCCTGACCTCTCAGGATAGACCGCAGGCCCTGGAGCTCAGGGTCATCCCTGCATTCACCCCTTCTTCTGCTCCTTCCCTAGTGCTTTGAGGTTTTATGGTCAGAAGCTGCAGCTGGCCTAAGAAAAAAAATAAAAAAGAATACTTTGCATGAGTCTCCCTTCCTCCTCCTCACCTCTGCTGCCCCCTTCTCCCTTCAGGGCTGGTGTCCTGTCTCCCTACCCCTCCTGGTCCCGGGCTTGGGCTCTGGACACACTGGGTGGGAAAGAGGGCAGGTGTGACCAGGAGACAGGGCTGGGGTCAGAGGTCCCCAGGGAGGCCTAGGGATGAGTGGGCTTGGGAGTCTAGGAGTACCCAGCTTAATCCTATGGCCTCTGAGTTCTGTGGGCCTGAGTTTCCTCAGCTGGGATGGCGGGTGGCAGTCCCAGCCCTCAGCTGGCTGGAGAATGGAGGTTAAGGACAGTGGTGGTAAGGAGGCTGAAAGAGAGTCCCCTGGTGCTCAAGTCTGCCTGGAAGGAGGGTTGAAAGCCCCACTGCTATTTGTTCCAGGCATCCCAGGACAAGGGGGGAAACAGCTTAGGTGGGCAGTGCATGAAGACCAAGCGGGCATGGCAGTGGAAGAGGAGATGGCAGGAGCCCTCTGCCCAGGGAAGGTGGGCAAGAACCACCAGCCTCCACCACACGCCACAGTGGAGGCCTGTGTGGAGGTGAGCAGTCTGATGTACATGGGCTGTGCCTGGCCCTGGGCTGTGGGGTCACTGAGCTGGAGGAAGCTCTGCCCAAAAGGCACAGTTGCTATGGGTTGGGATGTCAGGAAGTGAACTGGGGGGTGGGAGTGGGGTAGATGCAGAGGAGGGGCTGCCTGGGAGACCAGGTCAGGCTCCTCAAAGAGGTGCTCCAGGCCAGAACCCTGAAGAAGCCCAAGAGAGGTTCAGGTTCAGTGTCAAGTCCATTCTCTATAGACTACTGTAGGAGGCCCTACTCCTGTCCCCTTCAGCTCCTCCCACAGCTCAGAAGGATTGATTGATGATGGCTGCCTAGGGCTCAGTTAAGACTCCTGAGACCTGAGATCGATTACCAATGTCTGCCACTGGCACAGGTTTAAAGATATGTAGGTCAGAATTTTTCTGCCACCCTGACCTCAGTAGTGAGTCTCGACCCTGGCTGTGCTTAAAATCATTTAAAGTACACAAGCTTGGGTCACAGCGTGATAAATTGTGATTTGGGTGAAGCTCCCCACCCTTCTGGGGGGTTTTGGTTTTTTCCTGTAAATTCCACAGCTGAGTCACATGTGCCACAAGAGGTGGAAATCACTGAGCAGGACACTTCTTTCCTTCCCAACATACAACTTTATTTATTCACTTAACAGATGTTAAGTGAACATAGTTCAGAGGTTACCACGTGAGGGAGAAGCATCCTGAAGAAAACATTCTTGAGAAGCAGAATTAGACCCCACGTTCAACTGACACAGCGAGTATCTACTAAGCACCTACTGTATGCCATGCCTGGGCTACGCCCTGGGAATACAGCATGAAACCACACAGCCAGACCCTGCCCTCCAAGATTTGGTCACCAAATCCCAAAGTCGAGAAGGGACACAAACTCCCCTTCACCACCCTCCAGATCCCATGTGCCTTTGAGAAATTTCCCCTTGTGTCTCTTACGTAACGTCCCTGGTGCTTGGCAAAGGGGCTGGCACAGAGTCTTTGGATTTCCAACACCTATATACTGAATGCTTAACTTTGTGTCCAGCCTTGTGGTCCAGGACTGGGGATCTGACTGTGACCAAGGGACATCTAGTCAATACCTTCATGGTTCCCGCTGTCCTTGTTTATTGTGTGCACACACGTGAGCTTTCTACCGTGTGTGTGTGTGTGTGTGTGTGTGTGTGTGACAGATCACTCAAGGTGGCCGCACAGTTGGCCAACTCATGTCTTCTGGAAATGATGTACAGATGTATACAGAGTCCTCAAACTCTTGATGCCCTTCTAGGTCAAAAAAGAGGCACGTATGTGAACCCCTGAAGACCCCAGAGTCAGAAACACCGGGCTGACACCCCAGTCTCCACCACTTTTGAGTCCTATCAGAGCCACAATTTCATCCTCTGTAAATTGGGATAATGAAGTTCTTTGCAGAGTTGGAAGGGTTTGTTGAGACTGATACATAAAGGATGACCGGGCACACAGGAATTGCTCAATAAATGCTGAGTAAATGAATTCAGAGTAACCACAGCCGGGTGGTTGTCAGCATTCCGTGACAATCGGGGCCAACGTGCCTGCACCAAGTAGGTATTCAGTGAAGGAGGTGGTTATTTGCCGGGACAGACAGCCAGATCCTTCTTCGTTGAGTAGGAATCCATTTAACCACTTTAAAGGGAACGTGATGAAGACAACAGACTGTGAACTATCTTGTTTGGATTCCACTACTGCTGCTTACCAGCTGTGCTATAGGACGCAGATTACCTCAGGAGCCTCGATTCCTTCGTAAAACCTAGTAACTGCCTCAGCCTGCTTCTGAGTTTGAAATAAATAGATGGAAAGCGCTTAGAACACCTCCTGGTACGTAAGGACGATACGGAGTTTTAGGATTACTACTGTACCTTCCACACTGCACTACGAGACCGC
The DNA here is from genome assembly GCF_022355385.1 of Mustela nigripes. NCBI lineage: Eukaryota > Metazoa > Chordata > Mammalia > Carnivora > Mustelidae > Mustela > Mustela nigripes. The sequence continues at coordinate 6,706,927 of NC_081573.1, forward strand.
CCCCCAGTTCAGGCCACAATCTGCTAGCCGCAGCCCTTCTCCGCCACTCAGAAAAGGAGCGGAGAGGAACGCGCACGCGCGGTGGGGCAGTCATGGGACGGAAGCCCTGGCCGCCCGGCGGGTGGCCATCTTGGTAAAGGGCAGCGACGGCAGCTTCTTTACGTCATCAGTCTGCGCGACGTGCGGGCACCCGGCGGTTCAGGTCGCATAGGGAGCGGTGGGTGGATGGGGAGGGTGGGCGGCGGCGCCGGGCGCTGTCGGGGGGTGAGTGGTTGAGGGGCGTGATGGGGGAGGCGGCCGTGGCCGCAGGGCCGTGCCCGCTGCGCGAGGATAGCTTCACGCGTTTCTCGTCGCAGAGCAATGTGTACGGGCTGGCGGGCGGTGCGGGCGGGCGCGGGGAGCTGCTGGCCGCTACCCTTAAAGGCAAGGTACTGGGCTTCCGCTACCAAGACCTCCGACAGAAAATCCGGCCCGTGGCCAAGGAGCTGCAGTTCAACTACATTCCCGGTGCGTGGCGCCATGGGGTTGGGGGGCCTCGAACTTGGTGTTGAGAAGGTTTCTGAGGCTCTGAGCTGGGTCACCGCGGTGAGAAAATGGGATCAGTGTGACTGAAAGGTATCAAGGCTGATAATCGGGAGGCATCTTGTCAATGGTTAGGGTTCAGGATTCCTGAGACCCGGAGGTTAGGATCCCTCGTACCAGGGCTGTGATCAGGATTCACAGGGACCAGGAGATGATGGTAATTGCCATGGTCAGAGATTAGTGAGTCCTAGAGATCAGGGGTCACCATGATTGCATATATAGGGTTCTGCCTGACGTGCACTTTGTCCCCTCCCAGTGGATGCAGAGATTGTCTCCATTGACACCTTCAACAAGTCACCCCCAAAGCGGGGCCTGGTGGTGGGAATCACGTTCATCAAGGTATCCAGGCCCCCTCCATCTACCCATTCCCTCCTTACAGTCCCTGTACGCCTGACCCAAATCCCTCTCACTGCCCCTGCTCTCCCCTGAGGCCAGTTTCCTACTTCAGGATTCAGGGGACAAGGGCAGCCCCTTCCTTAACATTTACTGCGACTACGAGCCTGGCTCTGAGTACAACCTTGACTCCATTGCACGTAAGTGTGGCCTCGAGGGAAGGAGGGTAGGGGAAGATGGGAGGGGGCACCTGTCAGGTGCCCGGTCCCCATCTGCGTGTGCTCCCCTTACAGAGAGCTGCCTGAACCTGGAGCTCCAGTTCACTCCTTTCCAGCTGTGCCATGCAGAGTACGTAAGCTGCAGGTGTCATACAACAGAGAGAGAGAGAGAGAGTGTGTGTGTGTGTGTGTGTGTGAGCGCGCATGCACGCACGCGTGTGTGCACACAGTGGAGGCTCCTGCCAACAAGGCAAACCTGCCTGTAGACAGTCACACTCCAGTTTTTTTAGAACATTGTGCTTTTTTTTAAATATTTTATTTATTTATTTGACAGGCAGAGATCACAAGTAGGCAGAGAGAGAGAGAAGGGGAAGCAGGCTCCCCACTGAGCAGAGAGCCTGATGCAGGGCTTGATCCCAGGACCCTGAGCTGAAGGCAGAGGCTTTAACCCACTGAGCCACCCAGGCGCCCCAAATATTGTGCTTTTAAAGTGGCTGTGGACCAGCCTCAGCCCCGAGCTAGCTAATCTGAGAGCTGATTGAGCACCTGTGTTCTGGACATCTAGAATCTTGGGTTCCAATGTGCTAGATTTGGATCCTGCAAGATCCAGAGATACTGAGATTTCTAGAGTCACAAGTTCTGAGATCCCATGATTTTAAAATTCTGCAGTTTGGTAATTCTGAGATTCTTTAGTGATAAAGTCATTCTCCTATTTTATATTCTCATATTTCAAGAATACAGACCATCTAGATTGTGAGGTTTCTAGAATCCCAAAGTGTTGAAAATTCCACTTGAGCTCTGAGTTCCATTTTAGAACACCAGTGGTCTAGCACAGTGAGTAGCCAAGTTTTTCTGTTAAGGGCTAGATCCTCTCTCTCTCTTAATAAAGAGAGAGATCACAAGTAGGCAGAGAGGCAGGCAGAGAGAGAGGGGGAATGGGCTCCCCGCTGAGCAGAGAGCCGGACGCAGGGCTTGATCCCAGGAGATGACCCTGAGATCATGATCTGAGCTGAAGGCAGAGGCTTAACCCACTGAGCAACCCAGGTGCCCCTAGATCCTCTCTCTTATAACTACTCAGCTGTGCCACTGTAGCAAGAAATTGATACTTTGTAAATAATTGGTGTAACTGTGCTTCAATAAAACTTTATTTATAGCAATAGGGGGTAAGTTGGATTTGGTCTGTAGGTCATAGTTTGCCAGCCTCTGGTCTAGCAGGTGAGAATTCTAGAAGCTGATATTCTGGATTCTAGGATTTGGATGTTCTGCTCTTTTATGGTGGCAGTTTCTAGAAATTCGAGTATTTCAAAGGAGATGGAAAACAGAACTGCTGGAACACTGGAGTTCTAGATTAAAGAGGTTCTGGTATTCTAGAATATAAGAGCCCCATGTTCCGTGCCTGAATCCACAGCCAGAATGAGGGTTCTAGCAGATGAGGGCTCTAGAAACAGAAGGTTTCCGCGATTCAGAAAGTTCTACCACCCTGGGGCTCTAGATTTCTCTGCTTTCAGGGTCCAGGTCGGGAATCAGCTCGAGACAGTGTTTCTCCTGAGTGGGAATGACCCAGCCATTCATCTGTACAAGGAGGTGAGGCAGAGGGAGGCACGGTGGGCAGGGCCCTGCCCAGGCTGCCACGGGCTGGTGCTGGGTGTGAGGCCGGCCACTGACTCCCAGGTCGGGGGTTGGGTGGGGGTTGGTCTTGGTTCCCCCAGAACGAGGGGCTGCATCAGTTTGAAGAACAGCCCGTGGAAAACCTCTTCCCAGAGCTCACGAACCTGACCAGTAGGTAAGAGAGCCCCTGGAAAGCGAGGCCCATGGGGATGGGAGCAGGGAGCCTCAGAGAAATCAGGGGTAGCGGGGATAGAGATGACCTCAGAGAAATTGGGCAGGAGAGGGGACTTCAGCAAACTCAGGCCACTTAGGAGAAGCTGGTCAACGGTGGTGTCCACAGAAAAAACACAAAACAGACTCAGGGAGATCTGAGAAAGCAGGTGGTAGGGGTAACCTCAGAGAAATCAGACTCCCCAGCGGGGTCCCAGGGCTACAGGAAGGGGGTGGATGCTCCTTGAGGGGCAGAACATGGGGCCAGGACCCAGTGATGCCCTCCAGCCATACGGTCTGCCCGCCCACCCACCAGCGTCCTCTGGCTTGACGTCCACAACCTCCCTGGCACATCCCGGCGACTCTCCGCCCTTGGCTGTCAGAGCGGTTATGTCCGAGTTGCCCATGTGGACCAGCGAAGCCAAGGTGACGGCTGGGATGGGGGCGGGGCAGGGGGCTAGGGGCTGGGGACAGGGCCCTGAATCCCCCCTTCCCCCACAGAGGTCCTGCAGACATGGACGATCCTGCAGGACGGCCCTATCTCCCGGGTCATTGTGTTCAGCCTCTCGGCCCCCAGGGGTGAGCTTTGGGCCTGGTGGGGGGGCAACTCCACAGGCCCCCCACACCCAGATTCATGCCCTTTGGGAACAAAGTGTCCGATCCCTTGGCACGTCCCCCATCCCTCCCGGGCCCACTCGCTCTCCTTCGTGCTCTCCTACTGTACTTCAGTGACTTACCACCCCATGGTCTAATCGAGACCTAACCTGGTGTTGAACTTCTGCCTTTCCCTTGGTGGTCTAACCCACAACCTGCAGACTTCCTCTGTTCCTACACCTCCCCACCCCGCCAGCCTCTTCATCTGTCTCTTGCTGCAATCTAAGCCTGAGCTCTTCTCCCAGCCCCAATCCTGGGGACTCCACGCTGCCCTCCTCCTCCTCCCCAGGCTCCCCTTTACCCACACCTGTTGCTCCATTCCTCTTGCTGGGCCCTTCCCTGGCAGCTCCCTTCGCCTGACATTGGCAGGCCGCCGTCTACCCTCTGGGTTGGTCTTCACTTCTCTCCCTCCTGCTCTGGCCTCACACCTGCTCCTCTTCCTGGCGTCTCCCCTCCCTCCACCTCTCATGATCTGACCTTGATGCATCCTTCCCTAGCACAGCTTCGGGTCTCTGCCCTCACACGGGAGTGAGGGGGATGTGAGGAGCCTGAAGACTGTCCCCTCAGTGCCCCCCATCCGTGTCCCTTCTCCAGAGACCAAGGACCCCACAGAGCGGGAAGAGTACAGCGTGCTCGTGGCCAGCATGTTGGAGCCGGCAGTGGTATATAGGTGAGGGCTTGTTCCAGGTGGGGCGGGTCAAGGCGGTTGTGCCCCCCGGGAGGGGAGCGTCAGTGTTTGGGTCTGGAACTGGTCGGGGCTGCATTGCGGCCTTGGGATGAGAACGGAGATGCCCACTACCCCCAGACAAGTGTGTGGGCAAGAGCTTATGAGCCAACTCGGTGCGTAAGAAAGCCTTGATTCAGAGGGTGGCCAGTTTTGGGGGCGTACCTCTTCCCACCATGGTGGGTTTCAAGTCAGCTGGCAAAATTTCTGAAAATGTCCCAGTCTGCTCTCAGGAGCCAGAGCCAGCCAGCCGTGGCTCCCCTGGTGGGCAGCACAGGTGTCCAGGTGGGGTCCGAGCCCCCCACGCCAGCTTCCCAGAGGCCTTGTGCGTGTCCAGACTGGAGGCAAGGGTGTTGCCAGAAAGGGCAACAGGGTCCTCTGTGCAGGGGTGAGACGGCTCCGCCTCTAGGGGGCAGTGTGGGTGGGTGTCCCTTCTGGGCAACAGTGAACAGTCTGAGGAAATGATCTGGGTTCCCTTTGGTGGATATGCAGATGGCCAGGCTGGAGACGAGGGGGTCTGGGTGTTGGGAGGAACAGCATGGCCGAGAGCCGGGAAGGGGAAACACTGTGGGCCCCCAGCCCGGGCCTGCCGCCTAGAGGGGGCAGGCACTGTGGTGTGACTTTGGTCTCCCTGCCGCATCTGGGGACCCTCAGGGACCTGCTGAGCCGGGGCCTCGAGGACCAGCTTCTCCTGCCCGGCAGTGACCAGTTTGACAGCGTCCTCTGTGGCTTGGTCACCGACGTGGATCTGGACGGGAGGCCTGAAGTCCTGGTGGCCACCTACGGGCAGGTGGGGCTGAGGGATGGGACCACCGCATGTCCCCTCCCACTGCCGCACATCCCCGTGTGACCCTCGCCCCCCATCCCCTGCAGGAGCTGCTCTGTTACAAGTACTTCGGCTCAGAGTGCGGGCTGCCCCAGGCCGAGCACGGATTTCGCCTGCTGTGGCAACGGGGCTTCTCCAGCCCGCTGCTGGCCATGGCGCACGTGGACCTGACTGGGGATGGGCTGCAGGAGCTCGCCGTGGTCTCCCTGAAGGGCGTGCACATCCTGCAGGTAGCTGGGCTCCCCACCTTGGGTTCCCCTCGCTGAGCCCGACCTCGGGGTGGGAGTGGGGGGATCGGTGCACCCCTGCTGTGTCAAGGGTGCGCTCCCCCAGAAACACGGAAGGGGTCGGGGAGGAGCCCCACGAGGAGATGCATTCAGGGGCCTGACCGCACAGGAGCTCGGCAAGCCTGAGCCCACCTTCAGCGGGGGGACCGTGGGCCGCCCCCACCCCCCGGAGGAAGGAGTAACTGTTTCCAGGAGGCAGTTCCTGTTGGCCAAGGACAAGTCCCAAGAGACAGGGCCGACGGGGCAGCCAATCGGGAGGGGACTGTCTTGCCAGAGGGAACCCACCCGGGCAGCTGTCCGCCCCCAGCCACCCTCAGTCTCCCTACCTTCAGTCCTTGGCTCCATGCCTTTTGTCTGACTCTCTCCTTTTTCCCTCCCTGCAACTCCTACCCCCTTCCCTGTGACCTAACCTCAGTCCTTCCTCTGGGGTCTAACCTCTGCCCTCCACGGCAGGCAGGGAGTTACTGTCCCTGTAGTCCAGCCTCCAGCCCTCCCGCAACCAGTCTCTGCTTTTCCCCTGGCATCTAACTAATCTTGAACCTTCCCGCTTTGGCCTAATCCCTGAACGTCCTGTAGTGAGCCAGCCCTTGAACCATGGGGTCTGTCGTCCGGCCTTCTGCAGTACCTAGACCCCCTCACTCCCACCGCATAGCAGCCCAACTGCCATAACCCCCGCTGGAGTCTAGTACCCAACCGCTCCAGTGGTCCAGGGTCTAACCCTAACCCCCACTGCAGCTCATCCAGTCTGACCTCTCACCTTTCCCCTGTGGCCTCCCGCCACCTCTCAGGCTGTACTCTACCTTGTTTCCTGGTGTGTTGTTTGCCTTCTCCTTGCCTCTGGTCCACCTCCAAGGCCCTGTCTCTGTGGTCTAGCCTGGCTGCTTTCTCTCAGAGGTCAAGGGTACTGGCTCCTCTGCAGGCTTTGCCTGGGTCTTTTCCTACATTCTGTACCTCAATGGAATGGTCGAGGCTAGACCTCAGCAGAAAGGAGAAAGGATGGACCCCAGTGGAGGGGTCTGAGGTTAGAGCCTGAACTGAAAGGACATAGGTTAGATCCCAGTAGAAGAGGCTGGGGTCCAACCGTGGGACAGAGGACTTCCCTTTTCTGTGGCCAAACCATCCCCTCAACCCTCTGCCTCATTCAAGGCATGTCACTGTAATCTCTTCTGTCCCTTCTATTAGGGTCTAGCCTGAGACCCTCCAACCAGGGTCTCATTTTGTCCCTCATGTGGTGCCACATTCTTCCCTTTTTCAGTTTGCTGGTTTCCTCCTGCCCCTTATTAGCCTGTCCTTTGTCATCAAGGTCTCACCTTTGTCTCCCCCACTATGGGCTAACCTCAGCCTCACTACCGTACAATGTGTGTCTCTCCCGTGTTTCGGTCCTTCCCTGTCCCTTCTGAGTTCAAACCTCACACCCGCACATTTTGGCCGAGGCTCTGTCCCTCCCACTGGAAATTCACCAAAGGCCGTCCTCCCGGGTCTAACCTTCACCCCATCACAGAGACCTGTTCCCACCCCACACGCTGGTCCACTCTCCGACCTCCCGCCGCCGAGCTCCCGTGTGGTCTAACCTGCGCCCCTCCTGATCTTTCTCAGCACCGGCCCCCTCTCGTTCCCCACAGCACAGCCTGGTCCAGGCATCAGAACTGGTTCTGACCCGGCTTCGGCATGAAGTGCAGCAGAAGAGACATCAGTCGCAGAGGCCTGGGGACAGGGCAGGTCCGGGGCCCACTGAGACCTCGGCCTCCTGAGCTCCCACCCACTGCCCGTCCCAGGCCCAGGGGCAGTCACTGGAGTAATTGCCTCTAACCGTTCACAGTGGCGAAGCCTCCTGAAGGAAGGGAGGGTCTCCCCAGGCCCCCCAGGATGGTGGAACTGGGAGTCAGTGCTCTGACTCTGCCCCCTTGTGCACTGCAGGCCTGGCTGACGCACTCCTGTCTCTGTACCTCAGTGTCGCCGTTTGAAAAATGGGACAGTCTCACCCCCCTGATCACCCCCATGGAGACTTGGTCAACCTGTGATTATTTATATGTCCAGAGGAAGTGGACTTCAGTTGTCTTCATTCTTTTGTTCTGGCAAGTGTTTGACAACTGCCGTGGGCCAGGCTCGTTGTTGGGTGCTGGATTCGCCCAGAAGAATAGGAGAGAGGGACACATGGGGAGAGAAAAATCCGAGGTTCAACCTAGAACCGGGACTGTGGTGAGATCCTAGTGTAGACCTCAGAGGACGGAAATGAGGACCTGCCATAAAGGCTGAAATGAAACCAAGGTGGAAGGTTACAGAAGCGGAAAAGGACTGAGATTAGACCCCCTGGGGGAAGTACAGAAATTAAGCCTCAGAGGAAGGATATGGGTGGGAAGGGCTGTTGTGGGAAACTGTGGTCAGATTGCAGCAAAGGATTTGAGGCTAGACCCCCACCACCACGACCATGAATAATGCTGAGGTTGGACCCCCAACAAATTACTATGGTTAGACTTTGTGCCAAGGGCCCAAGTCAGACCCCAGCAGAAAGCAACTGAGTTTAGATCCCAGTTGAGACATGCTTAGATGGAACCCAGGAGGGAAAGACCCCTGGTGGGCCATGCTGAAAGGCCCAGGATTAGACCTGATTGGACTGGAAAAGACTGGAAAGCCCAGGGGATCCAGGGACCAGGAAGTCTGAGACAGGGCTGATTTCCCTGGCCCAAGGCTGGGAGGGCTTTAGAAGTTGCTCCCTCCTGTGGCCCTGTCTATGGCAAGGGAGAAGGAAGCAGCTGCCTGTATTTGCAGGACCAGTGGAGGGCAGGAATCAGGAGAACTCTCGCCCTCCCCCACAGGCCAGGAATAGCTTCTGTGGGGCGGGGCGGGGGGGGGGGGGGGTTGGGGAAGAAATTCCTGAGCGGGATCCAGGCTGGTGGAGAGGGTGGGCTTTTTCTTCCCTGGGACAGGGTTTGGGTGGGACTCCTGCTTCCCGGGGCAGAGGCGGGCAGATCCCCCAGGCATCCTGGCCATCTGTCTACCTCCTACCAAGGAAGTCCACCCCATGGTCTGACCACGCACACAGACCATAAACACCAAGCCACCTGGTGGGTTTTTAGGGAGGCAGGAGCCCACCAATCCTTGGCCGCCCTTGTCAGCTCCCAGAACCCTGGACCCAAGCGTGGGAAATTGCAGGGAGCTGAACCGCCTCCCTCTTGCTGGCAGCCCGCCCAAGGCTGTCCAGCCTGGCCCCGTGTTGGGCACAGTGGCGGGGGCGGGGTCTCCTCTCTCCTGCCACGGGCCTCAGCTGCATCCCCTCCCGTCCTGGGTGGGAGTGGGACTCTGGCGTGGGATTTTGGTGAGTTTAGTCAGTGATGGTGTGAATATGAAGCGTGTGTCCCCTTCAGGGCTCAGGATTGTGTGTTTTCAGGACTCGGCCCCTCGCCCGGCTGTTGGCTGTTCGCTGACCACTCGTCACTTGCTCCCGCATGTGGGACCACACATGCCGTGGAGTGGTTAAGGGTGTGGAGCCCAAAGCTCCGCGTGGCCACTCTGTGCCTCGATTTCCCCATCTGTAAAATGAGGCTAATAATGTTACCTCATGGGGTTGTTTGGAGGACTAGTTGTGTCAACACCTGTCAGTCACTTACCAAAAAAAAAAAAAAAGTGTTTAACACCGCCTGGCACGAGGTAAAGGGGGTATGAATGGCAACTGTTGTTACTATTATTAATGGGTACCTTTGTGGTTGTTTCGGGCCCGCTGGGCGAGGTTCTGTCTGGAGGCAGAGCATGTGAATTTGGATCTGACTCTGGTTAAACATTCTTGCCCTCCCCCTGGTTCTGTGAGCCTGTAACTATTTGTAGCTGTTCGTGCCTCTCTGGCCCTTGTATGGATCAGAGTCTGTGTGTGTTGGGGAGGAGGAGGGATGCCTCTGAATGACCCCCAACCCCTCCCAACACGCACACACCGAGCACCCTCCGCCGCTGTCCCCGGTCTGTGGTGCTGAACCTGAAGGGTGGGTGGGAAGCTCAGGCTCCCCCCAGCCTCCTCTCTCCAGGCCCCTCCCCTAGCCTCCCTCGCCCGGGCAGCCTCCCCTCTCCCCGCCTCCTCCTCCTCCCCTCGGTCTGTGGCTCCTCCTCCTCCCTCCCAGCACTCTCCCCCGTCCCTCCTCCTCCCTCTCTCCCGACTCCCCCCCTGTCCCTCCCCCCTCTTCCTCTCCTCCCTCTATCCCCTCTCCCTCCCCTCCTCCCTGGCTCTCCCTCTCAGTCTCCAGCTTCTCTCTCTCTCTCTCTCTCTCTCTCTCTCTCTGTCGGGCGGAGTCGCCCACCACTGCCAGCCCAGTGCTAGGGGGACCTGCTCCAGGCTGCAGCTGCAGGTAAGAGACCTTCGTTGGGGAGGAGGGGCAGTGTGGGGAGCAGGATGGTGTTGCCTGGGCAGGCTGGTAGAGGGGGACATTTCAGGAGCCAGGAGCGGCTTTTCCCTGAGCTCGTTTATGGAGGTTGGGGGGGTGCTGCATATCCCGGGTGGGGATACCAGGTTCCTTCCGTGGGTTGGGGGGCCACCAGCAGCCAACATCCTCAGCTCCTCCTGTGTTCTAGGGAGCATGGCCGGCTGGGGAGGGGGTGCCTCCTGGCACTGAGGGGGCACTGAGGCACCATCTGGGGCAGTCCCCCTTCCCCTTCTCTCCCTCTACCTCCGCCTTCCTGCATCTGGGTCTCGTCTGTCTGTCTTTCCACATCTCTTGGGGGTCCTGTCCTGCAGAGTCTGGCCGCCTCTCTGAGTCCCTTTGCCTGTGTCCCTGTCTCTCAGTCCCTCACTCTCGCCTCTGTCCCTCTGGTTCCTTCTGTGCCGGGGTCTGTTCTGTGTCTTTTCGGGGTTCTGTCTCTGAGTCCCTGGTTTCTTTCTGCCTTCCTCTTTCACCATCTGTGTGTGTTGTGTGTGTTGTGTCCCTGTCTCTCTCTCTCCCGTCTCTCCTCTCCTGTGTCTATCTCTTCTGTCTCTGTGGGTGTCTCCCTCTCTCTCCCCTGCCCCTCTCCCTCCTTCTCTCCCTCTCCGTCTGTAGGTATGAGGTCTCTGTTTCTCTGTCTCTGTCTTCCCTGGTAGCTGGTTAACTCTCCTCCCACACACCTTTGTCCCCGCCTCTGGCAAGGGGGAGACCTGGAGGAAGAAGACTCCCCCTCCCGGAGAGTGGGCTCCCCCAGAAGGTGCGGAGTCCCCCAAAGTCCTCTCCCTTCTTCAGCCGAGCTCCCGCCCATCCTTCTGGCTGGTTTGTACCCTGTCCCTTCCATGAGAACAGAGCTCCTCTCCTCTCCCCTGCCTTGTATCTGGCATCCGGAGGCCAGTCCTTCTTGCAGTCTACCCTCTACTCTTTGTGGCGGAGACTGCAGCAGTCCTCCCATCTTGCCTTCCCATTCCCCCTCGTAGAGACTAGACCGGTCCTTCCTACAGTCTGACTGCTATGTCTCTCACCCTTTGTCCATTGCTTGCTTCACTCATCTGTTCCTTGGACGATTACTGAGCACCTTGCGTACTCCAGGCACAGCACTAGGCACCGGCGTGGGTCAGGCCAGTCCTTTGTGCAGCCTTACTTCCATCCCTCTCCTGGCATGCCAGCCTCAGACCTCTCAGTGGGGGGGGGGGGGGGGGGGCCCTCCAACGCTCCCCCACCATTCCCTGGGGGCTCCAAGAGGGCCCCTCTGAGTCTGGAGGTCCCTGGCCAGTACATCTTCTTTCCTGGGGAAAGTGGACCCTAGAGAAGCTGGGTGAGAGTTAGTGACCATGGGAAAGGGGAGAGCCTACCCTGTAGCCCTGGCTGGGATGGGGTGAGGTCCTCAAGTATCCACGTGGGGCCCAGCTGGGTTTGGAAGATCACCAGCCTAGGAGTTCCATGCCTTGCGTTTCCATCCTCCCCTGCTCCTGCCCCTGATTTGAAGCTGCTTCACCTGGCCAAGCTTTTTCCTCCCTCTGGACCTCAGTTTACCTATCAGGGTGTCATGGCCCTGGACACTGAGACTATGTGTGTGCCCCCCCCCCCCATCCCAGGCCGGGATGTGGTGTGGTGCTGGGAGAGCCTGGCTCACCACCGGAGCAATAAGTGGGTGTGTTTAGAAGCCTGTGTCCCCACCTCGAAATCCCTCCGAGGGGTGGCGGGCAACACTTGCTCCCACCAGACCACAACCAGGAACAGCCACCTCCCTTGCCAAGGTAAGGGAGAGGAGGGAGGGAGGAGGTCCCACCTGCCAAGCCAAACTAGGCTTTCCCCCACTTACGCCTACAGTCCCACTCTAGGCAGAAGGTCTCCAAGACCCCCGAGAGGCATGTGAGGCAGACCTGGGGTACTCGCCACTGACCCAGCTGGCTGCCTGCCCACGAGGGTGGGGAGAAAGGGAGAGATGCCACTATCGGCCCTCCTACCCTGGCCTCAACCTGATCCTTTTGCCCCTGGGTTCTAAACTCAGATTAGGTTTCAGGGCTGCTGGCGGATGGACGGAGAGAGGCAGAGGCGGGTGCGTCTAGCAGAGGAAGCCCAGCTGTCCCCCGGCAACAGGACTCAGAGCTCTTGGTTCTTCATTTCACAAATATTTATCTCACGGTTTCTCTGTCTGGCCCCTCCTCCCCTAAGGCCTCAGTGAGAGAAAACCAGGTTTTACCGGAAAAGGGATTGAGGCAGGCTTCTTTGCCCAGCCCCTGAGCAAGGAGGGCAGGCATGAGGACACCCTTTGCCAGACTCTGGTCTCCCTGAAGGACCTCACCAGCAGGGACGGGTGGTTGGACTTGAGGGGGCACTTTCCAGGGCCCTCCCATGATAGAGGGAGTTGATGCTCGAGATGAATTCCTGACTCCCAGGTGGCCTTCCTCACTCCTGAAAACCAGGGAGAAGGGAGGGAGAAGAGAGTGAGTCTTTGCTTTGGATCCTGGTGGGTTTGTAATTATGCCTAAGTTGTTGCTAATTAGGGGGCCGCTAATTGGATGTATCATTAGGGGCCTTGTTGAGGGGCTAATTGTGTGGTGGCCCTTTAAGAATCCCCCTCGCCCCGCCCACACACACACACACACACACACACACACACACACACACTCCTCAGGGAAGTTCTGCCAACATTCTGCCTCCCTCCCCCAGGAGCCAGCTCCCTGCCCGTGAGTACGTGGGCGTGTTTTGGGGGCAGGCTATGGGTTAGACTCAGAGAAGAACTTTCAGACATGATATCCGGTACCTGGAGGCACTGGCCAAGACAGGATCAGGAAGTTGTAGGCTCAGACGACCGACCGTCTTTCTTCTCTCAGTCCTCCCCTCCTTTTTTTAATAGGCTACTGGGTTACCAAGGCAATGCCAGAGTGGGCAGAGGAACTGGGAGTTCAGGCCACTCTTAGAGAGGGAGTTGAGTTGGTGCCGGGGGCACTGAATGAGCTTTTGACCTCTGAGCTTTGGCCCTCTCCACTGAAGAACCAGCTAGGGACACCCTGAAGTGGGGTGGTGTCATTTTTAATCGAGAGCTCAGGAAGGTGATGTCTGGGTGGAGAACCGGAGAGGAGAGAGTGAATATGTGGGGAAGAGCATCCCAGGAAGGGGAAATAGCAGGTGCAAAGGCCTGGAGGCAAGAACTTGTCTAGTATGTGAGGAGCCTTGAGGTGGCAGGGGCCAAGCAAGCAAGGGGGACAGGGGGAGACGAAGCCAGAGAGGGAACAAGTGGGGCAGATCCTGCAAGACCTCATGAGGCAGGACGAGGGCTGTGGTACTCTAGCTGAGACTGAGTTGGGAGCCGTGGAGGGTTCTGAGCAGAGGGAAGAGGTGAACTGACTTACATTTTTTTTTTTTAAAGATTTCATTTATTTATTTGAGAGAGCGAGAGCATGAGCTGGGGAGAAGGGCAGAGGGAGAGGGAAAAGCAGACCCTACTGAGCTCAGAGCCCCACATGGGGCTCGAACCCAGGACCCTAAGATCATGACCTGAGCCAAAGGCAGATGCCCAACAAACTGAGCCATCCCAGGTGCCCCCTAGTTTGCATTTTTAAAGGGAACTGAGGCAAGACACAGAGATAGCCACTCAGAGCCAGGATCGGAGGCTGGAGGAGAAGTACTGAAACCGTAGAGACCCCACAACCCACAAAGGAGACCAAAAGTCCAACACAGGGCCTTATGTCACAGCTGCTGGAGACCCGGGCACCTCACAGAGACCTGGGGGCTGCTGGAGAGAGACACCTGCCATCGTTGCAGGAACGAAGTGAGTGCAAGACCCTCCAGCAGCCCCTCCCCAGCCCCTCTCAGACAGACAGACAGATGTCCCAGACCCTGAACAGGAGCCCTCTGGGGGCCAACTCAGAAACCATGAGACTTACCTCATGAATTGAGGGCCTCCAGCCCCTCGCCTCACCCACTAAATTATTCACTCTGTGTTCTCTGGGGCCTGGCTTCATTCCTCCCTTGTCTGTGGGATTCGTCTGTGTGGCTGGGCAGGCCAACAGCCTGTTCCCTTTCCCTATAACATTCCTCGGTGTGAGGGCTCCGTGCTGGGCTTCTCCATTTACTGCTGAGAGGCATCTGGGTTGTTTCAAGACGGGAGCTGTTAAGACATTCTCGGATGTGTCTTTTGGCAGACACATGACCTAGGGCTCCCGGGTGCGTATGTACCTGAGAGTGGGAACAGCTGAGTCCTAGGACACGGCATATTCAGCTGTAGTTCCCCAAAGTGGAGAGACCAATGTACACTCTGCCAGCAGCGTGTGACGCTCCTCTGTCTTTTTATCTTTCTCCCCTGGTCTCTGTCTGGCCCTCTCTGTCTCTCTGCATCTCCCTCTGTCCTCATCCTCCCTCTGTCAGTCCTCTGCTTGTCCCCCATGCCCTACTCCCAGCAAGCCTTGGCTCCTGTGCAAATGGGAGGGGTCCATGCCCCACACCCACATTCTTCCTCCTCCCCCAACAGGACCCAACACCCTCCATGGCTCCCCTGGCCTTAGTGGGGTTTGCGCTCCTCCTGGGGACAACCCCCTGCTCGGCGGCGGCCACCCCAACCCCCTCACTGCCACCTCCCCCGGCCAATGACAGTGACACCAGCACTGGGGGCTGCCAGGGCTCCAACCGCTGCCAGCCAGGGGTCCTGCTGCCCGTTTGGGAGCCCGATGACCCGTCCCTGGGGGACAAGGCGGCACGAGCTGTGGTCTACTTTGTGGCCATGGTTTACATGTTCCTGGGTGTGTCCATCATCGCCGACCGCTTCATGGCATCCATCGAGGTCATCACGTCAAAGGAGAAGGAGATCACCATCACCAAGGCCAACGGTGAGACCAGCGTGGGCACCGTCCGCATCTGGAATGAGACAGTGTCCAACCTCACGCTCATGGCCCTGGGCTCCTCAGCCCCTGAGATCCTGCTGTCCGTCATTGAGGTCTGCGGCCACAACTTCCAGGCGGGCGAGCTGGGCCCGGGCACCATTGTGGGCAGTGCAGCCTTCAACATGTTTGTGGTCATTGCCGTGTGCATCTATGTCATCCCAGCCGGTGAGAGCCGCAAGATCAAGCACTTGAGAGTCTTCTTTGTCACTGCCTCTTGGAGTATCTTCGCCTACGTCTGGCTTTATCTCATCCTGGCTGTCTTTTCCCCGGGTGTGGTCCAGGTGAGCAAGGACCCATGGACACCTTCTTGGTGCATGTATGTCTGCAAAATCCAGAGGGGTGGCCCCCTGGGCTTGGAGACCTGATTCCTGTATTTGCAGAAATGCATGCTCACATCTGGGAGGGCCTCCCGGTATGGTTGTGCAGGTTGTACACTGCACGAGGGCATGGGGTATTGGAGGCAAGTTGGGGCTGGAGTCCATCGAGTATGCCCAAGCCATGTTTGGATGGCTCTGCAGACCCTGGAAAGGGCTCATCCACCCAGAGAGGGGTGACATTTTACACTATACCCATTTGGAAGGGACCTCTTTAGCTCTCACTTTGGTGCCGTATGTGTTAACAGAGTCCTTGTGATCTGTGTAACGTATACCACACCCACTTCATGGTCTAGCCAGGTATTTGCCAGGTAGGTTCACATGTTTTCTTACCCTCCCTGTCTTTTGCATAATTTATTCCTGTCTTTATAATAAGACCACCTCATTTGCATAATTCATGCCACAGTTGCATAATCCAGCCTTGTATTTTCTGACGGTGCTAATCAACTTGGGTAACTTGGTACAATTTGTATAATGTATCCATGGGCCTGCATAGGCATTGGCCCACATCTGTGTAATCTAGCTCTGTATTGGCCAGATATGCAAATGTGATTTGCATAATTCATTCATTATTCATAATTGATTGCTGATGGTAGGATAATTTATGCCACATCACTGTAATTTATATGCAATCCTTCCAACATAGGTATAAGCCCAGTCCACTGCAAAGGCCACTTTCCATAATCTATTCCAACAAAATTTAGCCCCACCGCTCCATAATTTACACCCACGTTCCCATAATCGTTTGCCTCTGGTTTGTCCAGTGTCTTAACCACATTCTGCTTGGTCTTCCTTTAAAACATGTGCCTAATTCATTTCCCACAACCCCGGGACTGCCATCTGCATTTGCATAATTTATTTATGGGCCTGGCCTAATTCATTCACACACATGCATAATTTATTTGAGGCTACCCAGAATTCCTTCACACATGTGTATAATCTCTCTGCGCAAATCTATCTGGTTCTGCCAATTCTAGTCTCTTTCCAGGAAGCAGCTGAAGTTAGAAGTATAAAAATTCTTTGCAGGTGATGTAAAAGCAGAGGGAGGGACCAGAAATCACAGGTGAGCTAAGGGGGAGACGGTAACACCAGGAGACAGGGATAAGAGAGGAAGAGAGATGTTTACTGTAGCTGAATAATGACTAGAATGCTGAGTCTCCTGGAAGCCGTGGTGAAAAGTACAGAAGGTTGCGTCACACGGTTCTCATGAGCTTATAGAAAGGATGGTATACTGGCTTGGGTTTTCAAAATGGTCTTTGATGAGGAGTCACAGCAAAGCTATGAAGAGAATTTTAGATACCATGAGCGACAAGTGGGTAGGGATGGGGGTGGAGGAGAGAGCTTCTCCCCACCCCGAGAAGGAGCCAGGCTCAGACTGAGAAAACAAGCTTGAAAATATCACAGCTCTGGGTGGAGAAGTCGCCATGGGGGATCCCTTTGGGAGTAACGCGGAGGCCAGGCTTATGGGACATTTTCATGAAATAATGGAAGGAACTGGCATGAGATCAAGATAGTGCCACTTCCTCCTCAATGGAGAGAACTGGAGCAGCAAGATGGGTCTGGCTCTGAGTTTTCTCCCCAAGTGCTGTGTGACCTCAGGCAAAGCCCATACCTTCTCGGGGCCTTAGTTTTCATATCTGAACCATGGAAGGGGTTAGACCGGATCCTTGGTTCTTGACCCTTCATACCGAGTGCTCCCTTTTTCTAGCAAATGCTTTGTTACCTTTTACTTGGACCTGAAATTCTTAGATGAGAGAAGAGAGGCCTTCTTCCCCAGTAGCCAAGTGCATGGACCCTGGACCCAGACACACTGGGTTCAAACTCCACTTCTGCTGCTCCCCAGCTGTTTCTTGGGCAAGTTCCTCACCTTGTCTGCCTCAGTCTCCTCAGCTGTCACCTGGGCATCAGCATAGCACTGACTCCAGAGGGTGGTGTGGGGATCAAACAAATTACACATGGAAGGGCTCAGAACAGCAAGCCCAGGACAGAGTAAATGTGAGTGATTCCTCCCATTAATGAACTTGCCTGTGCTGTTGGCTATCCGAAAGTCTGTATATGGCCAAACTGATATAAAGGAAAGCGATGTCTCACAGCTACGTTAAAAGTCATGGTGTGGGTACCAGATGCCAGCACCTACTTTCACCGAATAAGTTTGGGTTTAAGAGAAAGAAAAAATCAGGAAATGTTCCATGCAAGGAGCCGAGCAGAGGAGTGGGTAGCCACAAGATTAAAAATAAGCACATTCAGCATATATTAGAGCATCAGGAAAACACTTCATATACATGTAACAGAGCTGAGTTCTAGATTCTAATTATTAGAAGCAGGTTTTTTCGCCACTGCACATGTCCAGCGGGAGGTTCTGAGGTCAGGCAGGACATGGGACAGGTGTGCATTGTGTGGGGCTGCCCCATGAGTCGCTGGACCAGATATCCCCCCCCACAATTGTGGTGGCAGCTCACAAAGGACCCCAGATTGGAGACGCCTCCTCTTGGGGGTGTTCTTGTCCACAAAAGCTGTCTCATTTCCCTCCCAGGATGTGCAAGTCAATATGCCCTTACGCAGTAGGTGCCCTGGAAGGAAGATATAAGTCTCCTAGATTCGCCTTTTATTTACCTGCAAGGGGGGCGAGCAAATCTTAGGGGTTGGAGGCTGTCTGGGAGAATCCTGTTGCAATATACACAGTGACCAGTGCAATGAACACAAGGCCAGAATTCATTTTACAGCTTGTGTAGAAAATTCAGCTTCTTTTCACAGACCTGCCTGGTGGCCTTGTGAGGCTGTTTCCAAGTCCTGCCCTTCTCTCTGAGCCATCAGTAAACACAGCGACAAGGTGTGTGGGCATTGGATCGGAAAAGATATTTTCCCTTTTGGGCCCATTTTAAAGACACCTCTGGGGGCCCTCTGATGGTAAATAACCTTTAATGGTTCCTTCCTTATCTTTAATGAGAAAGGTAACTACTTGCAGACTGAGTCCCGGACCTCAGTGAGTGTTAGTATAATAATGGTAATGTTAATTTCACATTCTGAGTCTTTTCCACGTGTCAGGAACCGACAGTGCTAAGTGTTAGGGGTACATAAGCTCATTCAGTCTTGGGGACACCCCCACCTTACAGGCAAGAGGCTGAGCCAGACCTCCCTCTTCTAGAACCAGGATCTGGACTCAGTCTTTCCTTGTTTCTCTGGGGAGGTAGCATATAAACATGGGAACTTGCTGCATGAGGCTGTAAGGGGAGCCAACTTTTGCTTCTTTTAGAGTCAAAGTCCTGTCCCTAAGGGCCAGATTCTAAGGAGAGTCTGGCAAAGGCTGTAGTCACTGGTCCAGGGAGGCGGGGCGGGAGAGGGGAAGGGAGAGGGAATCAGGGAGCTTTAGCAGGAGGTAGAGTGGAGAGCAGGCCCTAGGTGATGGGTGGGGTTTGGACAAGTCAGGGGCATCCCAGGTGAGGAGGGGTGGAGGGGAAGTGGAGCAGGGAGAAAAAGATGGAAGGAAAGAGAGGCAGGAAGGGACACAGGCTCTGCCCCTTGAGGGGAGCTGGGTTCCCGGCACTGGGGCAGGTGGGCGTGGTTCTCAACGTGATAAAAGGCGGATGGGTGGATGGATGGATGGATGAACGGATGGATGGACGGACGGATGGGTGGACGGGTGGACGGGTGAGCGGATGGAGGCATGCATGCATCAGGCGACTAGGAAAGAGGCGGGGGTGGGGGTGGGATGGGGAGAGAAACTGCGAAGCATCTCACAAGGGAGAGAGATGGGTATCTACAAAAGATACAAAAGGCGGACAAGGGGACAGAAGCAACAAGACAGAGAGGAAAAAAGATTCAAAAACCGACCGGCGCCGAATGGGACGGAGGCAGGGAGAGAAAGAAGGAAGCAGAGAGGGGACGAAGCGGGGCAGGGACCGAGATGCGGGGAGATGCGGAGCGGAGGGGCTGACGGGGGGCGCCAGGCGACCACCGGGAGGGAGACGCGGGGGGGCGGCCGGGCGGTGGGGCGGCGAGCGCGCCCCCTGGCGGCGCGGCGGTCCTGACCCACGCGGCCACCCGCAGGTGTGGGAGGCGCTGCTGACCCTCGTCTTCTTCCCCGTGTGCGTGGTGTTCGCCTGGATGGCCGACAAGCGGCTGCTCTTCTACAAGTACGTGTACAAGCGCTACCGCACCGACCCGCGCAGCGGCATCATCATCGGCGCCGAGGGCGACCCCCCCAAGAGCATCGAGCTGGACGGCACGTTCGTGGGCGCCGAGGTGCCGGGCGAGGTGGGCGGCCTGGGCCCGAGCCCCGCCGAGGCCCGCGAGCTGGACGCCAGCCGCCGCGAGGTCATCCAGATCCTCAAGGACCTCAAGCAGAAGCACCCGGACAAGGACCTGGAGCAGCTGGTGGGCATCGCCAACTACTACGCGCTGCTGCACCAGCAGAAGAGCCGCGCCTTCTACCGCATCCAGGCCACGCGGCTGATGACGGGCGCGGGCAACGTGCTGCGGCGACACGCGGTGGACGCGTCGCGCAGGGCCTCCCCGGCCGAGGGCCCCGGCGAGGACGAGGAGGACGGCGCCAGCCGCATCTTCTTCGAGCCCAGCCTCTACCACTGCCTGGAGAACTGTGGCTCCGTCCTGCTGTCCGTCACCTGCCAAGGCGGGGAGGGCAACAGCACCTTCTACGTGGACTACCGCACCGAGGACGGCTCCGCCAAGGCCGGCTCCGACTACGAGTACAGGTGGGTTGGCGGCTCTCAGGGCGGAGGTCCCCCCCCACCCCCACCCCCCGCCGCCGGCCTCCGCGATCGCCCGGCTCCGGGCTGCCTCCAGCACCCACCCATCCGCGGCTTTCATTCATGGTTCGTTCATTCATTCCCGCTGAGAGCCTTCTTGGCATCGCACGCTCTTCTAGCGCTTGCCAGTTAGCTCGGCTGTCCCGGCTCCCCGGCATACCGGCTACCTGCGGGTTCTTGCGCTTGACGACACCTGCGTTCATGATTACAGCTCATTCTATGTGGTGTTACTGGATAGGACAAGTCCCCCACCACCACCACCTAACACACCGTGACTAAAGTAAAAATGTTTATTGAGCAGCTACGGTATACCTGGGGGTGTACCGTGGTGAACAAGACAGCTAAGGCCCCTATCCTCAAGTTGCAATAAAGCAATGAACTATTGAATAGATTAAGAATATGAAGGGGTTTTAAGTGCTAGGTGGGAAAATTAAATGGCATAAGAGGGAAGAGGTGGGACCCAAATTATCTCCAGGTTTTTGTGGCACCTTCAAGAAGCCCCCCCTTTGTACCCTCCTGTATCTCTCTGCCCCTCCCCCATCCCTCTCCTCACCCCTCTTTGAGGAGATCTGTGATCTTCCCTCCTTCAGCAGTTCCTACTGAATACCTACTATGTGTCAGGTACAACCTTTAGACGCAGAACAGTTAGGGTGCCTGGGTGGCGCAGTGGGCTTAATCCTGGGACTCTTGATTTTGGCTCAGGTCATGATCTCCGGGTGGTGAGACAGAGAGCCCTGTCTGGCTGGGCACTGGGTGTGGAGGCTGCTTAAGATTCTCCCTCTCCCTCTGCCCTTCCCCACCTTAAAACAGCAACAACAAAACACAGAACAGTAAACAAGATAACTTTTCTATCCTCACATGACCCACAAAAGTCTTATCTGTTTGTAGTTCTTCTGTCCATACCATACTCTTTCAAGAATGATAGTTTTACAGTGTCATTTGTTGACCGATGTGCAGTCTGCCATAGTTCTCTATAATAATACCATTTATAATGGGTCTACTATGTGCCAGAAACAGATCTGGGCCTTGAAGACCAGCAGTGAATGAAATACGTCAAGCGTCTGCCCAAAAGCAGCTGACATTCTCGTGGGAAAGACGGGCCATCAGGGAGTAGACACTGAAGACAGAAAAATGTCAGCTGTGAAGAAATTAAGGCAGAGGACGGGAGAGAGTGTTGATGACTGAGCTTCTCCCCGGTTCCACCTGCCAAGTAGTCTGCCATACCTCCCTTTCATCCTCTTCCCTGGGTAAAGCTAAGGCGGACCTAATTGTAGATCTTCAGTTCTGCTCGCCCTCGTCCCTTTAACTCTTCTCTCGCTGGAGCCGAGCTTCTGGGTTTCACAAATCTTCAGCTCCGCCACTCTGCTCCAGCCTCCCCCTGCCTCTGCCGAGGCATTTCCAATCTTTCAATATTTTGGCAGCTTCAGGCATTTGTAGATCATTCCCTCCACCTTGGGTCAGTCCAAGGTCCTTTGGTCTGCCCATCCCCTTTCATTTCTCCCACCCTCCCACCTCTCTCCCCCTCCATTCTGCTTCCCCTGAGTGGGGCTCAGGATCTTTGTCCTGTCATCCTGTGACATGGGATCCCTTTGGTCACCCATGACCAAACGCCCCCTCTCCCTACCCTCCTCCATCTCCCAGCTTCCTTAGACTGAAGAAGAAGCATTCACCATACTGGGGCCTGCTGTCACTCAACCTCTTCACCCTTCCACTCCTACCCACCCCCCTAGTCTGCAGCTGCCCCCACCAAAGGTTTTGCAGGAGGAAGTGAGGACGGGTGTCACCTGCTGGGATCAGAGGCGCCTCTCTCTCCTGCAAATGACCTCAGTACTGAGATGTCTGAAGTGTAGGAGTAAATGCTGCTCAGTGGTGGAACCAAAGAGCTAGGCAAAGTTGACACCTTTCTCTTGTCCCTGCTCTCCTATCCCAGGTGACGGTCACAGGCCTGGCATCACTTATCAGTGCAGCTTAGGTCTAGGACTGGGAGGCAGGACAACTGGGTTCCAGTCCAAGTCCTGGAACCTGTTTCTTGAGCAAGTTCCTGCTTCAGTGTGGGCATTCAGGGATGTCATGTATGGTTATTAAGGTTGTGCACTGCCTACGAGTACCACATCTAAGAAAGCTCTATTCACATAGTGGACATTGTAGATTTGTATGTCTGTTATGACAATGTCCTGATTCATGGAAATAAAGGGTCTTGAGGGAGGGAAGCCATTTTCTGATTTGCCCACAGAGATCATATGGATTAGGATCCATGGGCCTCAGTTTCTTCAAATTTAATATGATCTCCGAGCTACCAGAAGAGCACATCTGTTCCAAGATTCTGAGATTTAAGCACCTATAATCCTAACATGCTAGGGTCTAAAGTTTTAAAATTCCAGGATTCCCACATTTGGGTATTCTACTCCACACCTAACCAGTCTCCCATGTGCTGGTTCTCATATTTTCATCTTCTCAGAATTTGTGCATCCAGTGTTGAAACACAAGTCCGTCTTCTATATTTCTATCATACCTGGTTTCTAAAATCCCCATGTTCTTTGTCTTTCTGACCTTTGATTTTGGAAAAAATTCACGCCCACAGAAGGGCTGCAGAAATGGTTTGGTGAACCCTCATATCACCTTCGCCCAGAGTCACCAACTGTTCATTTGCTGTCCTGTTTGCCTTCACTCACCCTCCCTAATATATACTAGTATTAATCATTGTGGAGCTAGATGGGAACGGCTTGAGACAGCATGACCACTCACCTGTAAATACTTGAGTGTGCCCCTGCTAAGATTTATGACAGCCACCCCCCCCCCCAGTCACAATCTGACTGCCACACTCAGGAAATGTAATACTGAATCAATATTATTGCCCAGACTGCGGTGCCTGTTTGTATCCCCACCACACCCCACCCCGCCCCGCCTGTCGTCCCTGTAACATCTTGTGGCTGTGTTTTCCCTCCCTCCCTCTCTTCCAATCCGATCCAGACCCAAATGTTGCATTTCGTTGTCATGTCTCTTTAGAGTTCATCAGTCTGAATCCATCCCTCTGCTTCTCTAGGACTTTCGTGCCCCTGACACTTTTGAAGACAGGCTACTTAGTAGAACAACCCTCAATTTGGGTTGTCAAATATGTCCTCATGATTAGATTCAGGCGATGCACTTTTGGCCAGAATTCATGCAAGTGGTGCAATGTCCTCCTTGGTCCATTATACCAAGAGGCCCATGACTCCCCCCCCCCCCGTCCCACTACCAGTGATGTCCCTTTAACCATTTGGTAAAGTTGGTGCTAAAATCCCCACCTAAGCTAACATCTCTAACATCCCATAACTGTAGGATTCTAAGATTCTAATCTTTTTAAAAAGATTTTATTTAGGGATGCCTGGGTGGCTCAGTGGGTTAAGCCGCTGCCTTCAGCTCAGGTCATGATCTCAGGGTCCTGGGATCGAGTCCCGCATCGGGCTCTCTGCTCAGCAGGGAGTCTGCTTCCTCCTCTGCTCTCTCTGCCTGCCTGTCTGCCTGCTTGTGATCTCTGTCTGTCAAATAAATAAATAAAATCTTTAAAAAAAAAAAGATTTTATTTATTTATTTGAGAAAGAGAGAGAGAGCATGCAGTGGGAAGAACAGAGGGAGAGGGACAAGCAGACTCTGAGTGAGGACCCCAACGTAGGGCTCTGTCTTACAGCCCTGAGATCATGACCTGAGCTGAAACCAAGAGTGAGACACTTAACCCACTGAGCCACCCAGGTGCCCCTAAGATTCTAATCTGAATATGCAAATATCACTAGCTAACTTGTGCTGAGTGCTTTCCTTGTCTTATAACTCAATCCTTGTAACACCGCCCGCCATGAGGTAGACACTGTTATTAGTTCCACTTTACAGAAGAGGAGCCTGAAGTTCAGAGGGCCGCAGATCCTAACCGCCGAGATCACACAAGCCAAGAGAGCCTCGAGACCCTGCTCAGAGCAGGTGGGCTCACCGGGCTGGGTAACTCAGCTACCATGGACAGCGGCTCCAGGGAGGAAGGCTACAGCCACAGGGAGCTCCTTACCTGTCTCCTCCCAGTCTTATCATCTGATTCTACCTCTTTGCCAGAACCTTGGGGTCTCTGACCCCCCCCCCACGCACACACACACAGAGCTGAAGTTTTTTGGGAGAACTGGAGCCCAGGACCTGTTTCTTATCAAATTTATCACAGTAATGATAGAGAACACTCATGGATCATATAACACCTTTCAGAAATGGGGTCACTGGTGCATGCTGGGATGGATTGGGAGGAGAAATTGTAGATTTTCAAGGTGCATTTACATCCCAGAGTCACTTTGATGCCTACAGCCCTGCCAGGAGCCCACTCATTCCCTGTCCCCCCAAAGTTTCACTCTGACTACTCTGCCATCATTATCTCATTTCTTCCCCTGCCCCATTATAGAGCATCTCACATATGTTCAGAGACTTACACAACTGATGCTCATTTAGGCCCAAGCCAGCTCATATCCTTCCCCTCCTCAGAGGCCCGCCATGCTTCCCACCCTACTTCCCACCCTACTTGGAATAAGCACCAGATTCCCAGCTGGGGCCCCTGACATCTGCCCTGTTTCCTCTGTGATGTCATCTGCCTCATCTCCTTCCCCCCACCCTTGCTCCCTCCACTGGAGCCACACTTGCATCCTCAAATACTCCAAGCTGCTCCTACCTCAGGACGTTAGCACTGGGATACTTTTCCCCAGATATCCTCCATATGGCTCCCTTCCTTACCTCCCTCAAGTCTCTGCTCAAACGTCACCCCTCAGAAAAGCTTTCTCTGACATTCTAACACAACATCTCACTCCCTACCCTTTTTCCTCTGTTTTCCTCTATTTTTCTCCATAACACCATCACTACTTGACATTTTATTATATGTTTGTTGTTTATCCATCTCTTTTTTTAAAATCTATTTCTTTGAGAGAGAGAGAGAGTGAGAAAGAGAGAGCATGAGAGGGCGAGTAGGAGAGCAAGAAGCAGGCTTCCCACTGAGCAGGGAGCCCATGTGAGGCTCTATCTGGGGACCCTGGGATCATGACTGAGCTGAAGGCAGACGCTCAACTGACTGAGCCATCCAGGCGCCCCTCTGATCTGGTTTTGCTGCTGTTTCCCCAACACTAAGAATAGTGCCTAGCACACAACAGCTGTTCAGTAAATATTTGTTGAATGAATGGACCGTAATTAAATTATTAAATGTGTAATTGTCACCACGATATGGCTCTCCCACGGGCCTGTGAATGTGGTGAGCCCTGTGAAGACAGGGCCTCATCACCCTCTGTTCCCAGCACCACCCAGAACAGGGCACAGAGAAGATACTCAGGGAGTCTTTGTTGAATGAATGAATGAATGAATGACCCCAAGTTAAGGAGTGTGGGCGTTCTCTTGAGAGTACTCAGGAGGACTCAGAGGTTTTCATCAGAAGCGTGAATAAGGTCAGCTCTGGGCCCCACATCCCTGCTACTCCCAAGTGTGGCCCCTGTATCCTTCATGGGAGAGTCCACATCTGTGGGAGCGACTTAGAAATGCAGTCTTGAAACCCAGAGCCGCTGAACCGACCTGCATTTTAGCAAGACCTCCCAGGGGATCTGTATGCCCCGTAAAGTTGGAGAAGTGTGTTTATGGAACACTGCAGGCTCTCTCCACTCTGGGATTTTGCATGTGCTGTTCCCTCTGCCCGGAGCATTGCTGTCCACTAGAAACACCCCCAGGAAGCCGGCACTGATCTCATCTTCAACATTATTTAATGCTGGCGTTCCTAATCCTCATGGGTTCCATGATGGAGGGACCCACTCTGTCTTATCCCCCTTTGCTGCCCCTTCCTTCCCACCCTCGGAAGCCCACCCTGATTCATCCTCAGTATTTTTTTTTTTTTCATCCTCAGTGTTATTTACGTAATGCCTGTCCATCCTCATACTCGGGAGTTTTCGGTGGTGCCTTTCCCTTCTCCAGGAAGCATGCCCTGAGTCCCCTCCTTCCCACAGAGGGGACCCACCTTCACCCCTTTCTTTCTCCCCCTCCCATCCCTCCCGCGGCAGTGAGGGCACGCTGGTGTTTAAGCCGGGCGAGACACAGAAGGAGCTGCGCATCGGCATCATCGACGACGACATCTTTGAGGAGGACGAACACTTCTTCGTGCGGCTGCTGAACCTGCGCGTGGGGGACGCGCAGGGCATGTTCGAGCCCGACGGCGGTGGGCGGCCCAAGGGACGGCTGGTGGCGCCACTGCTGGCCACCGTCACCATCCTGGACGACGACCACGCGGGCATCTTCTCCTTCCAGGACCGCCTGCTGCACGTGAGCGAGTGCATGGGCACCGTGGACGTGCGCGTCGTGCGCAGCTCGGGCGCGCGGGGAACCGTGCGCCTCCCGTACCGCACGGTGGACGGTACGGCGCGCGGCGGCGGCGTGCACTACGAGGACGCGTGCGGCGAGCTCGAGTTCGGCGACGACGAGACCATGTGAGCACGCGGGGACGGGGAGAGGATGGGACTCCGCGGGGAGATGGGGCGGGGCCGGAGACGTGGGCGCGGCCGGCCAGTGGGTGAGCCGCAAGAGTGGGCGGGGTCGCAGGACGAGGGCCGGGCCTCGGCGGAGTTGGGGGGCGTGTCTTGTGGCGGGCGGGGCCTGAGGGGAGGCGGGGCACCGCTCTGAGAGGGAGCGGGACGGGGGCGAGGGGGGAGGAGACAGGAGTGACGGGGCGGGGCTAAGAGGAAGAGACTGGGCGTGGGAAGGGCGGGGGAGAAAGAAGCTGGTTTGAGGAGAGGAAGGTGGACCGGGGGAAGTAGGGCCAGGTGAGGAGAGAGAGGAGAAGGAGGACAGAGGCCTGGGGAGAGGAGTGTAGAGGATTTAATTGTGGCTAGTGGGGATGGAATGCGGCCTGAGGAGAGGGGCCTCGTGGACAAGAGGGGAGGTTCCAATCGAGGTGGGGCGGCGCCTATGGAAATGCAGAAGCAGCTAGGCCTAAGCCGATGGATGGGGTCTGGGAAGGGACCCACGGAGTTGGACGAGGAAGGCGGAAGAAAGCGGGACCTAAGGGGAGAGGGTGGAGCTCGGGGCAGGACTAGGGAAAGGGTGGAGCTTGTGGGTAGGAAGACACTTGAACCTGGGAAAATGGCCCGACACTTAAGGGGAATGTGGGCTAGGCTTTGAGAAGAGACCGAGTAGGACTGTGGGGGCCTGGGAAGGTAAGTGCAGGGCCAGGGGAGACACAGAAGACACTGGATTTGCGGAAGGTGGCGTGGGGTCTGGGGTAGTGCGCTGGATACAGACACACCCAACACACACGCTGGCACATGCGGAATCACTAAGTCACAGACACGCTCACTAAAACACGGCGTCAGGGCTGGTCTCACGCCCAGACACCCGGCCACCCCCTTACACAGATGCCTGAGTCTCCCCACTGTGTGCCTGCAGCCTCACGTCCCCCGCTGCCTGCCTGGGAGGCAGACGGCGCCTCCCCCCTTTGCCTGAGCCCTTCCGCCCCCGCTGCCCGTCTGTCTCCCTCCTCCTGCCGCCCACGCTCCTCCCACCGAGCACAGCCCCCACCGCACTCCCTTCCCCCTCCACCTCCTTACCTCTGTGCCCTGGCCTCCGCTGAGCTTCTCACTGCTCTCCCAGCCTCTCCATCCCTTCCTTCGCGTCTCGATCCTGGCAGTCTATCTCTGGGTCTCTCTTAATCTCTAGATCTAGGTCTTCAGTGTCTAGCTCTCTGACTCGGGTTATGTTTCAGTTACGGACTCTCCGTACCTTTCCATCTCTTCTGTTTCTGGCTTGAGCTGAGAACTTGGCTGAGGGCACCATCCCAGACCCTATCTATCACATTCAAGAGGCAGAGGCAATGGGGAAAGGTGTCTTTCTGCTCATTCTGGTCCTTCCTGTAGTCTAACCTGTTTCCCTCCTGCTGCTGCGACCCCACAGGCCCTCTCCTCCCCCACACGGCTTCCCCAGGCTGGGACGCCCTCTGCTGCCGCCCCCACCCACGCCCCCGCCCAAGCTTCCAGCTGTGGCTTCAGATGACAGAGAACAGGAGGCTAATTAGCGATTAGGGAAACACATCCTTCCTCTCACGGGCAGGCGCTAATTAGAGGTGCTTGGAAGCAGCCGGGCTGGAGGGGCGGCCCCAGGCAGGATCAACACCGAGGTGGAGGAGAGCCGCCCAAAGACGGGGTGGTGGGGAGAGAATGGGAGAGAGAGACAGAGACAGAGAAGATGAGAGATAGAGATGGAGAGACAGACAGAGTTAGAGAGAGGAAGACAGAAACTTTGATACAAAGGAAGAAGGAAACTGAAAAATTTGGGGAGAGAGGGTGCCAGGGAGATTGAAAGGCTACAATCCAGGAAGCCTGAAGGGAAGTGAGATGTGGGGAAGAAAGAGAGACCTTCTTCCTGAGAGAAACTCAGTGGGACTCAGGGAAGGAGAGGTCCTCTTGATGCAACAGAGAGAAAAGAGTTTGGGTCAGAGAGAAGCACAAGAGACAGGATACAAAGAAGCCTGGTTCGAGATCAGTGGCTGCAGAGGGTGGGAGAGCGGGGTTTCCAGGAAACGGGAGGCAGGCATGAGGGTGACAGAGTGACAGACTGGGGAGAAAGGCTGCTTCCTTTGATCTCAGGAAGTCCTGCCTTTGTCAAGCTCAAGTCCCTCTTGCTGTCCCCTGCCATCTGGGTTTCTCCTCCCTGGGTCCCCTGAGGGCACGCCTGTCAGGGCGCCCGTTGGCACACGTGTCACTGCGTGTCAGTCACCGCATGTCAGCGGATCACGGCGTGTCTGCAAGAGTGTGAGCGTCGGAGGTGTGTGTGTGTATCACCCTGTCTGTCAGCGTGCCACCGGGTCGGCAGCTGTCTGCATGTCACAGTGTGTGAGGAGAACGTCTCCAGAGACCCTGCTTCTTGCCACGGCGTTCCAGCACCTTGGACAGTTCCCAGCCCGCTCCTGAGGTTGGGGGCGGCCATTTCTTTTCACCCACAGAAAATTTAAAATATCCTGAGACCAGGAGGGGATGAGGGTGGAGGTGGGCATACGTCCCCACATGACTGTCTTGTGTGCATCTGTCTCGTCATGGGTGTCGCTGTGTCCTGTGCCTCCGTTTGTTGAGATGGGTCCACTGAGAGACTGTATGATTGAGAGCCCCTTGCTTGAGTTGTGTTGACTTTGGCAATTCCATCCTATGGACGTGGAGAGACAGAGATGGGGAGAAAAGAACACAGATAAAGAAAGGCAGAGAGCTGGGGGAGAGCCTGAGACAGAGAGGGTCAGAGATGGAGAAAGAGAGAGACTGAAGGGAATAAAAATAAACAGACACCAAGAGGCAGAATGAGGGAGATATAAGGAAGGAGAGTCTACATGGTACCACAGCGGGGCTCTGCAGGTTGGCGAAGTCGCGAGGCTGTGGTGGGGGTGTTGTGCTAACAGGCATCTGGTCTGTGCGATTTTGCCACTGCATAGGGAATGGCTGCGGGGTGCGATGGTGTGTGGGTGTGGGCGGTGTGATTGGCTGAGCTTCCTCTGCCGGGTGACTGTGTGGGCTGGGTGTTTGTGTTTCTGGGTTCTGGGGCCGGGCCCTCGAGGTTCCTACAGCTGAAAGAGCTGTTAGTGGCAGGGCTGTGGGCCTTCTGGGGTTAGAGGGTCTTTGTGAGGGAGGGGGGTGGTTTATGTGCCTGGAGGGCACAAATAACTTCTGGCTGTTTCTCCCTAGTCACCCCCTGGGTTACCATAGCAGCGGGGATGCTGAGAAAATCAGTTAGCACTCAGTTAACTCTCAGAAGTGGTCAGGACAGAGGGCAGGAAGCAGCGTATCTCCTGAGCCAAAGGATTAGAGTTAACAAATGTTTCTGGAAGACACACTATGTGCCAGGCACTATCTAGGTATACAGAAAAGAATGTAAAGAAACAAGGGTCACTGCCCCGGTGGAACTTACATCTTAATGTGAAGAAGCAAATGGCAAACCATAAACAAACAAACAAAAAAACACACATTAGGTGGTTTGTTAGAAGGTGATACAGAACAAAGAGGACATAGAGCAGAGTAAGGGGGCCGGTGTGCTGGGGTCCGGGCAGGGCTGGATTTCAAAATTAAAGAAGGTGGTGGGAGGGAGCTTCAATGAGAAATTAATTTGAACAGAGATCCAGAGAAACTGAGAGAATGAGCCCAGGGAAGAGTGTTCTGGGTGGCCAGAACAGTCAGTGCAAAGGCCCTGAGGCACAAGCAGGCCTGGCGTATTCAAAGAACAGTGAGGAGGCCAATGTAGCTGGAGTGGGTGAGCAAGGGGGTGTGGGGCAGGGGGCCAGGAAGAGCCACATTGCATGGGGCCTTGTGGGCCACTGTAAGGACTTTGGTTTTTATTTTGGCTGAGAGAGGAGCCATGTGAACATTTTGAGCAGAGGAAGGACCTACTCTAACTTTGGTTTTACCAGGATCCTTCAGGTTGCTATTTAATAAACGTCAGCTTCCTTAGTTGTTTCCAGGCTTGTTTCTGTCAAGCAGGAATAATAGAGAGCCTTCCTGTGGGGGCAGTTGTGAGGATTAACTAAGATTAGGGACCCTGGGATGGAGGGCTGCTCAAAAAATGGGCCAGTGGGTGAGTTATCTGGGAACTTGGGGAGGGGCCTTATGCTGTGCTCTCCCCCCCCCCCAGGAAAACTCTTCAGGTAAAGATAGTCGATGATGAGGAATATGAGAAAAAGGATAATTTCTTCATCGAGCTGGGCCAGCCACAGTGGCTTAAGCGAGGGATTTCAGGTGAGTGGTGATGGGTGGGCTGTGGGAGAGGTAAGGGGTTCAGGGTGGGAGGACCCTTGGAGGCTCCATTAGTGGGTACTCCTTCAGGCTCATGGATCTGAGCTTCCCAGGGAAGCAATCTCACCTTCTCTCTGTCCTCTCTCTCTCCCCAGCTCTGCTGCTCAATCAAGGTGAGTAGTTACCTCTGAGCTTTGACTGGAGGGGGGACACAGGAGGGAGGTCTCAGGGGAGGGTTCCAGTAGCTGGAGGCTACTTCTCCAGGTCGCATTTGAGGCAAGTTAGAAGTGAGATAAGGGCAGATTCAGGGCTGGGTGATTGTTGGAACTGACCTCAGAGTTGGTAAGACCTTTTGAATTTGGAGTTACAATAGGGGGTTTGGAGGCCAAGATCATGGTTTTGTTTTGTTTTTGAGAGAGAGAGAGAGAGAGAGTATATGTTGGTAGGGAGGGTCAGAGGGAAAGGGTGAGAGAGAATCTTGGGCAGGCTCCATGCCCAGTGCAGAGCTCAGTGTGGGGCTTGATCTCATGACCCTGAGATCATGACCTGAGCTGAAATCAAGAGTCAGACACTCAACCGACTGAGCCACCAGGTGCCCCAAGATTGTGTTTTGTTTGTAGTTAAGGTTGGGAGAATGGAAAGGCAGGATCCCATCTGGGTTTATGGTGGGGTCAGATTAGAATTGGGGTCAGATTTAGGTCAAAGCCTAAGTGGGGGTTTAAGGTGACTTTGGGGGACTTACAGTTCACACTGGGGCCAGAGTCAGAGATTGGGGTGGGGGTGGAAGCAGTGGGTTGAAGATAAGGGACAGAGCAGTTTTGGAGCTGAGATCAGAATTAGGGTTTGGGGTTAGGACACAGGTCAGACTAAAGATCGTTTTAGGGTAAGTAGTAGGAACTTCATCCCAGCAGCTTAACACAGTAAATGTCATTGCTGGCAGAGCTTTCTGAGAGTGTTCCTGGTGGAGGTGACTTTCCACTGAGAATTAGGGTTAAGTTGGTACTGGGCTTGGACCAAAGGACCAACATGCTTTGGGGAGATGAGCTGTGGCTGGGTCTGGGTCCAAGATCTGTACCAAAATTGGGAATCCCTTCTTTCCTCACCACCTCAGACACACTCAAGGATGTTTTTCAGAGCTTGGGTGGTGATGATAATGATGACAGTGGTGATTTTAACAAAGGAAATACCCTTTGGGATTATTTATTGTGTAGCAGGCACTGTGTTAAGCACCGCACATGAATAAACTTCTTTAACCATCACAAGCACCCATGAGGTAGCTACTGCCTTTGTTCCTGTTTTATGGTTATGAACACTGAGGCACAGAGAGTCCAAGGCATTGCCCAAGGTCGCACAGCTTCTTCCATATGAAGCTCAGAGCCCACCAGCTGAACTTCATGGACCAACTGGGTCTTAGGCTGGGGAAGATGGTGGTCAGATGGGACACTGGGGCAGGCTGGGGGCGTACCACCAGGGAGGCTTCCCAGAAGACAGCAGACAGAGTTTTCTTTCTCAGTGGGAACAGGTAGCAAGGGCATCATGGGCCCAGTGAGGTGGGCCTCCCTGGAGTCTAACTCCCATCCTCCATGCTGCAGGAGACGGAGACAGGAAGTTGACAGCCGAGGAAGAAGAGGCTCGGAGGATAGCGGAGATGGGCAAGCCAGTTCTTGGGGAAAACTGCCGTCTGGAGGTCATCATTGAGGAGTCATATGACTTTAAGGTGACTTTCTGGGGCCCCAGCTTCCTCGAGTCATTTCCTTGGGGAGGGTCCAGGAGGAATCAACTATTGGGTTGGGGTGGCCCAACCCAAGGGAGGGGTGGCCAGGGGTCCAAGACCATCCTCCCATCCTTCTGCTAGCTCCATGGACAGCAACACTCCCTTTCCCCTTCTTGCTATGAACCGGGCTGTGGGGGGTTGGGGACCCCTGAACATGGGCTGTGAGCCTCAACCCCAGTGTTCCGCAGGAAGCCTCGGGGTGCCCTGAGGTGGCCATGGGCAATGATCTCTTCCCCATCCTTTCATCCTCAGAACACAGTGGATAAACTCATCAAAAAAACCAACTTGGCTTTGGTGATTGGGACCCATTCCTGGAGGGAACAGTTTTTAGAGGCCGTTACGGTGAGCGCAGGTAAGTGGGGAGGGAGGAAAAAGGAGAGGGAGAGAGGGATGAAGAGACAGGGGAACGGGGAGAGAAACAGAAAGAGGGATGAGAAGGACAACACGATAGAGAAGAGAAAAAACAATAAAGAAAGAGATAGGGAAAGACAGAGGAAAAGATGAGGAATGGATACAAACAGGAGAGACGGACACACAAAGAGATGCACAGAGAACCACGGAGAAAGACAGAGACGTGGAGAGAGCATGAGAGATATAGAGCGAAGTGCCAAACTGCAGAAGGCCAGAGACAGAGAGACTGAGAGACATGCAGAGAAAGACCTCAGGAGGGGTGGAGGGGGAGAGCTTCAGGCAGGAGCCGTCTGGCAGGGCTTTCTCATCAGACAGCCCCAGGGTGGGACCAGGTTACAAGTCTTGGCCTCCCCGGACAGGCTGGATTCCTCTGTTGCCATGGAGATGGTCACCAGGGCACCCAGCTCTCTCCCACCTGCCCTGGTTTCCCTCCTTAGGTCTCGGGCGGGCCCACACTGCCCCCCTGTGGCCAGAGACACCATGACACTTGGATTCACAGACAATCCTGAAGACCCACACTGGCCCTTTGTGATACTGGGGAAACTGAGGTCCAGAGGCAGAGGAGGGACTGGCCTGAAGTCCCACAAGGAATTCAGAAAGAGCTGAGGTGAAGCTCAAGGCTTCTGTCCCTTATACAACCTCAGATTTCCTTCAGGGAGGCCTAACTGGTAGGAATTGAAAATACACCAGGAATTGTGGTTGTTCAGTGGGATCAAAAGAAACCAGGCTTCGGGGATGGAAAAGTAACAGGTAGCAGAGCTGCAGACACCAGCTCAGAGGCCTAATGGAATCGAAGTGGTGTCTCTCTCTGAAGCCACGTTCTTTCAGTATCTGTTTCAGAGGGATCTTCCGGACTCAGCCCTGTGTAGGACAGTGCTGGGGACAAAGAGATAACCATGACAGTTTGGGCCTTGTTCTCACAGAGTGGGCAGGGCTGGGACAGGGGATCTGATGTGGCTGTGGGAGCTCAGATAGGGTGCTGACCCAGCCTGAAGGTCAGGGAGGGCTCCCTGCAGGAGGAGGCTTCTGAGCTGAGTCTTCAAATTGGAATAGGAGTTAGCCAGGAGGAGGGAAGAGACAGGGAGGTGTTCTAGGCAGAGCGAAACCGAGAGTCTGGAAGTCAGCCAGGTCATGGCACAGTTTGCGGGGGAAAGTGGGGTGACTAGTTTCAGGCACAAAGAAGCAGCAAGGGATGAGGCTAGCGGTGGGCAGAGTCCAGACTGCGCAGGTCCTCATGGGCCACAGTAGGGAGCTTGGGTGTCATTTCAGTGCATGGGGGCCCACAGAGCATTTTCAGTGGGGGAGGCTCCAGGAGTCTGTGGAAGGAAGGAGAGGCTGGGGTGGGGCGTGACAATGTGGTGAGGAACTGAACCTCCCATCCAAGGAAGCTGGAAGTCGCAGCCTTCCCTCTGGGCTCAGTGAAGAAGAGAAGGCGTGAGATTGTGGTCACGGAGAGCCAACGTGAGTCACCCAGTGGGTCTGTAGAAAGCAACAGATGAGATCGGAGGAAAGAGTGGGGGGAAGGGGAAACCAGACCAGTAATAAGTAATCAAACTGATGGTGACAGTGATGACGGGGACCGTGGAGTGCCAGGCAGCTGGGAAGTCCATTTCCTGTATGACCTTATTTAACTGATGTTTCCCAAGTATCTGGCTTGGTGTTTGATCATTTTACACTTTGTTCAACAAATGCCTTTCGATCCTTGAGGCTCTGTGGAGAAGGGCGGTTCTCACCTCCTTGAAGGATGAATCGTGTTCCGTCTGGCACATAGAGGTGCTTCTGTCTTACATCCTTTCTGTCCCTGCCTGAACTGTAAGCTCTTTGCAGGGCAGCCTTGGTTTGCAGCATCTGTGACTCTACCTAGGCACTAGAAGGGGCTACCAACATTAACCATCACACTGGAGGTGGGCCAGGCTGCACACAGAGTTCTTTCTGGGGCCCTCCTCCGGAGGCTCAGAGAGGTTAGAACCCTGATTCAAGATCACACAGCAGCTTCAGGGTTTGACACCAGAGAGGTATCCCCAGAGCCACAGACATAACCACAAGGCCCCCTCCATGAGAAAGGCTGAAGAAGATGGGAAAGACCAGAGAAGTAAGCAGAACCTGCACATTCTTGGATGCCAAGCGCAGGAGTGTGGGCCTGGGTATAAGGGCAGTAGGAAACCAAGGCAGGATATGAAGCAGGGCAGGAAAATGCCCCAAGAGATGTAATGACAGCAGCCCCTTCCCTCCCAAAAGTGTGTTCTCCCCACTCTGACTTTGGCCATTTCTCACTGTAGCCAATTAGAAATGCATTCAGCTGCAAACACCAGAAAACTCAACCACGGTGGCTTGTGCATGCTAGAGTTTCTTTTTCTCACAGAACAAAGAAATCTGGAGGAGGCGATAAAGAGTTGGCAGCTCAGTAACATCCTTAAATGCCCAGGCTCCTTCTTTATTTTTCTCTCCCACTTTCAGCGGTTTGCCCTCATGGTTGCAAGATGGCTGCCACACCTCCAGGTGTCAA
Source organism: Mustela nigripes (assembly GCF_022355385.1). Classification (NCBI taxonomy): domain Eukaryota; kingdom Metazoa; phylum Chordata; class Mammalia; order Carnivora; family Mustelidae; genus Mustela; species Mustela nigripes. The sequence goes on from NC_081573.1 coordinate 6,742,225, forward strand.
GTTCACATTCCAGGCAGGCAGAAAGCAGAAGCAGGGAAGCAAGGAGGGTTACACTGTTTTTTATCGGCATCCTTCCATCTGTAGTGCTTGGCCATTCGAGTTGCTCACTACTGCTCATTCATGGTTTTATGCTTCTCAGTTTAGGGCAAAGTAGACAAAACATAGCATCTGTGCTTCCCTGTTACAAATCGAAAGCAGGTGAAATTCCATCACAGTGCGTGACACACACAACTGTAACAGTGAGTGAGGCATCCTGGACGAGGTTCAGCCAAACAGATCCGTAACACGGTGCCCATGTCAGGAAAGCTGGAGCCTTCCAGAAACCCTCTGTTTAGGTCTCATTGCCAGACTGGGTCATATGGCCCCTGCTGCAAGGGATGGTGGGAAAGCAAGTATTCAGCTGAGGACAGGCCTGCCACTAGCTGCAAGGAGTTCCGGGAAAGTGAGTATTTTATCTGAGGACCCAGCTGTTGCTAGTCCGAGCGGATTCTGGGAACATGAATCATGTTAGCTGGGTGTCTGGCGTGCTCTAGCTGCAAAGGATTCTGGGACAGCAAGTACCATTAGTTGAGTATGCGGCTATGGTTAAATGCAGTGAATCAGAGGAAGTCATTATTTGTAGCTACAGAAATGCCTGTCTGTAAATGGTAGCTGAAAAGCCTTCTGAGAAAAAGACTCTTTTTTAGCTAGGGATGTGGCCACGTCTAGCAGCAAGGGATCCTAGCAAACCTCATATTTTTAGTCTGGCGCACAGCCTCTAGCTTCAAGGGATTCTGGAAAAGTGAGTGTTTTTTTTCTGGGCCCGTGTATTCTAGCTGCAAGGGATTCTGTGAAAGCAGTTAGTTTCGTGGAATTCACTACCTGGAAATTGCCCCAAATGGGAGGGGTCTGCAGGTGAGAAAGAAGGAGGCGTGGGTGTGTGCCCCAGCTGGGTCGTGTGCCCACAGGGGACGAGGAGGAGGAGGAGGACGGGTCCCGGGAGGAACGGCTGCCTTCCTGCTTTGACTACGTCATGCACTTCCTGACGGTGTTCTGGAAGGTGCTATTTGCCTGTGTGCCTCCCACTGAGTACTGCCACGGCTGGGCCTGCTTCGGCGTCTGCATCCTGGTCATCGGCCTGCTCACTGCGCTCATCGGGGACCTGGCCTCCCACTTTGGCTGCACCGTTGGCCTCAAGGACTCTGTCAACGCTGTAGTCTTCGTGGCCCTGGGCACCTCCATCCCCGGTAACCCCCTGGGAAACTGCATGTCCGGGGAGAGTCTCAGAGACATCAGACAGTAGAACCTAAAAGAAAGGTTCTGCAGATATCAGGGGGTGGGATGGAACCCATCACACGGAACCCATATGGTGAGCCCCACAGAGATATGATGGTGGGTTCCATAGAAAGGAGGGGGTGGGGCATTGTAGGGAAAGGTAGGAGAGGGGTCCCACAGAAATAAGGTGGGGACTTCATAGGTACCACTCAGTGGGTACCACAGAAACAAAATGTTAATTACCTTCCCCTGGAGAAACCACGTGGAAGATTCCATCCAACCATATTGGTGGGCATGACAGGAATGAGGCCAATGAGTCTCAAAGCTTTAACTAAGATGAGAGGGCAGAGTCCCAGCCAGACGTTGGAGGCAGGGGTGCCATGGAAATAAGACAGTGGAGCCTCAAAGACTTTAGTGTGTGTCCCTGGAAACACAATGGCCATGAGCCCCTCTTCCCAAATAAACCTGAGGGAGGGTCTCTTAGAAACCAGGTGGCCCAGACAGAAATTCTTACAAGAGTGGGAAGACCAGATGTGGGGAGCCGGACTCCTTTATTTTTTTGCCCACGTGGGTATGTTCGCTCGTCAGGTGGTGGCGCTGTAGGCCTAGAAGCAGGTGGCGGGTCCCGCAGACTACAGTGAATGGTTCTCCGATGCCCGCATTCCCCCGGGGTCGGGGTGGGAGGGTTGACAGCGACAGCGTCGCGTGTGGATGGAACCTGACACTTATTTTGTCCAGCCTGGTGGCAGTGGGTTGATTGGGCCAACAGAAAGTAGGCAGTGGATTCATGCGATGCAGAGAGTGGTTCCTATGGAAAGCAGCGAATCCCATCGAAAGTACGCACGCAGCAGGCCCCATAGAATGCAGAGAGGGGGGGTCCCCTCCACCCAAATCAGACACTGAGTCCATACAAAGCAGGCAGCGGATGGCATGGAATGTAGGTAGCGGATACCACTGAATGCAGACAAGCCCCCTCTAAAGCAGGCAGCGAGTTCCTTAGAAAGCAGGCAGCTGCCTCTGCGGAGAGCAAGCGTAGGGAAGGTCTCCTGGGTGGGGGTGTCAAGGTCTCAGGGGCCGAGCTGCAGCCGTGGGAGGCGGGTAGGGCCCACAGCGCGATCTGGCTCCTCGGAGCACAGGGATGGCATCGGGTCTTAGGGAAAGCAGGCGGCGGGGACCGGCCAAGCCCCACTGACTGCTGTGTCTCTGCCCCCCGCAGACACGTTCGCCAGCAAGGTGGCGGCGCTGCAGGATCAGTGCGCGGACGCGTCCATCGGCAACGTGACCGGCTCCAACGCCGTGAACGTGTTCCTGGGCCTGGGGGTGGCCTGGTCGGTGGCCGCTGTGTACTGGGCGGTGCAGGGCCGCCCGTTCGAGGTGCGCACTGGCACGCTGGCCTTCTCCGTCACGCTCTTCACCGTCTTCGCCTTCGTGGGCATCGCCGTGCTGCTGTACCGCCGCCGGCCGCACATCGGGGGCGAGCTGGGCGGCCCGCGCGGCCCCAAGCTCGCCACCACCGCGCTCTTCCTGGGCCTCTGGTTCCTCTACATCCTTTTTGCCAGCCTCGAGGCTTACTGCCACATCCGGGGCTTCTAGGGTATCCCCCGCCCCGCCCTAGAGACTCGGCTGCCCCTGCTCCGGACCCGCGTCTCCTTCGCGCTCCAGAGACTCAGCCTCCTCTCCTGGGACTCAGCCTCCCTTCCTCCTGGGAACTGATATCCCCTTCCTCTGTCCCCACTAACACCCTCCTTCTCCCTTCCCCTTCAGGAGTCACCCGGAGGGACCCGCAACTGCAACCCATCCCTGTTAGTCACTGTTCACACCCCTGGGCACAGTGCCAACTCGAGGCCTGGCCCCAGAGAACCACTCCCTACCCAATGACCTTCTGGAGAATCTACCATCGGTCTCCCTAGACACCGAGGCTTTCCCTATCCCTTACGACCCCCGTCCCCTAGTGAATCCCCCCATCACTACCACCCTGTGCCCTAGGGCCTCGGAACCCAGCCCCCCCAGGGGGACCTTTGAAGGAGGCTGATACATCCCAGGATGTCCCCGATCTCGGCCCTTCTCCCCAACCCTCAGGGAGCTCTGTTCAGCCCCTCGGGGATGGGGCGGAGGAACAGGTAGGTGCGTGCATAAGGGGGCCACACCTTCCCTGATTTCTCCACTCAGGCCCTTGGGAGGACACTAATTCTCGAGGCTTGGAGAAGGGAGGGGAGAAGTTTGGGGTTTCAGAGCTGGAGGAGGCACATTTGAACCTGCAACTTCTCACATTCCAGTGCCCCCACTTGCCTCCACTACCTCTGAGAGCCCAGCCACACCTTGGAAGGAGGGGAGGGGGCCTGTGTGTATATATAGTGTGTTTGGGGGAGGGGGGACGAGGGAGGGTGCATGTCTTGGGGAAAGGGGGTGACAGACTTTCCTTTTGTGAGGGCAGCAGACTCCCCCAGCCATGAGAATTGACTTTGGGGAAGAGGCCAGGAATCAAAGGGAGTCCAGCCATCTCCCCTGACAATCTAGAAGGCTCATTTTGCCCTCAGTGCCAGCCAATCCAGGCAGGACCCTCGAAGAGGAGACCGAGGGTCCCAGAGGACCAATGCTACAAGCCAGCAAATGCTGCCACATCTCTGCCTGATGGGGAGCAGGGGTGGGTGGGAGGGTGGGACTGGGGCCAGGGGGTCTGGGTGGGCATTTTTAACTTTGGAGGCCACCCGTCTGTAGGTAGGCCATCTGTATTTTCTTATTATTGTTTCCTGCCCAAAGGACACACTTGGGGAGTGCGATGTGCTGCCCACTGCTTGGGACCCTGAGGATCACCCTGCAACTCCCATAACACCCTGCTTCCCACAGGTTTTTAGCGTTCTGTCGTCCTGTTGCGCATCACCCCAACATCCCAGACCTGTTACCCACTCCCTTTTCTCTACTCCTAGCTCATCAGCACCAGTCGCTGTCTCTTCTCTGTGATTTCTGTAAAAGTTGCCATAAAAATTTGAAATTCTGCCTGAAAAACAGCCTTCCCGTGAGAAGTTGGGATTCTAGAGGAGGGAGCTAATGAGGTCTCTGGCTGAGACTTGGGCAACTGTGGAACAGACCAGGTACTCTGGGTTTTTCCATGTCCCGCATTCTCTGAAAGGACACCCACTTGCACCAGCCATACTGAAAGTCCACACTTGCTTCCCGTATCCACACCCCCCTTCACCGCCCAGTTTTCCCTAGCCACGCCCCGACGCCGCGCCCCCGCTGGACACCCGGTACTCCCTAGCCACGCCCCCACGCCTCACTCGGGAGCTTTCCTAGCCACGCCCCCATCCCACCAGCCACAAACTATTCCTCTTCACTGGCCATCCTGGGAGCACAAAAGAAGACCCAGATTTGTCTGATCAGAGGAGCTGGGGTTGATGGGAGTTTCCTGAATAAAGCAAGTGACTTTTCTCAGAATCCTGAAATAGGAGAAGGGGCGTGGGTGTGCGTGTGTGCGCACGTGTGGAAAAGGGCACAGCCTATGTAAAGGTGTACAGACTTGTGAGTTACTGGCTTTTTCATACTCCTGCCAGTGGTTAGCATGAATGGGGAATGGGTGTATGGGGGCGGGGAGTGGAGGGATCTCAGGAGACCTTATCGCCACTCTAAGGAGCTTGGAATTTATCCCAAAAGCAAAGGGGAGCTTTGGAAAGGTGTTAAAGAGGGGGCAGGCAGTTGATGTCTGATTTACATTTTTCAACTTTCCTCCTGGAGTAGGGAGATGGAGGTGTGAGGGGACGGTTTAGAAGATAATGGATCAGGCTGGATGAGGGGGTTCAGGGAGAGCCTGCAGGCAGGGCCCTGGCAGGAAAGTTGTGGGCGCAAATGAAGTAGCCAGGGGAAGTTTAAGGAAAAGCTATTAAGGGATTAAGGGGCGGGCAAGGTCAAGGGAAACAAGCCTGGGGGAAGGCGCAATACCCGGGGGCCAGCAATAGAGGGAGCAGTAACCACCCCGGGCTTGAAGGTGGTAGTACCTGAAGCTGTTGAGCCTTGAAGCTGTAGGTTTAGTGAAGGCCAGGAGTAGGCACCCACGTCCCACACTGAAGAGAGAAGGGGTCTGGAGAGTGAAAACCACCTGGCTCTCCTCCCACCCACCAGGCTCCTGCTGGCGCCTCCCATTGGTTGAACTCAACCGGAAGCCAGGGGTTACTATTTGGTGCATATAGATCAGCCTCCCCCCCCAGGGGAGATGGGTGGAGGGTGGAGACAGGGAGGGAGTCAGTGTGGAGACTATCTTGCAGAAGCAGTGAGGTCTCTCCGGGGTTTGGGGAATGAAGGTGGGGATAACTAGGGGCGCCAGGTTTGGAGAACATGCCGGATTCAGGTGAGTACATGCTAAGGGTGATACCTCGGGGACATCCAGAGAGACATGCCTGGAGGGGGGACATCCAGGGGACATCTGGGACAGAGATTTGGGGATCTGCTGGCAATGCCTTATCACCAAGCCACGGAGGGGGTGGGGCACAAGGAACATGGGATACCTGCAGATGGAGAAGAACATGCCAGAAAGGTAGGTGGGAAACCAGGAGACTAAGACACCTGAAGCCCAGATAAGAGTTTCCAGAATGAGGGTGCGGTTGACAGGGCTGAAAGGTGGAGGAAGGTGAGCAGCAGGAACGGACAAGAGCAATTTGGAGAAGGATGTGGGGGAGGGGTCAGGCTGGTCTAGAGAGAGGAGGGAGCGGAAGGCAGCCAAATGGAGGGAAAACATGCAGTCCCCTTCTAGGATCACCCCCCTTCTACAGGTGTGGAAACAGGCTCAGAGAGGGGAAGCAACTCACCCAAAGTCTCATAGCTTGGAAGGCGGGGATGGAAGAGGATGAGGGCCAGAGCACCAGATGGGACAAGGACACCTCTGTCTTAGCAGGTTGAACAAAGACAGTGGGGTAGAGGCAAGGAAATGGGTGAGCCTGGGCTGGGGGCGGTGAGTAAGATCTCAGCTTTCCAGAGAGCATATCCAGAGCTTGGGACGTGGATGAGACAAGGTCCGTCCCATCCCAAAGTCACTATTCTTCCCCCATGCTAGGAGTTCCAAGAGAGTCAGCGGGGGAGTGATTTCAGTTACTTGTCATGGCAGGAAGCAATAGCACAATGATTTCCTTTCTTCGTGCCTCAGTTCCCTCATCTGGAAAATGGGGACAGGAACAATAATGATGGGGACTAGTGGTGCAGGGTTCTACTGAATTATATATATATATCTTAGGATAACACCAAGCACATAGAGCGCAACAGATGGAAAGGTTATACTTTCTAGATATTTCCAGCTTGCCCACTTTTATAATTTATATTCTCTCTCTCTCCACCTCCTCTCTCTCTCCCCTCCCCAATGGCACGCACCAGGATGGCCATCCTAGAACAGCCCCAGAAGGGCAGAGAAATGCAGACTCCATATACACCTGCTTTGCCACCTGAGACTTGGTTCCTAAAAACCCAAACCCCGGGGAGACAAAATGGGGACTATCCCTTCCTCTCCCTCTAGCCCCCAGATTCTTCAATCTCGTATATCCAGTACATGCCTGCTCTGTGCCTGGCCCTCTGCTGGGGCTACTGCAGGGACCACAATATCCCTGGGACATGCTCTCGCCCAGCTCGCAGGGCAGTGGGGGACATATGCCAAACAGGGTGCAAGAGGGGGCGGTCAGGTTGGGACCTGTGAGTGGAAGGACTCTAGCAGGACACAGGTGGGAGGGAACTGGGAGACTGGGGACGCTCTAAGCCAGCAGGGTGTAGTGAAATGGACAAAGGTAGATGCAGGCCTCTGGGGCTGGCAGAGCTGAGAGCTAGTAACGCCCCAAGCCTGAGGGACAAGGTGTGGGGACAGTGACTTCCAGAAGCTGGAAAGGATGGCCACATGGAGAGGGCTACCCCTACAAGAGCTGTGACTCTGGTATGGGCATGCGAGTGGACCCACACCCATGGGGCGGGGCCGGGCAGGGGGGAGGTGCGAGGGTGAGTGCCCTGACCTCACTCCAGGGCTCTAGGAGTCCATAGGACAGAACCCTTGGATGCACTCCATGAAGCCACATGGTGGTAGGCTGAATAACAGCCCCCCCAGCAGGTCCTCTTGTTAACCCTCAGAACCTGCGGGTAGGTTCCTTTCCGCAGCCAGAGGGACGTCACCAATGTGATCAAGGCCGACATCTTAGGAGGTGAACATGACACTGGCTTATCTGCGTGGGCCCTAAGTGCAACCACAAGGGTCTTCCGAAAGGGGGAGGGGGTGGCCAACAGCAGGACCTGTGACAGGGGAGCAGAGGTTGGAGTTCCTGGGGAAGGGCTCAGTCACTTCTGGAAACTGAAGAAGACAAGGGACCAGCTTCTCCCCTAGAGCCTCCAGAATGAGCGTCCATCACCTTGATATTGGACCTCTGGTCTCCAGAACTGTAAGGAGAAGCAGTGTGTGTCATTCGAGCCCCCGAGCTGTAGGTAATGGGTTATAAGAGCAACAGGAAATGAGTACAGAGGCTTGCCGAAGCCTCCTAATGCCAACTCCCATCTCTCGCTGGACCTCAGTAACGTGAGCACACAGTGGAAACTTCTTGTATTTCTGGCTCCTAAATGCACTCACTATGCGCGGGGACATTTCCAGCCTGGGAAGTTCGTATCCACCAGAAAGGGCCATAGAACTCACCTTCTCGGGGCCAGACTCGCCAGCAGGAGTCCTCAACTCCAAAGGCAAAAGGAGACTCTGTAGGGGGTCCATGGAGCTGGTGAGGCTGGTGTGGCAGCGGCCCCCTCTGGCTTGCTAGTTGCAAGAAGGGGCACAGACACACAGGCAGCATCTGTGCTGGGGGGCAGGCGCGGTTATGCCCCAGACCCTGCAGCAGGACAAACTGGGATGACGTCCAAGACCCAGATCTGCCAATGGCCATCGAGGTGCTTTCCCTGTTGGGTCTGTTCTTGGCATGGTTTGGAGCTCTTTTCTGGAGCCTTAGCCTCAGGACCAGCTCTCCAGGCCACTCAGTGCTTCTGGGAGCCCCTCATACCTTTTTTCTTAAGTTCCGTATAGTCAATTGTATTGGCATTTGCTAAATTCTGTTTGCCTTCCCTGTGGGAAGACTGTGCATTCCCAGGCCTTTGAACTCAGTAGTGACCAGGTGACTTGCCGCAGCTAAAGAAAGAAGGCAGGAGGGACAGGAGGCCCTTCTGGGTGGAAGCTTCCAATGCCGGTACGTGCTCTACCATGTCTCTTTTTCTTGAGCCATGGTGAGCTATAATGTATGTAGGGACCGCTCTAACAGCCTGGGGTCCTAGAGTGAAGGTGTTATGTACCCGACTTGCTGTGGGCTTGTAGCTGGATCAAGAAATAAGTCTGGGAGGCCTGGCTGGCTCAATCAGTAGAGCACGCCAACTCTTGATGTTGGAGTTGTGATTCAAGCTCCATGTTGGCCATAGAGATTAGGAAGGAAGGAAGGGAAGGGAAGGGAAAGGGAAGGGAAGGTCGGGTCTTTATTTCGTTCAACTGAGATTTGAGGGATGTTTGTTACTGTATCACCCAACCTAAGCTGACACATACACTTGGCTTCTGTGGAATCAGTCAGTCACCTTCCACTGTGCGCATCCAAGACCACAGACAGGTGCTGAGGGAATAGACTGCAAGACCGGTGGACAGCTTTCAGGAACTTTCTGAGCTCATGTGTAAACTGCACATATGGGAGCCTTTTCCCAGGAAAGGGCCTGTAGCATTCACTGGACTTTCAGGTCAGTTAAAGACTTAAAAGACTCAAATACGTTGGTCCTCGAGTAAGAGGACCTGGGTTCCAGTCCCAGCTCTACCACTCACTGGCTGTACCCCCTGGACCAAGTCACTTAACCTCTCTGGGCTTGTTTCTTCACCCGTAAAAGTGAAGAATAGTGCCTGACATGTATTAAGCCCTTGTAAAGGCTAACCGGTAATATTTTCACTGATAGTAGGTAGATGTGGGTTTAGATGTGAATAATGGGGATCCAAAAAAATAATGGGTTCAATAAGGTAAGAGCTTATCTTACTCTCGTGTGACAGTTGCATCTGGAATAGCAAAACTATTTCACTGGGGCAATAAAATCTCAGGTTTCTTTTGTCTCATTTCTCTGGCATAGCCAGAGTGTGGCCCTCATTAGTTTAGCTCAGGATGGGCTCATGTCCGTGGTATCAGCCTAACCAGAAGGCTGGGGCAAGGAGGAGCGGTCTGGGATCCACCACTCCCTGTAAGGCTATGACCCAAGAATGATACCTATCACTTCCTTCTGCATCTCGGTGACTTGACTCACGTGGCCATGTCTTGCTGTGAGAGGAACTGGGGAAAAAAATGTAGTTTTTGTCCTGAGTCATCCTGCTTAAAATCTCCAAAGATGTTTCAGGAAAACTGGGAGAATGAATGTTGAGGGAAAATGAAAAATGTCTTCTGCAGAAACGTCTGAGGGAGTGTGCGGCGTGGATGCTGAGAAACTCAAAGCCGTCAGAGTAGGGGTGTGGGATGAAACCGACATCAACACTAGAGGGTCTCGGACCCTTTGCATCACCTGTTCAGAGATCAAGGTCCCCATCCAGACCCAGTCCAGACCCTCCAAATGGCCCCAAACTTGAAACCCCTATTTCCCCAACCTCATCTTCCCAAACCATTCCCCAAGTCCTTAGCCTGTGTCTCCCAATTAGATCTTCCACCTAAGACCCCCCCAACTCCCCCGTGTCCCACTCCTCACCCACACCTGTCCCTGACCCTCCAAGCTCCCTGATCTGGATGTCTGTGGCCACAGAGCAAACCACCCCAAGACTTAATGGCTGAAAATGATGGGTCCGTATCTTCTCCCACAGTTCAGTGGGTGGCTTGGCTCCCAGGGCTCTATGGGTTGACCTGGGGCATCTTTGCTTGGGGTATGTCCCGGGACCACAGTCAGAAGTCCGCTGAGGCTCCAGCGATCTGAAGGCTCAGCCCGGCTGGGCTGGTGTCTCAGGTAACACACTCATGGGGCTCATGGCTGGTGCTGGCTGAGGGGCTGAAAGCCTAGCTGGGGCTTCAAGCCCCTGACTCTCCTGATGACTTCTCTGCCTCTTGTCTCTCCACTGTTGTCTCTCCCCACTCTCTGTCTCCAAAGTTCTCTTTTAAGCCTTGCTTTCTCCACCTCTCTCTTGTCTCTGTCTCTCTGCTTTGCTTTCTTGATCTGTATCTTCCCTCCCTCTCTATCTGTTCCCAAATGTTGGCCCCCCACACGAGCGCGCGCGCGTGTGTTTCATCAATCACCTATTGTGGAGTAAGAAGCCACTTGGAATTTGGTGGCTTAAAACAACGCTGCATTATTTCTCACATTTCTGTGCATTGACATTGGCTCTTCTGGTCCACCTTGCGTTGGCCAAGGTCATCACACGGCTGTATTCATTCGGTAGCTCGGCTGGGGCTGGAATGAGTGAGATGCCCTCCCTCGTGGCTGGCAGTGGGCGCTGCCTGTGGGCTGGGCCACTTTGCTTCTCCACGCGGACCCCTCCTCCCTAGTTGGTGGAACAACTTCTCCACCAGGTTGCAAGGGAGCCTCTATAGAAGCTGCGGGGCCTTGGGTCATGTCTACCACAAGCCATTTGCAAGACTTCAGAAGGCAGGGAAGTCCCCACCGCCTCTTTGATGGGTGGAGTGCGAGCCTAGAGGGTGGGGAAGAATTGTTGGCAGCCATTCGTGGCATGCTGAATACTAGCGCCCCCGAAGATATCCATGCCCTCATCCACAGGACCTGTTGAATGTTACCTTGTAGGACATTCAGGTGGGATTTTGCAGGTGGGATTAAACAAAGGGTCTTGAGATGGGCCGATCATGCTGGATAATCCTGGACAGCCCTGAATGTGGTCTTAGGCATCTTTAAAAGAAGGAAGCAGAGGGAGAGGATACTAGACACGAATGGGGGGGGGGGGTAAGCACGAGGCACAGAGATGCAAAGATGTTGGCCCTTCGAGACAAGCGTCACGTGGCCACAAGCCGCCGGAAGCTGGACCACAAGCCCCCGGAAGCTGAACTACAGGCCGCCGGAAGCTGGACCACAAGCCCCTGGAAGCTGGACCACAGGCCGCCGGAAGCTGGACCACAAACCCCCGGAAGCTGGAAGCGGCAAAGAACGGATTCTTCCCTGGAGCTTCCAGCGCTTGCCGACACCTTGATGTAGGCTCAGTGACTGGTTTCGGAACGCTGACTTCCACAGCTGTGAGAGGATAAACCTGAGTTGGTGGTAACTTGTAAGGGCAGCTTCGGGAAGTTAAAGGTAATAAATACGTTGTCTTTAGAGCTAACCCACCATTGCCTCTTGTCCCCTATCTTCTCAGTGTCTCTACCTCTTGAACCCCTTTCTTCCTTTTTTTTTTTTTAAATGGGGGGGGGGCAGAGGAAGAGAGAGAGAGAGCCCAAGCGGGGAGCGGCAGGCCCAGGGAGCCCAATGTGGGGATGGATCCCAGGACCCTGGGATCATGACCTGAGAGGAAGGCAGACACTTAAGGACTGAGCCACCCAGGGGCCCCTAGATAGATTTATTTTAAAGAATTAGCTCATGCAACTGTGAGAGCTGGAGAGTTCAAAGCTGGCAGGCCAGCTGACTGGAGACCCAGGGAGGCGGTGATGTTGCAGCTCAAACTGGAAGGCAGTCTGGAAGTAGATTTCCAGCCTTCCCAGGGGACATCTGTCTTTTACTCTAAAGGCCTTCAACTGATTGGGTGAGGCCCACCCACTTTACATAGGATTATCAACTTTACTTAGAGTCCCCTGATTTAAATATTAATCTCATCTAAAAAACACCTTCACAAGCAACATCTAAGCTGGGCACCACCATAGCCTAGCCACAAGGACAGATCTGATTCTCAGGGGATCTCTCCTCCCCTTACCCACTTTCAGTGCCTATCCACCTCCCCCCTTGCCTGGCCACGGTCTGAGGCTGGACTCTGCAGAAGCTGGCCCAAAGCAAGGATGGGAGGCAAGTGGCTTATCTGGGAAGTGATTCCAGGAGACCCTGGGGGTGGGGGTGGGGGAAGGAAAGCATTAAGGATGTGTTGATTAGCAAGTCACCCCCTTCGGGAAACAGGGTCTCAACCCTGCTGGGACCACTCAGGGATGGTGCAGAATCCTCTTTAGGGTGCCCGACCTCAGGGTGAGGAAATTGGGGTGTTTATCCACTACGTCCAGACTGCTGATGAGGCTTTCCAGGGCTTGGCTCCCAGCACTTCTGGTGGGTGCAGGTGCCAGTATGGGAGCTAGTGGTGGGTCACAGGGGCATGAGTGGGGCACCTTTGCCCCACACGGCCCTATCCTCTCCCTCGTCCAATGGGAAAGTGCATGGGCACTGAGAAGGGAGGCCTGGCTGTCCCTCCAGGGGACAAGGAAAGGCTGGCTCCTGGCTGTTCCCCTAAGGATCGAAGTTAGGGAGACCTTCCCGGCACTGAAGACTGGGGGAGAGAAGGGGTGGGCTTCCCAGTTCTCAGTGTCTCCTCAGGCCCTGGCCCTCTTGCCCTCCCCGCCCCCTATAGTTGGCCTCCCTGCCCCCCTGCCCTCTGCCTGCAATTTTCTCCCCAGGAGATGGAGAGAAGGAAATGTCAAGGATGATGGATTGAAAGGGGCAGTTGGGGTCAGTAGAGGAGGGGGCCACAGAACAAAGCAGAGACAAAGACCAAGGAGAGACGGGAAAATTAGACGGGGAGAGGGGAGGGCAGAGACTTTAAAATGCTGTGTGGAAGCAGATGGGAGAGAGAGGGAGAGATGGGGCGGAGATGGTACAAATGGGGCGGAGATATTACTAGAGGGTCAGAGCCCCTTAAAGGCACGGGATGCCAGAGAGCTGTGGACCAGGGAGCAGACAGAGGGGGACCAGAGCAGGGCCTGGTGGGGGTGAGGAAGATGTCGGGGAGACACAGAGACCGGGGATTGTGAGGGTGAGAGACAGAGAGCTCATCCAGACAAAGAGAGACTGAGACAGAAAGGAAAAGATGGGGAGAGAGAGACAAGAGACAGACAAATGGACAGACAGACACACTCAGGACAGGGAGGTGTATGGTGAGCGAGAGGGAGAGAGGGACCAGAGGGACTGAGAGGGAGAGGAGGAGGGGGAAGAAGGCGAGGAGGGAGGGGGAGGGGAAGAGGAAGAGGAGGGGGAGAAGGAGGGGAGAGAAGAGAAGAGCAGAGATGAGACCCAGAAAGCAGACACTAAGGCCCGGAGCAAGGCTGGCAGAAGAAAGCCGATTGGAAGAAAAAGGAGGGAAGGGACAGGAAGACAGGAGTGGGGTCGGGGGTGGGAGTCCTGGCCAGTGCCCCTCCCCCACCTGGGTCAGGCCAGTCCTGGTGGCCTCTGCTGAGCCATGGCTAATGGTATGATTGCTTGGTGGGGCAGCAGGCGGCAGTGACAAATGAGCTGCCTGAGTCGTGGGCTCCAGTGATGGATGGGCCCAGGAGGCCGGCAGAGGGGTGGGGGGGGCTCCTCCCCCCAACAAGATAAATGTTTCCCTCTCCTGGAGCCAGACAGGGGAGGCACTGGGGATTGGGGCGATGCATCTATGAAGGGCCTGGGCAGAGGGTGGGGGGGCAAGGGAGAGATACAAGAAGGCGGAAACCCAGGGCCACGGAGTTGGGGGGGTTGGAGGGGGACGAAGAAGGAGGGGAAAGAGGGGGGACACGAAGGCTGAGAGACAGCAGTCCCCAGAGACAGAGATGAGCTAGTGGGAGGGGGAGGCAGAGAGACCATCCAGAGAAAAGGAGACACAGAGACAGATGACAAGAGGGAGGGAGAGACAGTGAGACAGACAGATGGAGACATACCCAAGACAGAAGGAGACACAAAGGACCCTCTTTTAGGATCCCTTCATCCTAGCCCTGAGCAAAGATACAGATCCTTGCAGAGAGGCTAGGATGAGGAAGGAGAAAGAGAGATGGAAAGACAAACCCCGCGCTGTTGACAGAGGGGAAACTGAGGCAGAGAGCTTGTAGGACCACGACAGAAGACAGGGGACCCCTGAGCAGCTCCTTGCTCCCTCCATCCATTTAGAGCTGACTGTGGGGGATGCCCCCGGGTCCCTGGGAAATCACAGCCGCCTGGTGGGCAAAGCCCCAGAGAGGACAGAGCTGAGGGAGAAGGTCCTCCCCAGCCGCCATGGAGAGGTTGGCGGCCAGGTGGGGGTAATCTGCATTGCAAGGACCTGGAGGTCCCCCAGGGCTCCTCATAGAGGACTTGATGGGCTACAGAGTGAGACCCCCTCCTGTGCTCGGGGCTCACCTGGGTTGGGGGGGTCTGTGTCCATGCTGAGCCACACACACTCCCCATACCTGTACCCAGGGGTCCAAACACCGCCTTCAGAGAAGTGACCACACCAGGGTCCAGGCCTGGACCCCACCTGCTCCCTCCCCTGGGAGACAAGGCAGCTCAGCTCTGCAGAGGAGGCTGGAAGTCAGAGAGAGAGAAAGAGAGAGAGAGGTGGGAGACGGGGGTGCAAGTGTGTCTGTCTGTCTGTCAGAGACAGACAGGCTGGGGGGGCAGGGCAGTGAGAAAATTGCAGACCTCCTTCCTTCCCCTCCCTCCATCAGTTTTCCAGACACTCCTACTTTCCCCTTGCCAACATCTCGCTCCTCTCTTTAATTAAAAAGATTTATACCCAAGAGTCAGAGGCCCTCCTCCTTGTTTGGGGGGCTGGGGTGTCCTCTGAGCTCAGAGCAATGGCAGAGATGACTCTTGTCTTTCTCCCTCTCTCCCCCCCCCCCCCCCCCCCCTGTCTGTAACTCAATCTGCCCCCCGCCCTTCCCTGGCTCTCTCCACAATGGTTTGGCCTGGTTCTCATTCACAACCTCCCATTGGCCTCCCTGGGACGCCCCACCCCAGTGAAAACGCGGTTGCCTCTCTCCCTCTGTCCACGCACTCCCCACTGGGACTGTCACATCAGGCCACACGTCTTGTTTTCAGAGTCAGCTTGGGGAGCGGACCTCAGCATACCCCCCAAGATGTAAGGCGAGCCTGGGCGTCCACATCCTAGGCTCTCCCACCCTGAACCTCAGCTGAAGGCAGTTGTGGGGGGGCAGACAGAAGAGCTTTGCATCTTTAATTAAAAAGTGATTTAAATTAATTTTCTGCTCCAAAACCCCTATCTGGGGGGCGGGGTGTGTGGCAGTGATGAAAGGCTCTCCCGGCCCCCTTACCCTGCCTTCCGCCATCCTTAAAGGGCCAGCGTCACCCCAGGGACAGTTGCTCCCAAGAGCCTCAGGAGCAGTGCCCACTGGCACAGGGGGCCCCAGAGTCAGCCAGGGCTCTCCGGGTCCTGGCACTCTCTGCTTTAACCATGCCCCCCCCCACCAAGTCCCTTGCCCATTCTGCCCATGGGGAGACAGACTGAGAGGAGGGGCCAAGGTGGGTCTGGACCCCGGGTTCCTGGAGGACACCCAGAGATGGCCAGGCTGGAGGGCTGGTGGTGGAGTCAGGGACAGAGAGACAGGGCCCGAGGTCCCGTGTGAGACAGAGTGAGGGAGTCGGAGAAGGTGACCCAGTGAGAGAGACAGAGGAGGGAGGGTTCTGGAATGACACCAGCTGAGCCTGGGGTGGGAGAGGAGGGGACCTTCCCAGGAGTGACAGGGACCGGGGTCATCGTCCTGTCCTTGCCCTCCTCACAGCCCTCTGCTCCCTAGCCCTCTCCCACTGGGAAGTGCTGCTGCTCTCCTAACCTCAGTCCCTCCTGCTTTAGCTGCCATGGGCTCACTGCAGCCCTGGGTGGTTTTGTTTCGCTTCCACATGATGGGAGGGTGGAGAAGCAGATCACCGCAGAGGAGAGCTGTTTATGAGGGTCATAAAAATATCCTTAGCGAGCCCAGCAGGGGTGAGCACACTGCCTCCACCCCTCTCTCACTGCCACCCCTGTCAAGTCCCTTTCTTTCTTGAATTCTGTCCCCCTTCCTTCTGGATCTCTGTCTCCCTCTTTCTGGATCTCTGTTGCTCTCCCCCTTCCGTCTGGATCTCTGTCTCACTTCTCTCTGGCACACTCACTCAGGAGTGATGTTTGGGTAACTTTTGGGGATCCAGTATCCCTTTATGACAATAGGATGAAAACAAGGGGCCATTTCCCTGGGAAAGGAGCACACACGGGCACCCAGCCCACCATTTGCAGTTTCACACCATTCACAGGCCTCCAGGATGTGCATGAGCACATCCTCTCAGGAATTTGAGGCCACCAGAAGATAAAGACCCCTAATGTAGAAAAAGCCAGAGAGATGATGAATCCAAGGTGTCTGTCTCTCTTCTCCTACCTGCCCTCTGCCGTGGTCACCCTTGCTGACCTCCTCACTGTTTCTCCAACGCACCAGACACATTCCTGCCCCAGGGCCTTTGCACTTGCTGTTCCTCTGCTTCTGGGTTCAGAAGTCCACATGGCTCCCTCCCTCACCTTCGGGGTCCCTGCTCAGATAGCACCTCTTCTGAGGGCTTTCCACATCCCCTTATATTATCTCTGTCCTTGTTCTGCTTTGCTTCAGAACACTTGTCAACTCCAGGCATTATTTTTACACTGGTCTACTCTTCCCCAGACCTCCCCAAGAGAACTCAAGTGCCAGGGGGCCAAGAAGTTTATCTTTTCTCCCTGCTATGTCTCCAGGACACTCCCCCCACCCTGCCCCATACACAGTTAGAGCTCAATATTAATTTTTTAAAAGATTTTATTTATTTGACCCACAGAGACAGAGAGGTCACAAGTAGATGGGGGGGGGCAGGCTCTCTGCTGAGCAGAGAGCCCAATGTGGGGCTCCATCCCAGGACCCTGAGATCATGACATGAGCCGAAGGCAGGTCTTAACCCTCTGAGCCCCCCAGGCACCCCTCAATATTAATTTTTGTTGCAGAAACCTCCTGTGTCTCATTAGGACCCTAGTTGCACAGGCTGTCTGGGTCCCAGATCCTCCAGGAGCCAGATAAAAGCTCCAGACCTGCTCTGAGCAGGCCCATGGTTTACCCTCAACTTTGCACATTCCACAAACTGCCCAAACCCAGGGCGGGGGAGACCCCTGTGAAAGGCCGGTGGTCAGAACTGGGCAGAGAGACACAGGAACACCTCCAAGCCTGCACATCTGTGCAACCCCCCATGTGCACACACACGCACCACCCCCCCAAGTCGGGGGCTGCCACACCACCGTGGGAGGCCTGATGCTGAACGGAGGCAGACACCCCCCCCCAATAGGCACCATATTTAGAGACAGCAATAACCCTGCATCATCTCACAACCAGACACACACACACACACACAGCCTCAGACACAGGCCCATGAGCATCCTTGGCTCCCAGAGGAGGGAAGTTAGGGGACCCGGAGCAAGAACAGAAACTAAAATATGGGGTTTGGTTACTTCCAGACTCAGGTTCTCTTCTCTGTCTGCTCATTCGTCTCCTAGAGACAGACTGACGGACAGAGTCGAAGAGAGAGAGACAAAGAGACAGAGAGGCCAAAGAGAGGCGCACCGGAGAGAAAGGGAGCCGGGGAGCAGGGGCCAGGCAGGGCGGACAGAGACCTGTGGCGGCCGCGGGGCGGGAGGCCGAGGAGGCCCCGGCCGGGTGCGGGGAGAGGGCGGCGCGGACTGTGGCGGCCTGGGTGCGGACCCGGGAAGACCCCGACACAAAGGCCGCCCCGAGGGCGGCGGCGCGGGAGGAAGAGGGGGAGGGGGGGCGGGTGGGGGAGGGGCCGCCCGCCCCGCCCGCGGCCCAGCCACCGGCGGACAGCGGGTTAAGCATCTCGATGTGGAACTTCCGGATGTGACCACAGAGAGAGGGAGAGACCGGGAGAGACCGGGAGAGACCGGGAGGCGGGGAGACACCGAGCCACCCAGCCGCTGGCAGCCCTCCGGCCGGCTGCCGCCAGGACCCCCCGCCGCCCCCGCCCCCCCCCCCTTGCCCGCCCGCGCCCTCTCCCAGTCTCTCCACCACCACCACCCCGGTCTCCCCAGTCTCCGGGTCCGTCGGCCGCGGGCCGCCCCGATCCTCCCGGGACCCCGGGGGCGGGGGGGTGAAAGGACTGGGGGCCTGCCCCCCGCTCACCCCTGCCCCCGCCGTCATGAGCCCCTCGCCCTGACCCCCGCGGGGGGGAGGGCGCCGGGGGTCCATGCGCGTAGCCTCCGCGCTGCCCGGCGCCGGCCACTGACGGCGGCGGGGGTGGGGGGGCCGGGCTCCCGGTCTCCTGCCCCACCCCCTGGCGTCCGCACCGCGGCCCGTCGGGGGCCGCTGCCCCGGGCTGCGCCCGCCCTGCCGGCCAGGCCCTGGAGGGACCCGGGAGCTGCCACCGGCATCAGCCCATGGCCCGGAGGGTAGGTCTGAGGGTGGGCACCCCGCGTCCCAGCCCGGCCGCGCACCCTGTCCCTCCGTCGTCCCCCGCTCCGGCTCTCTGGCCCCCGTCAGCCAGTCCCGCCCTCTCCACGTCTTTCTCTGCCTCCCCTCTCTACCCCTGGTCTCTCCTGTCTCTGCTCCGGGTCTCCTCCTCTCTCTATCCCCGGATCTTCTCTATCTCTGCTCCGGGTGTCCCCCTCTCTCCACCCCTGGATCTCCTCCTCTGACTATTCCCCACTATTCCCCGTCTCCTCTGTCTCTGCCCCGGGTCTCCCCCCTCTTTCCACCCCTGAGTCTCCTGCTCCATCTCAGGTTCTTTCTCCTACCCCCTCCTTCCTCTTCTGCCCTCCCCAGTCCTCCTCCCCGGTCTACTTTTGTTCCAAGTCCTCCCGAGGATTAGGGGTGGGGACAGTACTGGGTAAGGGGTTCTCACCAGGCTGGGCCAAGGAATTCTCTCTTCTGTGGTCCTGGGGATGGGGCAGTCGGAGGGGATCGGGCAAGGAGGTGAGTACGCACCTTTGGGGGTGGAGGGGGTGGGAACATGGCAGGCTGTGAGGGACCCATTGCACATCTTAGGAACAGTTGGATTCAACTTCAGGGCTCAGAAGTTAGGAGAGGAGGAAGAGAAAGAGATGGCGAGGGGGACATACACACACAGAGCCCTCGGCACACACCCGCTAGGGGCAGGGGCCAGGGCTACCCAGGGGAGGAATGTCTGCATCCTTCTGTTTGAGTCTCTTTGATTCTTTGAGCCTGTTTCCTCAAGTCCAAGGAGAGGGTTTGGCCCTGTGGATTAAGGCCCCTCTGGCCTCCCCAGGGTGCGTGCTTTTGTGATGATAGTGGTTCACTTTGGGGCGGATCACACAAGTGGGTTGTGCCGTTGTACGGGCTTACACTTCGGTTCAACAAGTGTTTATGAAATGTGTGCCAGGTGCTGTGCTGTATGCCTCATTCATTCATTCACGCATGCGCTAAATACCAAGTTCGGCCATTCACGCATGCGCTAAATGCCTCATTCATTCATTCACCCACTCATTCCTTCGTTGCTGTGTCTAAAGTTTAGTTCTTGGGGGGCGAAGGGGGCGGACTCACATGGTGAGTGGGGTGTGACAGGTTGTTAAGGCAGAGTCAGATGTGCCTATTTGACAACTGTGGGATGAAATTGACGGGGGGGGGGCAGTGTAGACATACATTTATGCATAAATGACGTGCTGTGCTGCTTTTATGGGAAGTCTCCCGTGAGTATCTCTCTCCTGTATTTTCTCTCCTCCATCCCGCTCTTTCCCCTCCTCTGTCTGTCGATTGTATCTCTGTATCTCGTTCCTAGTCTCTCTCTGAATCTCTCCATGGCTAATCTCTCCATGGCTCTCTCCCCTCCTTGCTCTGGGAGGAGCTGGGAGTTACCATCAGCTGATCCCTGACCCCCACCCTGACCCTCAGACCTGAGACCTGGGTCAGTGTCTCTCCTCTGGACCCTCGTGCCCACACATCAAGAATCCCTGATGGAACATTTTTCATAGGCCAGGGGTATAAGAGAAGACCATGGCGCGGGGCTCTCAGACCCACCCAGACAGTTCCATGGGACATCCACGGTCTAAAGGTGGCAGAACTCAGACCCAGGGAGTGAAAGGGCTGGTTCGGGGAGGCAAGGAGCGACATCTGGGTGCCAGGGTAGGGAGGTTTCCTGATGCCTCCCTGTTGTTCTCCCCTTCTCGCCTCCCCCCAGTACGATGAGCTGCCCCACTACCCAGGCATTGTGGACAGCACTGCAGCCCTGGCTGGCTTCCCAGAGGCAGTGCCCTCGGCACCGAGAGCCCCCGGGCCCTATGGCCCCCATCGGCCTCCCCAACCCCAGCCCCTGGGCTTGGACAGTGATGGCCTGAGGAGGGAGAAGGATGAGATCTACGGGTGAGTGGGGACAGGACTGAAGGCTCTGTGGGTTCTTGGGATGCGGGTCCCTTTCTTTGAGCCTCAGACTCTCGTGCTCTGTCTTGGTCTTTCCATCTCTTCCCCGGGTCTTCTGTCCCCTCCCAGGTGCTTCCATCTTCTGCTCGTCCCCTGCTCTCCCCTCATGAACTTTCTGTCCTGCCTCCCCCAGACACCCACTCTTCCCGCTGCTGGCCCTGGTCTTTGAGAAATGTGAATTGGCCACGTGCTCCCCCCGGGATGGGGCCGGTACTGGGCTGGGCACACCTCCAGGTGGTGACGTATGCTCCTCTGATTCCTTCAACGAGGACATTGCTGCCTTTGCCAAGCAGGTGGGCATCCCCATCTACTGTGTGCCAGAAGAACCAGGGAGAAGGGGTGGGCAGGAGACAGGATGCACCCTCCCTGGTCTCTCTCTTCCTCCCAGGTGCGCTCTGAGAGGCCCCTCTTCTCCTCCAACCCGGAGCTGGACAATCTGGTGAGATCTCTGCCCTCCTCTCAATGCTCCTTCCTCCGCAGGGGTCTGCTATCCCACCCTCCATAGCCCTGGGGTTGGTTATGGGAGCAGACAGGAGGTCATCAGACCCACTTTCTCAAACAATGGTAATTATTGCCATTTTACAATGAGTACAGCCTAGAGTTTGAGAACTGGGACTGATGGCCTGAGTTCAAATCGGAGCTCTGCCACTCACTAGTTCTGTGAACCAGGACAAGGAGCTGAATCCCCTGTGCCTTGGTTTCCTCATCTGTAGCTAGTAGCTTTTCCTATCTCATAGGGCTGTTGTGAGAATATAATGAGCTAACAAGAGTTGAACACTTAGAACGGTGCCTGGCACAGAACAGAGACCAAATAGGCATTAGCTCGTCTATCAGCCAGGACAACAGAGCCCATGCCGAGATGAGTGTAGGGACTCGGCTGCCAAGGGCAAAGGAGAGAAGAGAGGGAGAGAGGAGGAGAAATATCCTGGCTTCTCCCTTTTTTTTTTTTTTTTTTTTTTTTTTTTGCTTTCCAGCTCCAGCCAGGGCTTCCTGTTGCATGACCCCTTTGGCAAAGGGGTCTGGGAAATGTAGTTTATAGTCAGAGGGTGGGAAATGGAGCAAGGGGCAAGCAGACAAAAGATGGGGTATTTTTATTACAGCAGACATTCATTCACTTCTCTTCCGATGGATCCTTTCCCGTCTCTTCCACCTCTTGCTTCTCTTTCTCTGTCTCTGACTCTCTGGCATTTCATCTTTCCTTAATTCGGGGTCTCTGTCTCTGTTCCCTGTCGCTCTCTGACCCTGTGGTTCTGTCCCTCTCTGCCTGTCCTCTGGCTTTGTCATTCTATCTCACTCTTTCTGTTCTTCTCTCTCTCCTTTTCTCCCCTTTCTCCTTCCTCCTCCTCCTTCTTTTCCTCCTCCTCCTCCTCTGGTCCTTCTCCCTCTTTCTCTCTCTCTCTTCCCCTCCTCCTCCCCTCCTTCCGTCCCTCCTTCTCTCCCCTGCTCTGTCTCTTCCTGTCTCAATTTTCAGATGATACAGGCCATCCAGGTGCTCCGTTTCCACCTGCTGGAGCTGGAGAAGGTGAGTGCTTCTCACTTCCCCTCACACCCTCACTCCCCCCCCCCCACCCCTCCCCTTCTCACCCCTTCCACCCCTCCTCAGGCCCTCTGCCCACTGGAGTTGGAGCAGAATGCTGCCCCATCCCTGTACACCCCAGCCCTGGCTCCCGGGTGGCCCCCCCAGTACCCCGGTGCCCCCTCAGGTCCACGACCTGTGCGACAACTTCTGTCACCGCTACATCACCTGCCTCAAGGGAAAGATGCCCATCGACCTGGTCATCGAGGACCGGGATGGCGGCTGCAGGGAGGACCTCGAGGACTACCCGGCCTCCTGCCCCAGCCTCCCGGATCAGGTGGGCTGGGCATGGGCCACCAGGCATCACCCCGCAACCATAGCTGTGAGCGGACACAGCCAGGCTACAGCGTGAGGGTGCCCCCACCCCCCAGCCTCAGCCAGCTATGCCTGACCACCGGGCATGCGCCAATGACGCAAGAGCGGCTGCGCAGACCAGGACACACCCAGATGGCAGCACATGCGCACATATGCATACACGTAGACTTAGCTGTACCCACACAGCCTCAGACACAGCCACGCAAACTCGGTCCCCGCCATTCTCGCTCGTGGCTAGATGAGCACATATGCCACCTACTCAAACACACGCGTCCCAGGCGCAGAGCAGCGTCATACGCTGCACACCCCGAGTGAGACCCGCACTTCTAGAGCAACAGCCACCACGACAGATGGAGCCAAACGGTCCCAGATCCTGCCACCCAGATTCGGACACCGCAGCACTTAGACCCAGCGCGGCGCGAGTGCAGGGCCTGCGCACACGCAGACACGTGCCACCTTCACCACACGACAGCCAGACCGCAGCAGGTACCCACGCTCCATGCCGTGCTGGGTACCGATGGACAGTCACGTAAAAGCAGCGCAAAGCCCGACCCGGACCACCCCCACAAGGGGGTCACACCTGCCCCCAGATACAGGCACATGGCCGTGCCCCGGCACAGACTCGGGGAGGCTGCCCACAGCAGTCACAGACGGGCCTCGAGGACCCTCTGCCATACAGCCCACAGTCTGCACATGCGCAGCGAGAACCCCGCTCTGAGGCCTGGCGGTGTTCCGCGTTTTCGCGGCGTCGCCAATACACACCCGTGGCAGTCATCCGGCCCGGTGTAGTCACGAAGCCACGCGTGCAGTAACCACACACACCGTCTCACAGAGAAGACAACCCATCTCTTGAACAACAGACGCAAACTTAGGACACCGTGGGCTCGTGATCTCAGGAAGGTACACGAGGTCATCTCAGAGAGGGACGCAGGCGTGAGTGCACTGACCCGGGCCACACCGCAGTCTCAAGGCAGCTTCAGGCACACCGCTGTGGACATGCACCCACGGCGTCCCATCAGACCCAGCGCTAGAAGAGCCCCAAGAACCTCTGCAGCCAAGATCAAAAGCCTTCGGACTGATGATCCCACCGTTTGCACACCCGTCCACCATGCACTCAAATACACAGTTCCATACAGACATGCCACACCCGGGGTAACCTTCTCTGAGCTGTGGCATCTCCAGCCTGGCCCCCCCAGGATACAGATGAGATACCCATGGTGGGCCATGGCAGGCTGCGGTGGGACAGGGTGGGGGGGGGGGGTAGGAGTTGGGGGGCTGCTTACAAAGCAACAGGCAGGGTCCAGGGCAATCAGGACAGGTGGGGTGCCCTGGGATTCAACAAGAGCTGTAACCCACCCAGTCCACCTCCCAGCAATGGAGCTGAACCTTAAACTGAATGACAAAGAGGGTTTGACACAGTGTGTGCAGGTAGGTCAGGCGCCTAGGACACAGAGCTGGGGCCGAGGGCTGATCTAATGCATTGTCCAGTTCTTCAAAGTGTATCAGAGTCTAGATAAAGCACAGCCTGAACCCTCCACCCACCCTGCAATTCGGAGACACCTCCCCACCCCATCTCTGAAAAACAGAAGTTGTTTTTTATCCCCCCTAAGTTTAGTGCAAACTCATTTGGCAGCTTAGTCTGACCTGAACTAATGAGAGGCTATTTATAGACTTTATTTATTCCACTTAGTTAAATATTCATCCATTTTGCTGCAGAAATGTTAATGAGTCTGATGAGGAGGTTAAGCCCCAGACCCTGCTGGGGGTGTCATGAAATACACAGTGTGTGGGCAGATTTAGTGTCTACAAAGGGGAACCGTTCTATGGGCACCCGGCTGGCTCAGGCAGTAGAGCTGCGACTCTGGATCTTGGGGTCTTGAGTTGGAGGTTACTTTTAAAAATAAATTAAAAAAAAATTAAAATGTGGAAAGTTCTAAATTCTGAAACACTGCTGGCCCTCTAGGATTTCAGCTAAGCTGCTGTGGATCTCTGTAAGCTCACGTTTATGGGGCGACTGCTGTGTGTCTACGTGAATGATCTCACCGAGTCCTTTCCAGGCTCTGTGAGGTGGGGACAGTTGTTTTCTTCTGTTTTCCAGTTAAGGAAACAGAGGCACAGAGAAGTGAAGCAACTTGCCCAAGGCCACACAGCCAGGAAAGAAGCAGAGACAGGATTTACATTCAGGTGTCCCAGCTCCAGAGCCCATGGTCTCAGTCACTGTGCTATAGGGCACCCAAGCGTTGCACTGACTTTTAGCTCTTGTTTTCCAGAATAATATGTGGATTAGAGACCATGAGGACAGCGGGTCTGTACATTTGGGGACCCCGGGTCCATCCAGTGGGGGCCTAGCCTCCCAGAGTGGGGACAACTCCAGTGACCAAGGTAAGAAGCCTGGGAGGTGGAGGGGAAATGTGGGAGTCAGTCTGAGGATTGAAGTTAGACAGCAAGTAGGACTTCCAGAAGTGCAAGGATAATAGGGGTGTGGAGTGGTCTCTTGGGTAAGGGTTCTGGGTCCCTCTGATCTCCCTGCTTGCTGCCCACAAACACAGCTTGCCTGTCCTCCCTCAGGAGATGGACTAGACACAAGTGTGGCCTCTCCCAGTTCCGGGGGAGAGGACGAGGAGCTGGACCAGGAGCGGCGGCGGAATAAGAAGAGGGGGATCTTCCCCAAGGTGGCTACTAACATCATGAGAGCATGGCTGTTCCAGCACCTCTCGGTGAGAGCCCTGGGGCCCGGGTGCAGGGTGGGCATAGAGAGAGAAAGAGAAGGATGGCCACACAGAGACTGAGGCCCCAAGAGAGACCCAGAGATGGGAGACTGAGACTCGGGGGGAGATACAGAGGGTGAATTTCAAGGGATGGGGCCTGACTCGAGCAAGCATCCGTGAGTGCTAGCTGCCTTCCAGGTGCCATTAGGGCTCAGTCCTTCCCCTAACCCACCAGCCATTCACATCCCCCCCACCAATCACCAAACAGAGCCTATGAGGTTGGGGCTGGGAGGTTCCATTCTGTAAGCGAGGAGCCAAGAGGTCTCCTAGCCAGACGTGGGTTCAGATACGGGCAGTGGGCAGTTTGGGCTTCTCGAGTGCAACATGCTGCCTTGTGGAGGGAGCTGGGAAAATACAGGAAGAGTGAAAAAAAAAAAGTCAGGGAGAGACGGAGTCCCAGAGGGACTGAGACCGGGACAGCGAGAGACATGCACTGAGACATGCACTGGGACCCTGATAGAGACTCAGACAGGGCCCGTGCTGGGCTTTGCCTCCCTTCTGGTGCTGGAGCCCCCGCCCTGAGCTTTGGTCTCCCTAATGAGAGCTGGCCAATTAGCCCCTAATTGCTAGAAGAGGTGGGGGCGCCCACAAGCATAATTGCCCGAAGCTTGGCTCCGCTTCCCTCCACTGGCCCCTGGGGAAGCCTGGAGCCGCTTAAACAAGCTGAGTCTCTGGGCCCTGCCCCAGCCTGGGCTCACCATCCCCACGGGGCCGGGCCCTGGAGGTCAGATGGCAGCTGGGCAGGCAGGGTGACTCTCTGCTGGTGGTCACAGCACCCATACCCCTCGGAGGAGCAGAAGAAGCAGCTGGCGCAGGACACCGGGCTCACGATCCTGCAAGTCAACAACTGGTGAGTGACCCAGGAGGCTCCTGTGAGTCCCTGGGCCAGCCTGGGTGGGAGGCCGGGCGCTGTCCACGGTGCTGAAGGAGGCCCCGAAGCCCCCGGGAGCTTCTCCTCTCCCCTCCTCTGTCCCGTCCTCTTTCCAGCTCCATCTCCGTGTGTGTGTTCATTTCGGCCTCTCTCCTACTCCCTCTTTACACCCTCCTCGGTTTCCACAACCCCCTCCCAGGTTCATCAACGCCCGGAGACGCATCGTGCAACCAATGATCGATCAATCCAACCGCACAGGTACCGGGAGAAAACGGGGAGAGAGGGCCTAATGTTCCCCAGGGAGTATCAAAGCTGGGGCCCGCATATCCTGGGGCTCAGCCTGCACCCCTCAACCTCCTTCCCAGGGCAGAGTGCAGCCTTCAGCCCAGAGGGCCAGCCCATGGGGGGCTACACGGAAGCTCAGCCACACATGACTGTCAGGCCTCCAGGTAAGTCCCCGCCCCTTAACTAACCCTGCCCCCAGCACACCAGACCCCTCCTCTCAACGAAGATGCCCCACCTTCTGGGATCCAGTTCAAGAATAATGCAGTAATTCATTTGCATAACAGTGGAGCTGGGGGGACCATCACAGATTTCCTGGAGCCCACTTCTTAGCTGAGCTTGTTTCTTCCAGGCTCCGCCCATCCACTGGAAGGTTCTACTTAAAGGACTAGTACCTTTTTAAAAAAGATTTTATTTATTTTATTTGAGAGAGGCGAGAGCGCACACACGCATGCATGTGTACACACACACACACACACACACATACAAACGCTCGCACGCAGGGTGGGGTAGGGGTGGAGCACCAGAGGAAGAGGGACAGATGGACCCTGTGAGGAGCACAGAGCCCACCGTGGGGCTTGATCTCACAACCCTGAGATCAGGACCTGAGCTGAAACCAAGAATCAGAGGCTCAGTGGACTGAGCCACCCAGGCGTCCCAGGTCTAGTACTTTCTTAAATGATGACTCAGTCTGTCTTGGTAGTGGGATCCCCTGGGGAGGGAGACGGTGGGAGGGATTTGGGCATATGGGAAAGTCGGGGAAGATGAACAACCCTCCTCTTTTCTCTTCCAGGGTCGATGGGAATGAGTTTGAACTTAGAAGGAGAGTGGCATTATCTATAGATTCAGGACAAATGTGAGTGTCCTATGTCTCGGGGTTCTGGGTTGGGGGTTATGTAGATCTCAAAGCTCTGTAAGGCCTCCAGATTCCAATACTGCGCCCACCTGGAGGGGGTCCTCGTGGGTCTGCAGGGCTCAGTGGGAAGATGGTTTATCCACCCACCCGCTCATTCATTTGTCTGTACGTGTGTCCATCCATCAGTCATCCACTTACCCACTCTCCATGCAAACACACATCCACTCAATCCGTAGTCATCTGCCCGCCCACCCACCTGGTCAGCCGTCCACCTCCGCACCAATCCAGCCGCCCACCCGTGAGCCACCCATGCCTCCGTCCGCCACCGGTCCTCCAACCAGCAAATACATCAACCCAGTCTTCCACCCCCATCCACACTGATCCGCCCCCTCCAAAGCTTCACCCGCCCACCTGCCCACCCAGTCAACCGCACACCCATCTGTTCACACACCTCCGGCGGACATGAAGCCCTTTTCCGGATCCTGACCAGTCTCAAACAGGGTCCTGCTCTTGAGAAAATTTGAGCTTTGGAGGAAGTGAACATCAGAAAGGAATGATGGTCCAGAGCAAGAGGTGGAACAATACAGAGCTTGCTTGGAGGAGGGAGACGTCCCCTGGCCCTGAGATAGCAGGAAAGACTTCAGAGAGGAAGTAACTTCTAGGTAGGGCATTGAAGGATGAATAGGAGTCCACTGGGGAGAAGAGGGAGGGGCAAGAGAGTAGGGTACATTCTTTCACTCTCCCAGGTCTTAAGACTTCAGAGCATCTTCCCACTTAGTCTTCATAGAAAACCCCCAAGAGGGAGAAATTATTATTTTTGTGTTACAGATGAGAAAAATTGATGCTCAGAAAGAAAACTTCACTTGTATAGGTTCACTGAGCTCAGAAAAGTAGAGGGAATAGTGTGTGCAAAGGCCCAGGGTTCAGGAACTGCCTGCAATTTCTACAACACGAATCAGACCTTGACTGATTCCGAGTTAAAACTCTTCTATGGCTCCCTAGTGCCCTGTGGTGAAGTCCAGAATCTTCAGTTCAGCACCTCTACACTCCCTTATTTAATGCACATTCCCTGAGTACTTGTGTGCCTGGCCCTGGGCTGGGTAGTGCTGGGGACACAGCAGTGACCACAACAGCCCAGCCCTGCCCTCACAGGGCTTCTTGTCCAGTGGGGGAGAGTGTCTTCAGACAATGATGCCCAAAGTGGACAGGGCTGGGATGAGGGAACCCAGGAACTGGAGGAGCCCAAAGGGAGTATCAGACCCAGGCTGGGAGGCTTCAGGGAAGACTTCCTGGAAGAGGGGACTTGGGAGCTGAGACCAGGAGAACGGAAGGTGTGACGCAGGAAAGGAGGGAATAGCATATGCAAAGGCCCAGTGCACTTAGTAAACTCAAGGCTATGAGACAGCCCTATGGCCCCATCACCACTGCCTCCAGACGGATGAGGGGGAAGGAGGACTGGCCTGGGCTGGCACCAGCAGGCAGGCTGGCAAGTAGTGAACTTGGGGCCAACAGAAAGGCTGGGAGATGGGAGTGGAGACCTAAGAGAGCTTAGGCATGGAGCCTGGGAAGGAGAGGTGGATATTTGTCCAGGGCCTGGCAGGTCGGTAGGGATCTCAGCTCTGCCCCAACCAACCAAGGATGGGTGTGGCCTGGTCTGAGTGTCGCGGGACCTCAAAAGAGGTGGAGGGGTTTCCCAGTCTCTCTCCTTGTCTTCTTTTCTCTTTCTTGGTTTTAAGAGTCTTATCTGTTTTTCCATCTCTCTCTCTGTTGCCTCTATTTCTATTCCTCGTCCTTCCCGCCGTGCCTCCCTCTGCACTCCTCTCACTGTGGGGCTGATGTGGGACCAAACCCCTCCCCACTTCCTGACTTGGCCTCTCATCCCCTCTCCACAGACCCCAGCCTCCGGACTGTGACCACTAAGCTCACACCTGGTTCCGGTCCCCGCCTGGCCCCCTGACTTCAGGACCCCACCTCCTAAGGTCCCCAATGCAATGCCTACCTCCCTGGGGCCCCACCGGGACATGGGGGCCTGAGCACCCACTCGAGGGTCTCTCAAGGACAAAGACAAGGCCCCTAGGCCCTGCGCCCCACTTCTGCCATCACCTCTGCCTGGAGCCCAAACTGAGATCCCAGTCCCGGGTCTTAAGAAGATGGTGGCTGGGGGGGGGTCCCCTGCCTCCAGGCTCGAGAAGGGACTGGCAGTGGGCTGCGGAGGTCAGGGAAGGAGGGTCAGCCGGATCCGACATTTGGAAGAGGTCCCCTCGTCCTGCCAGCCCACTCCCCGCCCCTTCTCTCCCCTACCTCCCTTCACGGACGTCTTCTACTTTTTTTTTAATGATAAAATCTTTAAAAACAAAAAGCCGCCAATCTGAGTTCTTGTGTGTCTTTCGAGATTCAAATTCTCATCGATTTGAAGCTCATGAACCACCAATTATAATAATTGATACTCTTTTCTTTAAAAGATTTTATTTGTCAGAGTGAGAAAACAAGCAGGGGGAAGGTTAGAGGGAGAGGCAGACTCCCCGCTGAGCAGGGAGCCCGATGTGAGGCTCGATCCAGGACCCAGAGATCATGACCTGAGTCGAAGGCAGACACTTAACTGACTGAGCCTCCCAGGTGTCCTAATAATTGATACTCTTTATCCCCACTGTCCCCAGGCACTCTGTATCAATTAGCTATTGCTGTGTAACAGACCATCCCAAAGCTTTGTGGTTCACAAGGCCAACTCTTTTTTAGCTCGTTATGCTATGGGTTGGCATAACTAGGCTCTGCTGGGCAGTTCATGTGACTTCAACAGGGCTCTGCTGTGTATCTGTGGCCAGAGATGGGGCAGCAAGAGGGCTTTGCTGGCCGGCAGCAGGGGCCACAGGAGGTTGTCCTGTTCATTCACACAGAGGCTCAGCTGGCCCTCAAGAAGGAACAGAAGGGCCCAAGGCCTCCGGAGGTCCCAGCTCAGGTCTGACTCCTGGTTCTCTGAGCTGCATCCTCTTGGTCACAGATCTCAAGGCCAGCCAGATTCAAGGGAGGAGGCAGAGACTCCACCCCTTACAGGGCGGGGACGGGAGCCTGCAAATTCACAGCGCAAGAGATGGGGACTCGGGGAGGATGAAGAAAAATGGCCCCTTTTGCATCAGTCTTCCACACAGTGGCTCCAAGATGACTTTTTTCATTTGTCCCATGGGACACAAATGCAGTTACCCCGGGGTGTCCTTGAAAACTCTCATGTGTGGCCAACAGACCACCAGGCTGCACAGCAGGGAGGTCATGAACCAGACTCTAGCCCCAACCTACCTGGGTTCAAATCCTCATTTGCTCTGTAATACTCACTCTCAGGACTGAACAGACCTGAGCTTGGAAGGGTGAGACCCCCAGAGCCCACCTCCAAACACCACTCACTCACATACTCATCTTTTTTTTTTTTTTCAAAATTTTATTAAATAGAGAGAGCATGCCTGTGAGGGAGAGGCTGGGGCGGGGCAGAGGCAGAGGGACAAGCAGACTCCAGCAGCGAAACTTCGTGGGGCTCCTGACCTGAGCTAAATCAGGAGTCCGGGGCTATACCTACAGGGCCACCCAGGAGCCCCTCATATATGCACCTCCTAACACGGCGGCCTCTGGAACCTCCTAATGCAAACACGGAAACTGAGGCTCTGTGAGGCCTGTGATCCACAGACGCCCTCAACCTCCGCAACAAGGTGCACGTGGTTCAAATCTCACGGGTCAGTTGCCAACTCCAAGAGCTGCCAATCCTGCTGTTTTGTTCCGGAGCTGTCATGGAGCTCAGTGCAAACTGTAAGTTGCTTGGGTTTGGACCCTTGTCTGTGGCAAATAGCTCAGTCCCCCTTCTGCGCCTCCGACCTAGGCGCTCCCTTTGCCCTGGATCACCTTCCCCTGCTCGGAGTCCCCTCTGCAAAGATTCAGGGGCAGCTAAACCGAGGCACCCGGCTTCAGACTACCTGCTGCTCCTTCCTCATCCCCTCCTTGGAATTCTCTCCGTCATTATTTCATTATTGGCTTGAACCTCAGCCCTGGCAGCCTTGGGCGTGTCACAAGTGCCCAGTGGACAAGAGGCAGCTGAGCCTCATTCACTTGGCCCGGGTATCTATGAGGTCCGCAGTCTGCGCTCTGGGCAGGTCTGTGAGCGAGGCGAAGACCCCTGTCCTCAGGAGCTGGCTTCCTAGTGTGGGGGGGCCCCCACCAAGGGCCGAGCAAATGAGCACTTGGTTTAGACTTTGAGGTGACAGGAGATCGTAAGTAGAGCAGAGTCGGGGTGGAAGTTAGCTGCGGCACCCTGGGGGCCAGGCTCTGAGGGGCTCCACACCGACACACCTGGTTCACCCTTAGGACTAAGGAAGTGCAATCGCTGTCCCCATTTCCGGGATGAGGAGACTGAGGCCCAGAGTGGTGACCTTGCGCCGGCCCAGGGTCACACAGCTAGAGAGCGTGGGTCTCCATTCAGACCTGCGCCCTGAAGCCTGTGGGCTAACCACTCCGCCCGCGCGGCCTCTTATTTAAAAAAAAAAAAAAAAAAAAAAAGGAATTCTAAGAGTCTGTGATTTTGAAAGGACCTAGCATGACTTATTCTCTGTGTTAGATATGATTTTGGTGACTCGGAATCGTGTTTATCTCCCGCCAGCTCCGCGGGACTGAAGTGGGTTGGACGGGGGCTAGAAAGCAGGAAGCACGTCCGGGCCCCACTTTGAGGGCAGGTGGGGGAGGGTAGGGAGGGGGCGGGGCCGGGCCGAGGTCGGGCCGTGGGGGAAGCCGGCGCTGCCTGTAGGGGTGGGGGCGGAGGAATGGGGGGACCCAGGACCCGGGCGAAGGGGGAGGGGCAGCTCTCCTCCCCCTTCCCCAACTGCTCGGCGACTGGAAATGCCTCTCGCTGAATCCTCTCTAATTAAACCAATTGGATGTGCCACCGGGGAGGAGGGAAATTGGGCAGGAGGTTAATTGTAACTAAAAATACCTCCCTCGTTTCCTAAGGTGAGGAAGCCGCAGCCGCCCGGGTTCGGATCGGGGAGGTAGGGAACCCGCCGGGTCTCCGGGGCGCCCGCAGGGGGCGGTGGGGGTTTGTGAGTGGCGGGGCCCGGCGGGCTCGGGCCTGTGCGGCTGGGGGTCGGCGTCGGCGGCTGAGCCTGTCCCTGCGCGGCACGCGTGTGTCCCCCACCAATGCCCGGGTCCCAGGCTGCGTCTGTCATGCCGTGCCTCGGTCCAGCTCGTGCGTTTGCGATTACGAGACTCGGGGCGTCACTACCTGAGTCTGGCGGGGGTGGGGGGATTGTGTGGGTAAGCTGGTCTCCTTCATAACTGGGGGCCTCCTTGAATGAGTCCGGCGGTGTCTCTACGTGTGGCTTTGTAGGGTCCTGGGAGCTCTGTTTGCAGGACAGCGAGACAGCGCGGCTCCGGGTCATTCCAGCTTCGGTGCGGATGACTGTGGGGCAGGCAATGAGCCTGGGCTCCCTCCAGAGGGCGCTGAGGAGCCGTGGAAGGCGGTTTTGTCTGCAACCTCTTCATTGAGATGTAATTGACTAACCTTAAAACTGTCCCATTTAAAGCGTGCGGTTGGATGGCTCTTGTCTAGTGACAGAGCTGCGCAGCCGTCACCATAATCAACTGCACGACATTTTCATTACCCCTAAGAAAGAAACCTTCTACCCTTCAACAGCTGCGCCCCCGCCACCCCAACTCCCAAACCGGGGCAGCTACTAATCCACTTTCTGGCTCTGTGGATTTGCCTGTTCTGGGCATTTCATAGAAATGAAATCTATAGGGTCTTTTCTTTTTTTAAAGATTAATTTATTTTAGAGAGGAGGGGGGGAGGGGCAGCGGGAGAGAGAGTCTCAAGCTGACTCCACACTGAGTGCCATCCCCATGTAGATCTCATCCCAAAACTCTGAGATCAGAGCCTGAACAAAAATATCACCCCCCCCACCTCCCCACCCCCACAAACACACACTGTATGGTCTTTTGTGTCTGGCTTCTTTCACTCAGCATAGAGCTTTCAAGGTTCCTTCACGTTGTTGTGTCTTGGTGCTTCTTTCCTTTTTACGGCAGGAAGTTATTCCATTGTCTTGGAAGGATTTTGAGCAGAAAAAGGACAGAGTCGGGTTTGTGATTTGCGTGAAGCTGCCGTGCAGAGGGTAGATTACGGACGGGGGTGGGGAGGCAGTGATATGAGTTGGGTTGTGTCCCCCAAAAAGATACACTCAAGTCCTAATTCCAGGACCTATGAATGTGACCTTACCTTATTTGGAGATGGGATCTTGACAGACGACCCAGGTAAAATGAGGTCATAGGGTGGAAGAAATTGAAAAACCAGATATTGACTTGGGGGGAAATATTCACTATGTGCATGACATGTATATTCTATAAAGGACTATATATATATATATTATAAATACATAAACTCTGTATTTTTTTTAAATTTTATTAGTAAACTCTACACCCAAGCTGGGACTCAAACTCCCAACCCTAAGATCAAGACCCACCCACTCTACCTACTGAGCCATTAGGCTCCCTGTAAACTATATACATAATAAAAAGAACTCCTTCAAATCAGTAAGATAATTCCTTCATAAGAGTCAAAATATTGGATATAAATGACAAAAAGTAGGGGCGCCCAGGTAGCTCAGTGGGTTAAAGCCACTGTCTTTGGCTCCGGCATGATCCCAGGATTCTGGGATCAAGCCCCACATCCCCACATTGGGCTCTCTGCTCAGCGGGGAGCCTGCTTCCTCCTCTCTCTGTGCCTGCCTCTCTGCCTACTCCTGATCTCTATCTGTCAAATAAATAAATAAAATCTTAAAAAAAAAATAAATGACCAAAAGTAGATAAACAAATGGCCAATAAGCCCATGAAAAGATACTTGACACCATGAGCCATTGTGGAAAATGCAAGTACAATGCAATAAATACACAATAAATGTCATCTGCGTAGGGGGCGCCTGGGTGGCTCAGTGGGTTAAGCCTCTGCCTTCAGCTCGGGTCATGGTCCCAGGGTCCTGGGATCGAGTCCCGCATCGGGCTCCCTGCAGGGAGCCCACTTCCTCCTCTCTCTCTGTCAAATAAATAAAATAAAATAAAATAAAAAGTCATCTGCATAGCTAATGGGAGGTCTCACGCATGGCTAGTAGGAGCACACACTGGTACAACGACTTTGGAAGACAACTGCAAAAAATCTACCATCATTGAACCCGTGTGTGTCCCATGACCCTGCGACGCCACTCCTGGGCTCGAACTCTGCAGAAGGGCACAGATGGGCTCACGCAAAGCCACACGGACTGTGTGTTCGCAGTGGCATGAACCCGGCCAGCCGCCCATCAACAAAAGAACAGATTAAACAAAGTGCGATGAATTCCCACAACAGAATGAGTAAACCACACAGCTCCATGCACCAGGATGTTAGCCAAAGAAGCCAGACACGAGCGAGAACATTCTTATGAGGTTCTAGAAGGGGCAAGGCTAGGCGACAGTGCGCGGACTCAGGGTGCTGGTGGCCGGGGGGGGCCCGGGCTGGCCGTGGTTTGTCTGGATGCTGGTGGCCTGGGCGTGTTTCGTGTTCTGTGGAAATTCAAAGCCATTCCCTTACCATCTGTGCCCTTTTCTGTGTGTTACGCTTCAAGAGAAAGTTTTGTTTTATTTTATTTATTTTTAAGATTTTATTTATTTAATTGACTGAGAGACCACAAGCAGGCAGAGAGGCAGGCAGAGAGAGAGAGGGGAGGAAGCAGGCTTCCTGCTGAGCAGAGAGCCCGATGTGGGGCTCGATCCCAGGACCCTGAGATCATGACCTGAGCCAAAGGCAGAGAGGCTTTAATCCACTGAGCCACCCAGGCGCCCCTAAGAGAAAGTTTTAAAAGGTGTTGAGTGATGCGTACACACTGCATCTTGAAAGCTGCTGTGAAATCCAAGTACGAAGTTCCCTCGGGGCGGCTGGAGGTGCCCCTCTCCCCAAGCCCTTGCCCCAGGGGAACCTTATCAATTTTTTTAATTTGGGCCAGTCTGATGGGTGGAAAGTGAGGTGTCCGGGAGCCTTATTTCCT
Organism: Mustela nigripes; assembly: GCF_022355385.1. Classification (NCBI taxonomy): domain Eukaryota; kingdom Metazoa; phylum Chordata; class Mammalia; order Carnivora; family Mustelidae; genus Mustela; species Mustela nigripes. Next base: position 6,777,450 of record NC_081573.1, read on the forward strand.
GCTGTTGTGAGAATGGCCAGGCTACAGCCCCACCTGGAGTTTCTGTGCACATTTTGGAGCGGATATAAGTGCCCTAGGTGACCAGCCAGGATATGAGAACTTCTCAATTTGGACAAATGCCCTGGAGGCTGTATCTGGGTGTTGAGTTTTCTCCCTTCCTTGGGTAGGGTCCTTCAGACTCACCCCCTAGAGTGGTTTTAGAGGGTCGGAGCCCAAGGGCTGCTTGGATCTTTTTGGCAGATGCTGGATAGCTTCCATTTTAGCACCTCCCTGCCAGTGCGCATGCGCACACACAAATAAAAACTGCTTCTTGCCAGTGAGACATTCCTTTATGTTTTAACATGAAAAAGAGGAAAAGTATTCATTTATGTTTTAACATGAAAAAAAGGACTTGTCAGGAACAGTCCTGACAAGACGTAATGTTCTAAGGAGACGTGGCTGAGCAGTGTGTGGGAGCAGCTCTGAATTATTTTCTCCCATAAACCGGTTATTTCCCTATTCTTTTTATTTTTTCTTTTTATTTTTTTAAAGCTTTTATTTATTTATTTGACAGAGATCACAAGTAGGCAGAGAAGCAGGCAGAGAGAGAGGAAGGGAAGCAGGCTCCCCACTGAGCAGAGATTCCCCACGCGGAGCTTGATCCCAGGACCCTGAGATCATGACCTGAGCCGAAGGCCGATGCTTAACCCACTGAGCCACCCAGGCATCCCCTTATTTCTCTATTTTTAATGCCTTGGATCAGGGAAGGCATTTTCAGGGATCATAAGGGGAGAGAGATTTGACCACCATAAAAAACTTCAAAATGTTGAGTAAAGCCACCAAAAACAAAGCCAAAAGAAAGCAGCAAAGTGAGATGCGGTGGTGAAACGGAATGGGGAGGACGCTCTTACCTTTTGACCCACTAATTGCTCTCTCGGGAAGGCGCTAAGGAAGCAGCCGGAAGCTGGGGGAGAGGCACCGTGTGCAGGGGTGGGGGGTGCAGAGCGTGGTGCAGAATGGAAGGAAGCGGCTTGTGGCTCCGGGCGGCCCCACCAAGGCCCAAGGGGACTGACGCACGGGTGATAAGCGGCTTCTGTGTCTGTGCAGATGCTTTGTGCAAAGAAGCTGACAGAATCCAAAGCCCCTGGTGCCCAGGGTCTCTCAGGTGGGGAGGGATTCTGGGGGATTCTTTTCCCTTCTATTTCCCGTCTTCCTGAATTATCCATAATGGGGAGAGCCTTTTTAAAAGGAATTCAGAAGCAGACCGAGAGCCCCTGATGCAAACAAAGGTGTCCACTATTGCGCTGTTTGGGAATTAACAAACAGTCCAGACACGCAAGGGAAGGACACAGGTATTTACAAGTGGGGTGTCTACACTCGGGCCATTGCTCCGCCATTCGTGAAGAGTCCGCTTTCAGAGTAAAGTGCAACAAGCTGGGGAAACACTTAGGATCTGTCTCCCAGAACCGTTCAAGGGGCCAAGGGCACCGCAGGACGTTGACCAGTTTGTAGCTGTCTGGAAACACGTGCGTGAAGGAGACTGGAGGCTCTGCCCCCGCAGGTGGATTGCAGGGGGTTCTTCCTCCTTCTGTCGTGGTCCTGCACCTCCTCGGCTTCCTCCTGTGTTGCCCATGGCGGGGGCGCCGGGTGGGCCCACCTGACCCCCCGCCTCTGGCAGCAGAGCCAGACTCTGGCTGCGGAGCAGGTGCCAGCAGGCAGACCCCATCCACACAAGGAGGCAGAAGACACCCAGGGTCACGGCTGGGGCCTGGCGTGTTTGCACCCAGCGCTCCCGGCGGCAGTGGCCTCAGGGTCCTGTCGTCCTGGGGGTCACTCCTGAGGGCCTGACCGGAGCCCACAGCTCCAGCCTCCCAGGCTGCCGTCGGCGCCCCCATCCCTCTTTTAACCCCCTTCCTGTTTAATACCCCTGCAGTGGCTTCATTTAGGCTCTGATCCCGGCCCCAACAAAACCATGAGTCGCTCTCCTACTCAGGGAAACAAAATTCGAGAGCTTTCCTGGATTTCCAGATGCAAATGAAGCCTCTGAGGCAGACAGAGAGTGGGGCTGTGCTCATTGGTCAGAGAGAGAAAGGGCAGAGCACAGCAGAGAGGCTGAGGGTCTCCCCAGGGCCATGGGGTGTTGCAATTGTCTGATGCGCTCAGGTTTTAATATTAGAATCTCGCGGGCTGGTCTTCAAAGGTTAAGCCAACGCTGTTCCTAGAACAAGGCCCCCCAGGCCATGACGCATTTGCTGTCCTTTCTGTAGACCCCCGACTGGGGTCGGCGGGAGCCTTTCCCGCTGCTCCGGTCCCGCGGGGACCACGCTCACGCCACAGCTCTCCCTCCCTCCTCTGCAGCGCGCATTGGTTGCCTGCATCTTTCGCTTTTCTCTTTCACCTGAGCCATGGAATTTGCCAGCATCAAGGTTCACGGCGTCTCCCTCCGGTTCTTAGGCATGCGGCTGTGTGGGGAAGGAGGGGCGAGTGAGACCTGCTGCAGACCCACAGCGGGAAGGGCCCTGGGCACCGCGGCAGACGTGGGCCCATCCCAACCCCCTGCTCCATTCTCGAAGCGGATCGTGCGGACGGACGACACGCAGGTCTCCCCCATCTGAGGAAAAGCAGGGCCTGTGAGGACAGACTTGCGTGTGGGGGGGATCAGGGTCCTCTGCCTGGGAGCTGAAGGCCCCGCCGTCCCCATGGGCCCCGGGGCGCCTTGGATCAGCAGATGGGACGAGAGCCTGGGCGGGGGAGGACCAATGAGGGGCAGCAGGAGGCTCGAAGGGCAGAGGCCACCTAGGAGACTTTATTCGCATGTTCACACTCCTCTCCGTGCCAGGCCAGCCCAACCAGAGCACTGAGCCCAGGCTGCAGTTCGGGCAGGAGTCCCAGAGCCTCGTGGGGGTGACAGGGTGGCAGGTGGGGCTCCTGGCCCCACTCACACGTGCTGCCTCCTGTGGCGCAGCACCTCTGTGGGCGTGAACAGAAAGTCCTTCTGGCAGGCCTCGCAGTGGTAGGGCCTCTGCAGGGCAGACGTCTTCTGGACAGGTTCGGGGGCGGCTTCCTCTGCCCCTACAAGACAAGTAGGCTGTCGGGGGTGGGAGTCACCTCTGCGTGTTCCCACCCCACCCTCCAAGTCCCAGGCACCCAGAGGACTCAGGCCACCTCCCAGTCTCTGGGGCCTCTGGTTCCACCTCCTCAGGGAAGCCTTCCTTGATTAACACACACACACACACACACACACACACACACACACACACACACACACAGGCAAGTCTCTACTCTGTGTGTCTCGTCGTGTCTGTCTCTGTCACCCCCTGGGACACAGAGACAGGAAGAGCACATCCTGGCACGGGGACCGTGGGGTCCCACTGCCACCTCCCAGACCAGCCCCGGCTGCTGTGGTGGGGTCTGCCTGCTGTGGCATCCCCTGGGTGACAAAGGGACAGGGTGGCTGAGCCAAAGACAGCAGCCGGACAGAATAAAAACGAGAGACACAGCAACAGACAGAAACCAAGGCAGACAGAGTCAGCCTCACATGGAGCCCAGAGAGACAGACACAAAAGAATGAGAAAGAGGCGATGTTCTGGGCCCTCCCATCCCTGGTTCCCGGTCTCTGTGACAAAACCCGATGTGGCACCAACTAGAGCCAGAGGGCTGAGGGTCCTCAGTCCCCAGACGGGGAGCGGATGAAGGCCCAACCTCGCAGTAAAGCCGCACAGGAGGTGCGGGTGGACACAGCTGCCCCGGCCTCCCCCACGTCCCTACCTGGCGGGCCGTCCTGCAGGGCCTCGGGACACGTGTTTTCGTGGGCGATGCGCTCCAAGGGCGTCAGGGGCAGGTGCAGGCCGCAGTGGGGGCAGGTCCAAAAGGTGCGGAGACAGTCACTGTACAGGTCCGTGTCACTCTGGGGCAGGAAGTCTACGTCAGGATGTAGCCCCCTGCCCCACTCACCAACCCCCTGCCTGCGACCTGTGCTAGCACCCCTCGGGGCTGGCGGGCCCCACGCCAAAACCACCTCCTGCCCTAAGCTGGGATGTGACTAGTCCCGGGGAGGCCGGGACTCCCTCTGTTTAGGGTCAGGGGTGGGGTGATGGGCCAAGGTGGGGTCCATGCTTACCGCAAGGCAGTTGTAGGTGAGAAAGTCAGCGACTGCGTAGCCCCCTTTGGTGGGGTTGGGGGAGAGGGTAGAGCTGCCAAAGAGACCCGGGAGACTGGGGGCAGCGGTGATGGTCTGGGGTCCCACATATAGGTTCTGGACTTCCAGCCCTGTGAGCCGCCGGAGGCTGTAGGGAACCTGGGGAAGGAAAGAGAGACAGACTCAAGGAAACATTGTTAGGGCACCTGGATCCAGCTATGCCTGAAATTGGACCCAGGACAGGGCCAACTGCTCAAATCAGTCACAGCACGGTCTCAGCCACTGGCTATAAGAGGCTGGTCTAGCATCAATGCCGGTGCCCCTTTTCTGCTCCCTGTCACCTGTGGGACAACAACCCAACCCACCATCACCCAGCACGCTGGTCCATCCCCCCTGCCCTGGTTCCCCGGGCCTGCAGCTCTGGGAAGCCACCCTGGTGCACACCCTTCTCTCTACTCCATCTGCATGCAGACCGGGGAGCAATTCCCAGCTGCCCACTTACGAGGTGGGGAACGGACCTCACACCTGCCCCGCCCAGTTCTTCCCTGCGCCCTCTGTGAACAGACTGCTTCTTACAGCTTCCCTCTCTGGCTGCACACCCTTCACCCCTCGTGAGAGCACCTCACACAGCATGTGCAGTGGTGCTCAATAAATGCACACAGAACTGCGCAGGTTGGGGGAAGGGGCCCCGCAGGGGCTAATGGCTTGGCCTCTGCCGCTGGGTGCCTGGGGTCAAATGCAAACCCCAAAGCATGACCAGGGAAGGAGGGAGAAGACAGGCCTTCCGGCCTCTGAATGTGGGCACAGCCATGCAGGCAGCACGGACCTCAGATGCCACGAACCGCAGCAGGTCCCGGCTCAGGTCTGCCACCTCCCTGCGGTCCCCCGGAGCCGCCGCGTCCTCCCCTTCGTCCACCTCTGGCCGCTGCCTCTGGGCCTGATGGGCCAGCTGCCGGTCCAGGATGCTTTCCCATTGGGTCCGGAGCCGCACAGAAGCTGCCAGAAGCCGGAGCGCGCTCTCACTGTCCGCAAGCTGGAGCTCCAGCCAGCCGTCAGCCACCACGCGCGAGCAGTCGCCGTTGGTGTCTAGGGACCGGCTGAAGAGCAGGAGGGACTGGAAGGGAGGGGACGAGAGGCAGACAGTGGGGTGGGGTGCGGGGCAGGACACCAGCTTCGAGAGACCCTGTCCACCCCTCATTCCCCCCACTTGTCCATTCACCCGCACCCCCCACCACACCCCCCCGCGTGCCAGGCCCCTTCCCGCCTTGGCTGCAAGCGAGCGTCCCTGCCCCCCCAAGCACGGACACTGTACTTGGACAAACAGACCAACCAAAGTCAAAGCGTAAACTGCACTACATTCTAGGAAGTCCGGGTCCTCATCCAGTCTCGCCAGTGGCGGTGACCTCGCAGATGCCTCTGTCAAAGCCGCCTCAGACAGGGTCCCTCCCATGTGAACAGTCACTATTTATGCTTTCCCCCTAGCCTCGCTCCTCTGTAGAGTGGGAAGGGAGGGCGGGCCTCGGCGGGCAGGGTGGTGTGCAGAACTCAGGAGGCGGGGCAGCTAACGCTGGCAGGACTCTCCCTTCTTGGCTATAGACATACACACCAACCTATCCACAGCCCACACGTGGCCCCGGCCCCCACCCTCTCCTGCCAGGACGACTACAGTCGCCTCCTCGCTGGGGTCCTGATACTGCCCTGCATCAGACCCTGTTCCAACCCTACTCAAACCCTCCCAGGAGATGGGGAGACGCCCCAGCCTCTCGGACCTCCTCTCTCTGACCCTAGCTCCAACCACTTTCCCCTTCACTACCTCTGGTCCAGCTGTTCCCTGCGTACAGTGGGCATGCATGTGCCTCAGGGCCTTTGCACTTGCTGTTCCAAGACACTCTTCTCCCTAAGTATCCTGGTGGCTCCTTCCTTCGTTCCACTGCACCTTCTCAGCGAGGCCCACACTGATCGCCTTCCTATTACAGCCTGTTCCCTACCCTCACCCCACCCTAACCCCTTTACCCTATTCTTTTCATTTTCCCCAAGTCCTCCTAACCCGCTAGCATGTCTGTCATTACTGCCATCCTCCCCAGCTGCATGTGACCCCTGTGCCAGCAGGGACCAGGGCTGGTCTTACTGCCTGCTGGGCTGTTGGTGCCTAGGCCAATCCCCGGCACCCAGCAGGCACTCAGCCAAGCGCTTACTGGATGAATACTCGAAGGCAGAGACAGCAGCAAGTGGGGGAAGGTGGCTCTTCCGCCCAGCCTGGCCTCCTGCCCCAGGGACATGGTCAGGCTGCATGGCAGCTGGGACACACCTGCAGAGCAGGGACGCGGACACAGTTCACCAGGTAGGGCTTGTTGGTCTCCAGCAGCGAGACGAAGATGAGGAGCTGGTGCTTGCTGCTCACCTTGTCCTTGTCATCTGCAATGGTCCGGATGGCGGCTCAGGGCCCCCCCCGCCACCCGATCTCCTGCCCACAGCAGCCCCCGCTGGTCTGTCCCCCCAGGGCCATTTCCATGCGGTAGGAAATACTGCTGATTTCACCAGGCATCACAGCAGCAAAGACACCAGACCTTGTTTTACGCTTCTCAGCGACAGGCCTGGGACCAGATCCCAGCAAAAAGGAGCAAAACGTAAGGTGACAGAAACCACAAACAAGGTGGCAGGAAGCTGGGCTAGGCTACCGAGGGCTTGTCCCATTCTTCCCCAGGAAGGGGTCTGGGACTTTTCAAAATGAAAAAATAAAGGAGGAAAACAATGAAGAAAACAAGGAGGAACAGAAAACAATGAGGAAAACAAGAAGAGAGCAGACTGTCCAGAAATTTACAGCTGTTAAAAGATTTGAGGGGAAGGTTTCAAATTCTACCCTCACTGTTTTTAAAATTATAAACCTCAGGGGCACCTGGGTGGCTCAGTGGGTTAAAGCCTCTGCCTTCGGCTCAGGTCATGATCCCAGGGTCCTGGGATCAAGCCCCGCATCGGGCTCTCTGCTCAGCAGGAAGCCTGCTTCCCTCTCTCTGCCTGCCTCTCTGCCTACTTGTAATCTCTGTCAAAATCTTTAAAAAAATAAAATAAAATTACAAACCTTACCTTTTGGAGTTAATGTTCACATTTTACCGTGGTTACTTTGTTTATAAACAAGGACAGAGAGCAGCTGTCCCAGAACTCACACAGGGGGCACCCTGACCAGGCCCCTGCCTGGCCCAGCGCTTGGATGCTGCGTTCCAGGCCCCAGCGGCCAGGAGGGGAGCCCTGGGGCAGGACCAAGCTCGGCACTCATAGAGCCCCTGGGACAGGTCCTCTCTACTTGCTAAAAGCTCTGGCCTGGGGTGTGGCCACAGCGCCTCACTAGTCACCATGGGGAGGATGGGGCTCAGCGTGGGAGTGAGTCCCCAAGAGGTCTGGCTCTTGGGACCCCAACACCCCGACACCAGCCGGGTCCCGGGTCCCAGCTGACAGGTCCCATGTCAGCAAAGTATGGGCGGGAGCCAGGAGGCAAGCCCCGACGGTGAGGGGCCCCCTGACGTTATTGTCCCCCCACCTCTCACTCCCCTCCCAAGGGGGTTTTCTCTCCCTGCCTAGACTCCCAGTACCTCCGCTGGCTTCGCCACCCCTGGCCGCCTGCTCCTGCGTGTGCAGTACCTCCGGGCTGTTGGCAAAGATGCAGGTGGGGTGCAGCACGGTCCCCTGCTTGGACTGCGTGTGGAAGATCTGCAGAGTTAGATGCCAAGTGACAGAGGCCCTCAGACCTACTCCTCCGCTGCCCACAATCCTTTTCCTCCACTCTCTCGGCCAGATTCCCCAGCCACGTCTCCGCTCAGGAGTCCCCACCTCCAGGAAGCCTTCCCTGACACCCCCACCCCTGCCCCCGTGCACTGGAGCCCCATGAGGGCAGGGCCAGGACTGTTCCTGTGTCCTTAGCACTGAGCACGGCCAAGAAGGTATGCCAAGGGGCAAAGCGCCCAGAGGAGGCCCACCTGGTCCGAGTCCTTGCGGCTGCTGTTGAACGGGTCCGGGACGGCGAGCTGAGGGTAGAGGCCCCGGCCCAGCACCAGCTTGAGCAGTGCCATCTGGTCCCGTGTCAGGTCTTGGGCCGAGCTGGTGGCTGCCTGTAGCTGATCCAGGCTGTGCCGCAGCTGAAACTTCACATCCTGCGAGGGGAAGGTGGGGGTAAGGCAGGTTCCTGGGGGGCCAGGCCGGTACCCGAGGGGCTGACACTAGGACCCCAGGGAGCCACAGAGTACGGGGGTCAGGTCCTGTCTGTGCCCCCTGACCCCCGGCACCCACCTGGATGTCCACGCCATCACCAGCCCCCCGGTCCTCGTCGCTGGAGCCGCCGTCCACGCCCTCCTGCAGCCGCAGCACCTTGCGCCGCCGCCCCCCGCCCTCCTCATGCTGGCGTTTCAGACGGTACAGCTCCCTGCGCTCCCGGCGCTCCTGCAGCCGGCGCGAGCTGTCGCCTGGTGTCGCGGCCTGTGCCCGGGCCAGCAGCCCGTGGTCCTCCAACAGCTCCTGGGGATAGGCGGAGCCCGGGTGAGGGACACAGGGCAGGCTGAGTCTGGGGCTCCGGTCCTGGGCCTGCCACTCGCCGGCCCCTCCATTTCAGAGGACTTGGGATATCGTGTGCGACACAGAGAGAGGAGCCCCGGCCTTTCACCACCCTCTCGGACTCTGCAAGCCAACCAAAGCCAAAGCAAGGCCCTGGAAAGCCGGAGATGCCGAGAACAGTCCGAGCATCTGCGGTCCCCGACGGGGGTGGGGATGGGGGGCATCTCCTAAAATTGCACAATAGGCCATGGTCGGGTGACCGCCCCCTCTGGGCCCCAGTGTGGCCATGCACAACCACGGGCAGCCATGCCACTGGGGACTTACCCTGTTCTAAAGGCACTTTCGTCTATTAACTTTTTTTTTAGATTTTATTTATTTATTTGACAGAGAGATCACAAGCAGGCAGAGAGGCAGGCAGAGAGGAGGGGAGGCAGGCTCCCCGCTGAGCAGAGAGCCCGATGTGGGGCTCCATCCCAGGACCCTGAGATCATGACCCGAGTGGAAGGCAAAGGCTTAACCCACTGAGCCACCCAAGTGCCTCTCGTCTATTAACTCATTTAATCCTCACAGGATGGCACAGAGGCCAAGGCCCAGGGCCGTGCAGGAACTTGCCCAGGGCCGCACTGCTAGCAAATGACAGAGCTGGGACTTGCCACTGGGACATCCGCTCAGATCTGGTGTGCCAGCTGCTGCCCCCTGCTGCCTCCCAGAGCTCAGCACCCTGCTCCAGATGGCAAAGTTCTTTGTGAGGATATAGCATGTGACCATTGACCCTGTCCACTTCTCCAGAAAGCCCTCCTGGATTTCCACCCATGACTCACCCAGGCCACCCCACATCTGAGTGTCTAATGGCTGTGGAGGTGGGTATAGGGTGGGACACCGACTGCTCCATCAGAGAAAGAAAGGGGTGGGTGCCCCCGCACTAGCTCTCCCACCCCCACCTGGCCCCCTCACCGGTCCTGAGCCTCACCTTGAACTGGCGCCGCAGGTTGGCCATCTCGTACAGCCGGTGCTCCTCTACACCCCGGCGGCGGCACCACTTGCGTGAGTTTCTGCTCCGCTCAGATTTCACCTGGGTGGGGGACCGGACGCCGGGGGGTCAGGGCCTGGTCGGTTAGAGAAGGGTGTAGGGGCTGACCCAGCACCCAGACACCCCCAGCCGCCCCCAGAATGGGCCCAAACAGCAGTCCCTGGAAAAGGAGGCAGGAACACACGTGTTCTCCTTCTTCTCCCAAGTCTCAGTGTCACTGCTTCCTCCTACAGGAAGCCTTCCAGACTACACTGGGTCAGACATCCCCTCTGGGCACACCCAGCCCCTTGGACTGCCATCACAGCCCATTCTGGGAGGTCACAGCCCAGGGACAGGTCTGCCTCCCTGCACAAGACTGTGTGACCCTGGAGGGCAGGGCCGAGGGCCTTCAGTCAGTCACCACCAGGTCCCTGGAACTGCCTGGCCAGAGCATGTGCTGGATACTAAGTGCCATCCTAGGAGCGTTGGCCCTTCCTCTGGGCGGCAGTGGTCTTACTCAGTGCTTTGGAAACACTCCCCTCCCCTCGACACTGGGCCCCAGCACCTGCTGGTCCCATGGCCACGGAAGCAGATGTTGGAGACAGGGGCCTTCTAGTCCGCAGAGGGCTCAGGGTCCTCGCCGGGGTAGCGGGCCTCCTCTGGTCCCACTCGCAATGTCACAGACAGGAGCCCTACCGCTGGCCTCACCTGCACCCAGGCGTTGAAGACGTTGAAGAGCGTGAAGGGGTCCCCGTGGTCACTCTCCAGGGGCCGCCGTGCCGCCGCACACTCTGGGTGGCTCTGGGCACTGCGGGTGAAGGGTGACTGGACGCTGAGGGCAGCCGCGATGGTGAGCACGGGCTCCGCCAGGTGGAACATGCAGCCCAGGATCAGCATCTTCCCTGGCGGGTCAGGGAGATGCTGAGCTGAGCCTCTTGGTGACTGGGACCGCCGCCCTCCCCGCCCTCCCACTCCCAGCCGGCCCCCCACCCCTTCCACCTTATCAACAAAGGGCCCTGGGAGCCACAATGACAGAATCGAGCCCACACTCTGCCTCCCAGGCATGCAAGCTTGGGCAAAGCCTCAGTTTCCCATCTGTAGGTTGGGGGGTGACCACAATCTTGCCCCCTGAGGCACCAGGTGGGCACGGTCGGAGGGCTGGTCCCAGCATTGCCCCTGCCTGCCTGGCTCCCTGCTCTATACCTGGCGCCCCCTCCTGGCTTGGCTCTCCTTCCCCGCACGCCCCCCTTCCTCTATAAGGAAACTCCACTGGAGCCCTGACGGCTTGGCCTGCCTGACACACCACAGACTCCTGTGCCTCTGGACAGGTCCTCTCCTGCACTTTGCGTACAAGGTGGAGGCGGCGGACGCAGGGGCCGATGGAGGTGGGGAGGGGAGGAGCAGGAGAAGGGAAGACAGGGAGACATCAAAGCAGCAGGTCCCTGGTCTGGACCCCCAGGCCCTCGCCTGTCTGTCCTGTGGTCAGCAGCCTGCGTAACACATTTCTGACTCATCCTTACCAGTCCCTTTGGCCGCCTCTCTGGAAAGTTCCTGTTACACATCTAACCTTATAAAATAAAACATGGCAAGAAAATGAGGCTGTCCCAGGGCTCTCTAGCTCTGTCCTTTGGGCAAGTCCCTCCCTCTTCCTGCGCCTCTGTTTCACCGTCAGTGAAATGAGCCAACAGCCGCATCTGGCTGCCGGGAGAACGAACCGGGCTTCACCGGGGAAGCATCCGGCGCCCCACCTGGCACAGGGGAGGCAGGACTGAGCCATCTGGGCCTGGAACCTCCTGGCACTGAGTCAGCTGTGCCGCCTGCCCTGTGAGGCTTAGGGACCGACAGTGTCCGCCCGGCTGCGAGTGCCTCCCAGCTCTGCCCACGACGTGACCCTGGGCAAGTGACAGCCTTTCTCAGAGGCTGCAGTGAGTCACTCCCCTGTCACACCAGGTCCAGCCCAGGGCCTGTTGCCCACCTGCTCCAGACCCTGGGGTGCAGGTCCTTGTCTCTGGCCAAGCTTCAACTTTCTCACCTATACAGAAGGGGTGACCAAATGCCCTTCCGTCACCAGATGAGAGTGAAATGATACAAGGCACACAAAGCCTTTCACTGACACACAGCGAAGGCCCACAGAACGTTCTTTTTCACTTCGGATCAGATTCCCCTGGCTCTAGCCCTGTGTCCTTCTAAAGCAAACAGAACCATCTTCATAACCATGAGAGGCCCTTGGGGTCGGTGGTTCCCAGTCTCCTGTCCCCTCTGAAGCTCCGGCTGGTGCCCTGAGGGGACGTGAATGATGGGAACACGGCCGGATGGTTCTGTGGAGCATCACGCCTGGCCAACAGTGCCACAGCGAGTCCTGCTCGCCCGAGAATATTGGCAGACCACAGAGCATCCAGCTCGTCACGAGTCACGAGAATCAGAGCAGGACACATGTCGGTCAGTGAGCTTCTCAGAAGGGCCTGGGATGACTCAAGCATGAGCAGGAGGAAGAAGCGGGCTGTGTTGACATCCTTACGACACCAAGGAGGGGCCAGCAGGGCGGAGCTGGGAACAGGGTGTGCGGAGGAGACAGGGGCCTGTTGGTTTACTCCCACACCCCAGTGCCCAGAACGGTCTGGCACAGGGAACTTATGAGTGATCAGACAGGGCCCAGAGAAAGTACAGGCCGGCCTACGAGTCACGCAGGGCATGAATGGTCCCCACGGCCACTCCCAGCGCCCTGGGTGATCACCCTGGAGGACGTCCTCACCAATCACGACATCCACAGGCAGCTGAGCCAGCAGGGATCCGATGGGGGTAAGGGACTCGGAGCTGTCCAGGGCCCCCTGGTCCCGGAGGTAGAGGATGGCCGTTTCGAGGCTGGCTGGTGGCGGAGGCTCAATGAAAGGGAAGGTTCGCGGGTCCCCCATGCTCATGCTTTTCATCTGGAATGACAATTGAGCCCCCCAGGAATGGGGGACACGGGAGCTACTGTGCAGCACTGGCCGGGGGCTCACAGATCACAAACTCATGCTACCTTAAATCTCCCAATGTCAGGGCCACTGTACAGAGGGAGGGGAGAAGGGCTACTGGCTGTCTGTCCAGCACCTCTTCTCCCAGACCAAGGACAGCAGCAGAAGTCCTTAGTCATTCCTAAGCCAGACCACCCCACACAATGGATGCACATCCTTGTGAAATCCTCTCTTTGGCTCGGTAGTTTGAGGCGGGCCGGCCTCCCTCCCTGCCGCCCGGAAGGATGCCCTGTGCTCATGAAAAAACCTTTACGTTAGAAGCTCTGGGTGTGGGGCAAAGGCCAGATTTTTTTTATTTCAGCTCTCGAGGTGATTCCAGTGAGTGGCTGCGGCCGGAGGTCCCCTCTCTGAGCTACTCAGCCAAGGCCACGGCCCCAGGCAGTTCCAAGTCAACCAGGAGACACCAGTGACCTAGTGCTGCTGACGAGCCGGGGTGGGAGATCGGCCAGGGGCCTTCAGGGAAAGGTTCCCGGGGCCTTAAAAATGAGGCCTTGAGGGGTGGCAGTTTCGTCTGCCTCTGGATGGTAGCGAGGGAGGTGGTGACGCCATGGCTGCTGAGCCAGGTGGCACGTACGGGCCAGCATTGAAGCCTGACAGCCTCAGACAGAAACCTGCTGGGACACCTGCGGCAACTTAAATCACCTCTCTGTGCAACTGGTTCCTTATCCAGAAATTGGAATAAGACTACCTGCCCCCTAGTATTTGTGGGGATCCAAACAGTTCTAGACACACAACACCAAGAAGGGCGCTCGGCCCACAGGGAATGTGAGATAAGCGCACCGTCACTGCCTCCACTGCTACGTTTGGCAGAGCTGATGACGGATGGAAGACAGAAAAGGCTAGAACAAGGGGCACCTGGGTGGCTCAGTAGGTTGAGCTCTGCCTTCGGCTCAGGTCATGATCCCAGGGTCCTGGGAGTCCTGCATCGAGCTCCTTGCTCGGCAGGGAGCCTGCTTCCTCCTCTCTCTCTCTCTCTCTGCCTGCCTCTCTGCCTACTTGTGATCTCTGCTGTCAAATTTTTTTAAAAAGGCTAGAACAAGCCTGAGCCCTAGAGGACATCACCGACCCACTTCAATAACCAAGCCTTCCGCTACCCTGTCTGCAGACCGTGCCTCACCTAAAACGGCCCATCGTCCAGATCAGGCAGGCCGCACGGGTCAGGAATGCACAAAGAGGATCCCAAGTGGCATTTTTGAAAAAACAAAATCTGACAGAAACCCTCGGGGTGCACCACCTGCAGGCAGGGGGCTGGTTTGTGCCCCGAGCCACTCCGCCCACCCCAGAGGAGGCTGCTGCTGTGGAAAGCCCCTCCCCACCCCCCTTGGCCATCCTCTGCCCAGGCAGAGCCCAGGGCCACACTCTCCATGGGAAGGGGTGAGCCCTGGAGTGAGCGCTAATGGGGCAGGGTGAGTGTGGGGGCCCTGGCCCTCACGCCCTCCATGCTCCTCCGCAGGCTGCACCAGGAAGGGGCCTGGGTCCCCCCATGAAAGAAACTGCCCAGCACCCTGAGGACTAAGGTCTGTGTGTCGGCCACTCCGTGAGGGGGCCCACGCGGCCCTGCAGCCCAACCGCAGCAAAGCTGCCTGGGAGCCAGGACCAGACTGTCCCGAGAAGTCCCAGTTTCAAGAGCCGCTTTGGGGTGGACTGGCTGTCACCGCTGAAAGCATTCCAATGGGGGCCCAAGCCTGGGGACCCGGGGACAACCCTGCCCCTGCCAGGAGAGCGGACGTTTGGAAGCGCAGCGCTCCCCTGCCCCGCCCACCCGCATGGCACGGAGGGTCCCGCTGGAGGCCTCACCTGCAGCACCAGCGCGTCCAGCGCTACCCTCCGAATCTCCGGGACGGGGTAGGGGGCGAAGGCGTCGTAGTCAGACTCAGCATAGAGCCGGAAGCAGACGCCGGGACCTGTGCGGCCGGCCCGGCCCTTGCGCTGCTCGGCACTGGCCTGACTGATCCAGAACTCCTGCAGCCGGTGTAGCTTGGCCTGCGGGTCGTAGCCCATCTCCTTCACCTTCCCTGCACGGGGACAGGACAGCCGGTGCAGTAGCCGCAGGGCCCCCACCTCGGGCTCGGCCCCTGCCGCCTCCGCTGCCTCCTCTACCCCAGTAACACGGCCCTGACCCTGACATCTTGACTCAGCCTTTTGCTCTTCATTCACAGGTCTCGGATTTGCATATTCAGAAGCCAGGTTATCTAACCATTCTTATTAGGCACCTTCTGTATGCCAGGCTCTGTATGGGGCTCAGCTGTAAACACTGTCCCCAGCCTCATGGGGCTGAACAGAACAGAGGTCATCAACGCTAAGACCAGCTCTGGCCACTTTCATTGCCTCTGAAAATGGGACGCACCTCAGAAGCAATGACAAATCCATATTTCATGGCCAGCATTTACAAATTTCGATGGTGCGTAAAATTATGGGATGTTTTATCACAGCGATCCCCAGATTCGGTAAGGTCACTGCTAACACCGAGGGCTCTCTCTGTGCGGGGTACCACCCAAAATACCCAGGGGAATGTATTCACTCACTGAAGCCTTCCAGCCCGAGGGAGGCTCTGCTATTACTGTTGCTTTACAAATGAGCGAACAGACACACATAGTCTCAGGGACGCCACCTCGCTCACACAGCCAGGCTGGCCCCAGCGTCTCCCAACCGCTACGCTACACTGACTTCCCAGAGAACCGTCTAGCTGGGAAGACAGAAAAGAAATAGAGCAACAGATATAAAATATAAGGCCCATACTCTGAGGAACAATGGGTCTCGTAAGGGAAGCTACAGCGGGAAGAGGAAGGGGAAATCACCAAAGCGGACAAGCTGAGCCTCTCTGATGGGGACACGTTTATGCAGGCCCTGAAATGAGATGAGGGGGTGAGCCTTGTGGATATCTGGAAAAAGACGGCTCTTGGCAGGGACACCAGTAAGTGCAAAGGCCCTGAGGCAGGAGCAAGTTTGGAATGTCTGACAAGATGCTGGCACTGCTCCACAGCCCTAAAAACCACCTACTCTCTGCTTTGGTCTGGAGTCCCCCACGGCATTCACACATCTCCAGACCCCACACTTCTCTCTAGCAACTGAGGGGTGGCAGGGAGCAGCCCTTACCAGAATCGACAACAAAGCGGATCCCATCAATGGTGACAGAAGTCTCAGCGATGTTGGTGGAGAGGATGCATTTCCGAACTCCAGGGGGGGCCACATCGAATACCTGGGGGGCGGTGTGGGGAGGAGGTGACATCCGGGACTAACGGACTCCTTGCTGACCCATGTCCGGTGGCCTCCCTGACGTGTCCTGGATGGCCCACAGGCATTTCACACTCACCTACAGTAGCTCGAATAGCCTTAGCGCCTCCCACTGAACGCTTTCCTCCTCCTCAAGTTCCCATCTCGGAGATGGCTCATCACACACATGCGCCACAAACCTGGCCTGTCCTGACTCCCCTGCCCCTCCCCACTCCAGCCACACCTGCATGTTTTGAATGTTTCCAAAATTCATGCCATTCTCCCCAAACCCACAGCCCTGTCCTGGTCCAGGCCCTCCCTTCCAGCCCAGGTCCTGCCCCAGCCTCCTTCCTGGCCTCTGGCCTCCCACCCATGATCACACACAGCAGAGGGATCTGCTAAAGGACAAACGGGCGCCACTCCCCACCTTGCTAGAACCCTCCTGTGCCTCCAGGAGCACTCGGGACAAAGCCCGAGCACCACAATGGGTCTTCGAGGCCACGCAGCCTAGGTCTGCCCACCTCTCACTAGCACCCAGCCTGCCTTCCCCATCACAGACCCCAGACGCCCTGCAGGTGGTCTCCCAGGGGCCCCACCTTTCTCTCACCGCAGGCCCTTTGCACAAGCTCTTCTCTTGGGCCCAGGAGACCAACACAGTGGACAAGAGTGGAGGGTCTGCAACTAGGCCTGGGGGCCAGATCCAGTCTCCTGTCTGTTTTTGTGAATCCAGTTTTAACCCAGCACAGCCTCACCTGTGTCGGTCTGCACCTGCCTTCCTACTGTGAATGGAATAGTTGTGCTAGATGTGAAATGGCTCACAAAACCCACAACTCTGGGGCCACCTGAGTGACCCAGCTGGTTTAGTTTCTGACTTTAGCTCAGGTCATGATCTTGAGGTCCTGGGATCAAGCCCTACATCAGGTCCCTCTCTGAACAGGGAGTCTGCTTCTCCCCCTCCTTCTGCCCCTCCCCCCTCCTTACGCTCTGTGTCTCTCTCTCTCAAATAAACAAAAGAACAAACCTACGACTTTGTGCTCCCTGGCCCTTTACAGGAAGTTGGTAACCTCTGGTTAACAGCGTGGGCTCTGGTGCCAAACTACCATATTCCAAAGCCTGGCTCAGCTACTTATGTGAGCTCGCACAAGTGCCTGACCCACTGTGTCTGTGTCTGTCCTGGGTAACAGCGGCCCCTGGAAGACAAGGCTGCTGGAAGGTCTCAACAAGGCAAGGCGCACACACAGCTGCCCGCTCCGGCCGGCTCCACACACATTTGCCAAGACACCCTTCTCCCTGCCCCCTTCCTAGGCTGGGGCTTTCTAGGGTCTCAGTTTTGAAGTTTCTTCCTCCAGGAAGTCCTCCCTGAATCCACCACAACTGTGCTCTGCTCTCCCGTTTCCAGAACTTTTCTTTTCCATTTGTAAATTATCATGGCTTGCCATCTCCCTCCACAGACCGGCAGCTACTTGAGGGGAAAGACCATATCTTGGCTCCCAGCGTGTCCCAAAGAGCCCCCTTGGCGTGAGGGGAAGCACTGAGGAGGTGGTCTTTTCAATCAATGACTGAGGGTGACCTGAAGGGTCTCCTCCCCAGGGGACTGCAGTGGTCACCCTCCACAAAGGCCTCGATGCAGCCCGCCTCCTGGGATCCACACCCTCACCCAGTATCTTCCCCCTGATCAGAGCAGCCCAGGTCAGCTAACGGGACCCTGCAGACATGACGGCTGGGTTGTCTAAGGCCAGTCCGTGAAAGATGTTGTGGCTTCTACTTGGTTCTCTTGGAGAGAGCCAGCCACCAAGCTGGGATGGCACTCAAACAGCCCACATGGAGGGAAACTGAGGCCCCAGCCAACAGCCTACCACAGAATGAGCCATCTTATAGGAAGGCCCTCCGGCCCCAGGCCAGCCTTCGGATGGAAGCAGCCCCAGCCGACCCCTCAGCTGCACCCCCCCCAAGACAGCCTGGGCCAGAGGCACGCCCCCACCCCTCCAAGCCTCTCGCAAATTCCCAACCTGTAGGAGCCATGGGAAAAGAGAACAGTACGCATTCGCCAGCTGCCAGGTTTGGGGGCTCCATTACAAGGCAACAGACAACTACCAGGATGACCCAAAGGCCTCTCTGCCAGCCCCTCCTGTTCCGGCAGGGCAGCCTCTTGACCCTTCCCAACCCCTGGCTCGCAGACTCCCACCTCCACACCAGAGCTCGAGGCCTCCCGCACCCACACCCTGACGCCCTCCCTCCCTCGGCTACTCCAAGCCCTCCTTGTCCTACAAAGCTCCACTCATGCCCCCTGCTCACCAGGAAGCTCACCTTGGCAATACTCCCTCGACCGCCCACAGCCCCCTCCTCCCTGCCCACCCCACCTGGCCTGGTCGCACAGGCCATGCGTGGTACCTTGTCCTGGTCGGCCACGGAGAGGGCGCTGTGCAGCGGCAGCACCACCCAGCGCTGGGTGCGGCCGGCGTACGCCTGGGCGGCCTCCAGGACCGAGCTGATCTCCGCCATGCCGCTGAGGAAGACGAGGACATCGCCCCGCTCCTCGGGAGGGTACTTGTTGTCAATGGCCTCCAGCACCCTGAGGAAAGGCCGGGGGTCCAGCTTCTCAGACTTGGACGCTGGTGGCTCGGCCTCCTGTGGCTGGTACACGACCTGTGGGGAGATGGCAGGGGCGTGCCTGTCACCCGAGGCGGGGGCGTCGGGGGGGTGGTGTGTGGCAGACAGTGCAGGGAGATGGCGCAGGCCCATCGAGCAGGTTAATGAGAGGAGAAGGTTCTCAAAGGACAGCATATCAGAGTAACCAGAAGGCTCCTGGGGACGTGTGAGTTTCGCATCTGGCCACTGGCCACATACAGGTATTGATGCGTGAAAACTGGCTGAGCTCCACACACGACACGTGCTCTCTCTCAGGTTCAGCAACCACAGAATTTTAAAGGGTGGGGCCAGGACCAAAAGCCTAGAAAAATCACTTCTCAGACAGCATGCTCCCCCCTTTGTATTTTTTTTACGGCTGCCTGGAAGACAGAAGGATGGGTATTTGGAACCCAAAACCACAGGGACCGATTGGTACGGTTCCTGGTGCTGGGAACTCCGGGGCTCCTACCAACTCCCGCTGCAAGAGGAAGGAGTGGCTTTCAAAACACAGAAAGAACTGAGAGCGGGGACAGACCAGCATGGAGGGCCACTGGGAAGTCACGTGGGAAGGGTCCACGAGTGCCATCCAGGGTGGGAGGGTGGACACATACGGAAGGGGATGCAAAAGGGGATCCGAAAGAGCAGAGAGAGGCTGTGGGCCCAGGTAGCGTCTGCGAGCAGGATTCCAGGCCCCACTCTGCTGCTCCACGCCTTCCAGCCTCTATCTTACCTCCAGGGGTGAAAATCCCTGGCACAGGGCGCCCACGGCTGTGGTGGGGCCCCCATGAGTTTTCACTCTGCTTTCTGACAAGACCACCACGCTAGCCACAGCAAAGAGGCCCGAGCGAAGGGAGCAAAGTTCAGGGCGAAAGTTTCCAGAGAACCTGAAGACCTGGTAAGGGAGGTCAAGGAGTATGTGGAGTCCGGCCTGGGCAGGACCGCTGTGGGGACAGGGTGAGGTTGTGGGGGGGGACAGTGAGTCAAGTGGAGTGGGAGACCCACAGTGGCCCCAGAGACCCAGCCCCTTCCTTCCTGGGCACGCCATCCCCTAGCAAGAGAGAGTACCTTCCAGCCCCCTCACCTCGAAGTGGGGTGGGATGCAGAGAGAATGAGACAGCTGCAAGGTCATGTCCAACTTAAAGACAAAAGGGCCTTTTCCTGGACTGGGGCTCTCTCCCTCTTCCTGAAAGCTTCCAGACAGACCTGGTCAGCTACCTAGGACAGCGGTGCTGGGCCAGGGTGGGGGGCACCCCCAGGGGCATTTGGTAACATCAGGAGACATCCTGGGCCATCACTCCTGGGGGAGGAGAACGCTGCTGGCAGCTGGGAGGAGAAGCCAGGTAGGCTGCTGAACAGCCTACAACAGGCAGGGCAGTCCCCACAGAAGAAGAATTATCCAAAAGGTCAAGCGTGTGGAGACTGAGCAGCCCCACCCCCTGAGACAGAAGAAAAGAAGAGCCCAAGTCCCTGAAGGACCACATGCAACAGAGCTGCACACTGGCCTGGACCGGCAGGACTGTTACATAAGAGGAATATAAACTCGTAGCTTTCCAAGGCTAGGTCTCCTCCCCGGGGCACTGAGCACCTGCCCAGCAGAGTGTACACGCTCAGAAAACAGCAGCTTTAAAAGAAAGAGGGCGAGCGAGACCGCCTTTCACGGAAAGATGGGAATCTGAGCCAGAGGGAAGGGACAGGTCCGGGCTGGCCAGAGAGCGGGTGGGAGGACTGGAAGATGTGGGGGCAGCACTGACCGTGATGGGGAACAGCCTCCCGGGCACCTGTACCACCGGGGCATTGCCGAAGTAGCTGGAGAAGAGTGAGATGTTGATGGTGGCTGACATGAGGATGACCTTGAGGTCCGGCCGCTGGGGCAGCAGGCGCCGGAGGACGCCCAGGAGGAAGTCGTTGTGGAGGTGACGTTCGTGGACTTCATCCACTATGAGGACCTGGTACTGGGGCAGGCTGGGCTCCCGCTGGATCTGCCGCAGGAGCAGCCCCACTGTCAGGAACACGATCTTGGTGGCCGCTGTCCGCGTGCTCTCAAAGCGGATCTGGTAGCCAACCTGAGATGGGGAGGGGGTGGGGGTCAGGGGAGGCGCCTGGACCTCAGCGCCAGCCCTCACCCGCCCACACTGAACATTCAAGCAAACGCCCCCACTCCCCGGCCCCCTCAGACTCGGGAGTACAATAGGTGTGGACCCCATCTCTGCCGCTTAGTGCTGCTGACTCTGGGCGAGCACTTCCATACCCCCAGAGACATTTTCACCCCTAAATGCTGGGAAAAGGGGCGCCTGGGTGGCTCAATGGGTTAAACCTCTGCCTTCAGCTCGGGTCATGATTCCACGGTCCTGGGATCGAGCCCCGCATCGGACTCTCTGCTCAGTGGGGAGCCTGCTTCCCCCTCTCTCTGCCTGCTTGTGATCTCTGTCTCGGTCTTTCTCTCACTCTGTTAAATAAATAAATAAAATATTAAATGCTGGGAGAATGGGACATGTTCATGCACATAAAGTGTCTGGCACAGAGCCTGGTGTCTATGCTAATTAATGATCATGGAGATAGTCCACCTTTCTTTGAGTCCCTACTCTAACCACTGAAATGGGCGCCCCCCGCTAATTTCATCCTCACAGCCACCGTGAAAAGAACCACTACTCTCACCTCACCGATGGGGAAACTGAGGTCACTCATCCAAGGCAAAACACAGTTCAAAAGTGGTACTGGGAGGAAATGATCTCTTTTTTAAAAATTTTATTGATTTGAGAGAGACAGAAAGCACAGTGGGGAGGGGCAAAGGGAGAAGGAGAGAGAGAATCCCAAGCAGCCCCAGATGGAATTCGATCCCACAACCGAAACCAAGAAGAGTCAAGATACTTGACCAGCTGCGCTATCCAGGCGCCCTGTGAGAAAATGATCTTAACCCCTACTTCACGTCACACACACATCAATTCCTGACAAATTATAATTTTTTTTTGTAAAGATTTTATTTATTTAATAGAGGTCACAGGTAGGCAGAGAGGCAGGCAGAGAGAGAGGAAGGGAAGCAGTCTCCCTGCGGAGCAGAGAGCCCAATACGGGGCTCGATCCCAGGACCCTGGAATCACAACCTGAACCAAAGGCAGAGGCTTTTAACCCACTGAGCCACCCAGACGCCCGGACAAATTATAATTTTAAAGGTAAATATCTATAGGAAAAAACACAGGATGCATTTATGTCAAGGTAGGGAGATACTCCTTAAACAGAACCCAGAGTGCCAACCACAGAAAGAAAAATGACAGACTGGAACATACTTAAATAAAGAAACACTGTCATCAAAAGAAGCCTTTAGAAAATGGAAGACAGGGGCACCTGGGTGGCTCAGTGGGTTAAAGCCTCTGCCTTCGGCTCAGATCATGATCCCAGGGTCCTGGGATCGAGCCCCGCATCAGGCTCTCTGCTCAGCAGGGAGCCTGCTTCCTCCTTTCTCTGCCTGCTTCTGATCTCCGTCTGTCAAATAAATAAATAAAATCTTTAAAAAAAAAAAAAAAGAGGGGGCGCCTGGGTGGCTCAGAGGGTTAAGCCGCTGCCTTCGGTTCAGGTCATGATCTCAGGGTCCTGGGATCAAGCCCCACATCGGGCTCTCTGCTCAGCAGGTAGCCTGCTTCCCTTCCTCTCTCTCTGCCTGCCTCTCTGCCTACTTGTGATCTCTCACTGTCAAATAAATAAATAAAAATATTAAAAAAAAAAAAAAGAAAAAAGAAAATGGAAGACAGCTCACAGAGACAACATCTGCCATACAGAAATCCTACAAAGGACCTATTTCGCTCATCTTTAGACCCCAAATGTCAAGAAAAAAAAGACAACACAAAAGACAAACCGGGAAAAAGACCTGAACAGACACTTGGGAAAAAAGGATTTCCAGTTGGCCAACAAACGCGTTCAACCCTCAGTTGTCAGACTAATGCAAATGAAAACGTGCTACTGCGACCCACCCACCCAGAAAAGCCAGAACAAGAAAGAGTAACTGTAACAGGGCCAGCTGGGAGTGTGGATGGGTGCGGCCACTTCGCAAAGCATTTTGGCAGCATCTGCTGAAGCCAGACGTCCCTGCAGATCTGATGAGCTGGCAGGCACCTTCCTGGCTACATCCCCGATAGAAATATGTACCGACAAACACCTAATGGCATGTTCTAGAATGCTGACCGCAGCACCCGCACATAAGAGCCGGAAACTGGAAATGCCCCGATTTCCTGTCAATAGCGGAAGGGACGGATACCTTGTGGTGTCTTCACAGGGGACACTGAACAGCAGCGACAGAGAACTGTGCACCCACACGCTCTACCGCAGACAAGACTCACAAGATTGGTACCGAGCGACAGAGGCCGGGCACCAAAGAGAACACACGTTTTGATTCCACTTATAAAAAGTAAATAAAAGAGGCAAAGTTGATCTGTGGGATTTCCTCTTTAACTCAGTTATCATGACGTAAGACAATAATGTATCACTCAGAACAGTGACCACTCTTGGGGGCTCAGGGCAGTAACTGGGGCAGGGTGGTGGGGGAGACAGAGGGTTTCTGGAGTGTTTACATAAATGAACTCAATTTGTGAAAATTCACTGAGCTACATAAGATACGCACATTCTTCTGTTTAGGGTATTAGAATTTCAATAACGATTCATAAGTGGTAGAGCCTGGATTAGAACCCTCGAAACCATTAGTAAAGAAGTATCCTCACTCTCTTTCTTACGGCTGCTAAAAACCAAATGATCCCTGGGACATTTCCAATTTTTTGCTGTTAAAAATATTACATGAGGGGGGCCTGGGTGGCTCGGGGGTTAAGCCTCTGCCTTCGGCTCAGGTCATGATCTCAGGGTCCTGGGATCAAGTCCCGCATCGGGCTCTCTGCTCAGTGGGGAGCCTGCTTCCCCTGACCTCCTGCCTGCCTCTCTGCCTACTTGTGATCTCTCTCTCTCTCAAATAAATAAATAAAATCTTTAAAAAAAAAAAAAGAAGAAGAAGTTACATGGGAGGTGGGGGGCACCTGGGTGGCTCAGTTGGTTAAGTGTCCCATTCTTGATTTGGCTCAGGTCATGATCTCAGGATCACGCCCCACATCGGTCTCTGTGTGCAGCCTGCTTGAGAGTCTCTTTCTCTCCTGCTCTCCACGCTCCCAAGCTCTCAAAAATAAAATTTAAAGAAAGGGTTATGGGTAATGCTAGTGCCTTTCGCACTGGAACCACACTGGGGCCAATCTGCAGATCGAGCTCTAGAAGAATCCTTGCTAAGTGAAAAGGTAAGTGGTCTGGTAACCTTCACTGGTACTATGATAAGGGCAACAACCTAGGCTCGAGGTCGTGCTGGGAAACCCAGAAAGCCGACGTGGCCCACTCACCTGTGAGCCGTACTGACTAAGGCTCTCGAAGCTGACACGCTTGGCCAGGGAGATGCAGGCGATCCGCCGGGGCTGGGTGCATGCCACGTGACTGAAGCCAGCGGCCAGCAGGTACTGGGGCACCTGGGTGGACTTGCCACAGCCCGTGTCCCCGGCCACGACCACCACCTGGTGCTCCTTCAGCGTCTGCAGGACGCGGTTCCCGTACTGGGCGATGGGAAGCGCCGCCCGCTCGCGCTGCAGTTTGGCCAACCGGCTGAACGCCTGCTTCTGGCCGAAGTCCAGGTAGTGCAGCAGGGCTCGGCGAAACTCGGCCACTCTCTCCGGGGGCTGCCTGGCTAGCCCCCGGGAGTCCCGGGTGTCGGGGCCCAGAATCGAGAGGTTGATGCGGTAGCGTGGGTCGTAAGTGCGAGGTAGGTCAGCCAGGGCTGGGATGCTGTGCTGGGGACGCGCTGGGGCTTTCTCCCCCTTACTGGTGGCCTTGAGATTCTGGAATCTCTGCAAGCGTTCAAAGAAAGCCCAGAACTTCTGGCACTCCTCCGAACCCTGACGTATATAATCCTCGTCACGGAAAAAGGCATCCTCGAAAATGCGTCGTGTCTCTGGACAATTCCAGTCCCATTTCTCGAGGGCCTCCTCCTCGCTGGGATCCCAGAGTCGGCCTCTGTGATCCCTGCCCTCCTTTGTTCTGGGAGGAGGCATGCTGTGGTTATCACAGCTCTGGCCTAAAGTCGCAGGGAGAGAACCACTCCTTCTTCAAAGAGACAATCTCCCTCCTCATTGATGGTCCAGGATGACCACGGGCAATGACAAAGGTGCCCAGGGACTGGCTCAAGCTGGTGATACCCAGGGCCCCTCACGACTCCTGCAGTGATTTCTGGGACAGATGCCAGTCCATCCTGGGTTTTCAGGTCGGGAACACCTGGAGGAGAGAAGCCACTCATTCGTTTTTAGAAACATTTCCTGAAAGCCTACTGTTTTGTAGGCACTGGACTAGGCCACCCTGAGCCTTCTTATGTGGTCGTGGTCACAGGCAAGAGACAGACAATCCTGTGATGGGACTGTGGGAACCCACAGGAGCTGCCTGACCATGCTTGGTAATCTAGAAAAGGATGCTCAGAGATGTTTGACCTGAAACCTGAAGAAGGCGGGTCACAGGGACAATCAACAGCAGAACCTTGCCATGAGACAGGAACACAAGAGAGGTGTGGCACAAAGAAAAGAGTAAGGCAAGGGTTTCTGGGGTCTCTGAGCTTCAGGACGCCTAGGAACGCTTTGAAATCAAGTGCACAATTTTGCAAGTGTCAGATTATCCTCCGTCCTTGCTTGCCTGGCACATCCCTTCCTTTTCTGGTAACAGTACCCACTGGCTCCCCTGCCCTGTGAACAGCAGCCCTTCCTGGATTCCACCCAGTTCTGCTAGTCTTGAAGTCAGGAAACCCCTGATTGGGCAAGTGACAAAGGCCTGGCTAATCATGTTCCCCAACTCCTCCTCCTTCAACCAGTGATTGGTGCGAGAAGTGGAAACATGACCCACAGGGGGCCAATCACGGCCTTTCTCTGGAATTTACACTAGGTTGCCAGGACAGAAAAGCCCTTATGGTACCTACTGTGGTCACAGGGATGACGTATAAACCTGGAGCTGTCCGTAGTAGCTCATGAACCTGAATCTTTCCTAGAAATTTAGCCTAGAGAAAAGCCTGCCCTTGGACACAGGGAAGGACGTGCCAGGACAACCACTGAGCAACTACAAGGAGAGAAGTGGAAGAGAGAGGGAAGAAGCTTGGTTTGGTCCACTCCGACCCTCATGTCCCAGTAACACAAGAAAATACCCTCTTGGGCAAAGTTGGTTTTCTCTCAGCTGCCTAAGTCCGAACTAATCATATGAGAGCATAGCCTCGTAGCTACAATTTTCTGGAGTGAAGCACCTCACTCAGATTCTTAAAGTTTATAACCTTAAGAGGGTTCAGAGCCTTCCTTGGTATAGGTCTTGGAGTCAGGCAGATCTGGGTTTGAATCTCTGAATCTTCATCATTTGTTAGATGTGTGGCCACCTGCAAATTGAAAATGGGAATAGTATCTACTTCCAAACACTGCAAGGCTTAGCACTTAGCCTGGCACAGAGGAGCTAAACAGTAACCAGAATTCAAGTCCACTCTTCCTCCCGGTGATGACTAACATGCGGAAATCAGTGAGAGAAACCAAAGCATATAGCCTGGAAAATTACACTCAAAAGGCCACCATTTGGGGCTCCTGGGTAGCTCATTTGGTTTAAGCGACCGACTCTTGATTTTGGCTCAGGTCATGATCTCAGGGTCATGGGATCAAGCCCCACACCAGGCTCTATGATCAGCGGGGTGTCTGCTTGAAATCCTCTCTCTAGAATAAATCTTAAAAACAAAAAAGGCCACAATTCACCTTTTTCTGAAATGAGCAATGATTTCACCTACTCTCCCTTCAGTCTCTCGGTGCCACCCGGAACAGATTTCAGAGATTCGATCTCTGCAGTCCCAGGGGGATCTCGGGCCATCTTTGGGAGTTTATTAGAGACAGAAAGGGGGTTCCTGCTGACGAAGAACCTGTGAGCCAGCGGAGTGGTTTCCCACAGGAGCAGCAGCCCATGATTATCATTTTCCAGCAAACACCTGGGCTGGATGATGCTAGAGTGGCTTCATAGGGAACTCCTGTTGCAGGGGAGGCAGCAAGAGGAAAAAGCCTTAGAAGGCTGTTGATACTGAGCCTGGGATCCCGAGAAAAGGATCTCGAATGAAACAAAGAGCATTCCTCCCAGCTGCAAGCTGGCTATGAGCATGTGGGCCCAACTGGGCAAGTACCATGGTTCTCAAAGAGTCTCTTCTTGTAGGCAACCATGTAGATTTCCTGGGTCCCCTCCGTCCTCTGTCACAGTGTCTGTGACTATCTCTGGGTCTTGTGGCTGTCCGTCCTCATGTCTCAGCCTGTCTTTTTCAGCTCACCGTGCTCAGCCCTCTTTCCTTTCAGAGACTGGTCCTGTCTCTCCTCATTTCTCTTATCTTCAGGTCTGATGGTCTCTCCAACAAGCCTTCTCCACCTGACCCTCTTCACTCCTCGTTGGTAATCCATCTGACTTCCTCATTTGCTTGTTCAGTCGTCTTTTTCGGACGCTCCATTTTTGTCTCTCTCCAATTCCCAGTCTGTTACCACCTCTCCCACCACTGTGACCATTCATCTCCATTTCTCCACCTAACATTTTGTCTCCCAGTTCTGCTGCTTTGAAGCTAACAGAGCTCCCCATGGATCAGGTGCTATTCTACATCACACACGTATATCTGTGTGCACAACTACATACATACACACATCTACACTTTCCTCGTGTTAAAAAGGGGCACCTGGGTGGTATAGCCAGTTAAGCGTCTCTTGGTTTCAATTAAGGTCATGATCTGAGGGTCGTGAAATCAAGCTCCACGTTACTGGAGGCTCTCTCTTTCCCTCTCCCTCTGCCCTTGTCCCCTTCTCTAAAATAAATAAATCTTTTTTTTCCCCTAATATTTTATTTACTTATTTTACAGAGAGAGATCACAACCAGGCAGAGAGGCAGGCAGAGAGAGAGGGGGAAAGCAGGCTCCCCACCAAGCAGGGAGCCCGATGCAGGGCTCGATCCCAGGACCCTGGAACCATGACCCAAGCCGAAGGCAGAGGCTTAACCCACTGAGCCACCCAGGAGCCCCTAAAATAAATAAACCTTTAAAAAAAAAAAAAAAGGTGCTATTATCACTCCTTGCCGTTGAGCGAACGACAGGTTAAGTACACAGTGCGACAAGGAATTCAAATCTAGGGAGTCAGGCTCCCATTTATTCTTCTTCATCTTAGCGGGAGTCTCCGTGGTCTGGCTTTATCTCCCCATTTTTAAACTTGACACTGTCTTTTCAGTTCTCTTTGCTCTCCAGGCTTACCAAATGCACTCGCTCTCCCGAGCCCCATGTCTCCACACTCGGACGGCTCTCTTCATCGGTCTGCCCAAATCACCCAGCTCCCATCCATCTCATTCACTTCCCACATCCGGCTTCCTCTCCAAGTCTCTTTCCTTGGGGGCTCTTCCCCTTTCTCAGTCCCCCCATCAGCTTTTGCCAGGTTCTCCCTATGCCACTGCATCCGTCTCTGTGCATCTGTCAGTCTCCATTAACGAAGAGAAATCTCACTAAGATGGAGCTAGGAGGCTGGAAGGATGAGAGCTCTACGAGGAAACCACCTGAGGTCAGTACAGGAACTGTCAATTAGAGGCTCCAAAAGAACTACCAGCAGGAAAGAATCATCGATTACAGGTGGCAACAGGGAAGGAGGTACAGCCGCATCTCCTACAAGAAAAGGACCACCCCACAACTCGGCCAGGGAGAAACCATCAACACCCTGAACTCTTGAGCTCTTCCAACAGACTTTCCATTCAAAACAACCCCTCCCAACTTCCTCCTCTTTCTCCATAAAATTATCTTCTCTTTTATTGGACTCGCCAATGATTTTTGCTGTAGCTGGCTTGTCCCAGACTGCAAGTCGCGGTTATCCCCCAAGTAAACCCATATTGGCTGGTAAAGTAACATTCTAAGGTCAAAGACAGTCTTGTTCCTCCGTTTGTCTACTTCTGTTCGGTGGCTTGCCCCCCACCCCCCAAGTTCACGGTGCGACCCCATTTCTCTGCAGCCTCTGGGAGGCGCCCTCGGGGGACCCCATTAGCTCCCTGCCCCCCATCGCCACAGTATGCGGCTTCCGTCCTCTCTCTGCCTCCTCATCTCTCGGTCCCTCAGCTTCTCCAAGCTTCTTTTCGTGACTCCCATTCCTGCCAGTCTCGAGCTTCTGTGTCGCCCAGGTGTTCTCGGGGCGCTCAGGCTCAATCTCCGTCCGCTTCTCCCGGGTCCCTTGTCTCCTCCAACGCACGTCCTCATGGTGGGACTTCCCTTCTCACCCCTAGGCTCGCTCCCAGCTACCCAACCCGGCCCGACACCCGCCATCGCCGCCGCCACGGCCCAGCTCAGCCGCCCCGCCCCTCACCTCACTAGCCGCCGGGATCACTCCAACTTCCGGTCCCCAGCGCCCCTCGCGCGCGCGAAGCCGGTTCTGCGCCTGCGCAAGCCACCCTCACGGCCAGGCCCCACCCCGCTGCA
Source organism: Mustela nigripes (assembly GCF_022355385.1). Lineage (NCBI taxonomy): Eukaryota > Metazoa > Chordata > Mammalia > Carnivora > Mustelidae > Mustela > Mustela nigripes. The sequence goes on from NC_081573.1 coordinate 6,806,474, forward strand.
AGCGAAGGAGCCTGGGCGCTATGGCCAAAACCATTCTGCGCCTGCGCACAACATGCTTCAGCTCTTCCTCTCTTCAAGCTGAGCCATGGATGACGCTGCGCCCTCTAGAGGTCGACTGTAGCGCTGCAGCGGAGACTTGCAAGCGCCTCCCCTCTGCCCCTCCACCGCCCCCAATGCACCGCGCGCGCTCTGCGCTCCCCCAAACTTTCTTTGCACTGGATCGTCCCCACGCCAGAGAGAAAGCTGGCCAGAACCATATTAAACACTAGGGCTATTAAAGTGCTCCTGTGATTCATTCACTATAATCCATAATTATGATTCAGCTCAACTCCCCAGCCTCATGAAGGCAGGGGCCACTCTCGTCTTGGAGGTCCCGTGCTGTCCAGCGTCCACCACTAGGATCAGAGAGTTAGTCAATGTTTGTTGAATGCATGATTAAACAAATGAGAAATTAGAGTCCTCTCTAGTCCTAGGCACTCCAGTCATTGTGGGTCTGAGCCTCAGTTTCCATATTTACAACATGAAGTTAATATCTGCTTTTCAAGATCGTTGGGGAAAGTAAGCGAAAAATGTGCACATAAGGTACATAAATTGCTTTTTCACTACTGTGCACCGTAGGCACTCAATAAATGTTAGATCTTTCCTTCTCCTTACAGTCTCCCATCATTCTCCTTTCTCCTTAAGAGAATGTTGCAGTTGAGAAGGTAGAGCCTTCAGATCCAGAGCCAGTTCTAGGCACTGAGAATTCAGCAATGAACAAAACAGATGAAGCCAGGCTCCCAGGGAGTTCGGGTTTTAGTAGGAGAAACTGACATTTAAATTTTTTTTTTCAAAGATTTTATTTATTTATTTGACAAACAGAGATCACAAGTAGGCAGAGAGGCAGGCAGAGAGAGAGAGAGGAGGAAGCAGGCTCCCGGCCAAGCAGAGAGCCCGACGCGGGGCTCGATCCCACGACCCTGGGATCATGACCCAAGCTGAAGGCAGAGGCTTTAATCCACTGAGCCACCCAGGCGCCCCTAAATATTTTTATTTAAATAAAAATAAAAAGAATGTCAAGCAGTATCTCCAGGCTCTGTGCAGAAGAACAAAGCAGTAAAGGGGCAAGGAGTCATGGTATTTTAAGTAGCCTGGTTAGAGAGGACAGTTCTGAGGAAGTAGTAGTATTGGAGCAGAAATAAGTGAGGCAGCAAGCCATGGAGCACACCAGAGCTGGAGGAAATCACAAGTGCAGATTGCCATGGCAACATTGTTGGTGAGTTCAGAGGTCAGCAAGCTGGCTTGTGTGGAGGGGGTGAAAGTGGGGGAAATAACAGGAAATGAGGTGAGGAAAGGAGGAGAGTAGACCAGGCACACTAAGGTGAGGATTTTGGCTTCTCATCTGAGTGAGGTGGGAGCCATGGGAGGAGTTTGAGCAGAGGAGGGACCTCGGACCTTGCGAGATTCTGTTTCCCTTGGTGGGAAACGGATATAGGGAACCAAGAAGAGGAAAGAGGCCCTGGAAAGCAGCTGATGCAGTAAGTGAGAGAAGGGGGGTGGGGGGACACGACGACAGGATGATGGCTGAGAAGGTGGTGAGAAGTGCAGAATGGTTCTGTGCGTACTTTAAGGCAGAGCCCGGAGGCGTTGGCTGACAGATTGGCCATTGAATGTGAGAGAAAGAGAGGCGTCAAGGATGAGCCCAACTTTTTTGGCCTCAGTGCCTGAAAATACAGAGTTGCTGTATTTTCCTGATCCACTGAGATCAGGAAAATAGAGGAGGGCTAAGAGAGAAAATCCAGAGCTCCTTTTTGAATGTATTCAAGTTTGAGTCATGTGTTGGACATTGAGTTAGGATGTCAAGATGAAAGTTGGCTGCAATTATTAAACCTTTGGAAAACAATCTGAACATAGAGAAGCCAATTCATATGTCATGATCAAAAGAAGAAGGGGAAGAAATTGACCAAGCATTGCTTGAACTTTCCAAAAGAGAACTCCAATTTCTTTTTAAAGAAAAATGGGAGGAAGTAAACAACAGATACGACTTCACCATGTATGTCGCAAACTACCAACCCAAGGACTGAGTAGCAAACTTGAAATTCGTTCTTGGAAAAATATTAAGACCTGGTGCTTTGGAAACAAGGAAATCGATACGTTCAAAAAACAAATGAAATTAAGAGCAGAAAAAGGGAAGTTACAACAAACAAAAAGCAAGATTATTTTGAATAATCAGTCGGTTAAGTGGCTGCCTTCAGCCAGGGTCCTGGGATCGAGGCCTACGTCGGTCAGTCTCCTTGCCCAGTCTCTCCCTCGGCCTGCCATTCCCCTGGCTTGTGTTTGCTCTCCAGCCCCTACATCCACTGTGTCAAATAAATAAAAAATCTTTTTTAAAAAATTGTAAAGGGGCACCTGGGGGGCTCAATGGGTTGGGCCTCTGCCTTCGGCTCGGGTTGTGGTGTCGGGGTCCTGGGATCGAGACCCACGTCGGGCTCTCTGCTTGGCAGGGAACCTGCTTCCCCCTCTCTCTCTGCCTGCATCTCTGCCTGGTTGTGCGCTCTCTCTCTCTGTGTCAAATAAATAATAATAAAAAAATCTTTAAAAAAATTTTTTTAAATCGTAAATAAAAAAGATTTTTAAAAAAGAAGAAGAGATAGCAAGAAAAAGATCTTCAACATTGGAAAACAGGGTGTAGACAAATGAAGATAGTTTTGCTATTTCTCAGGCCTGGGATGGGTGGAGAAGAGATTAAAATTAAAAGGGCTCAGATGTTGTCATGGGGAATTTACAATGTACCTGGGAACTTGTGTTTCAGAAACTCAACCCAGAGAAGACAACACTATTCCCTCCTCAGAGGGGAATGAATCAGAGAGGACTCCCTGGAGAAAAGTGTCATTTGAGCAAGGCATGGAAGGAAGATTTCAGAGATAAGAGCATGGGCAGCAGAGTCAAGTGAACCCGGGATCAAATCTCAGTTCTACAATTTATTTGCTGTGTGATCTTGGGCAGATGACCTCCCCTCTCTGGGCTTCCTCTTATAAAATGAAGCATCTCCCTTTACTTCCCTGTGCTGGTGTGGGACTTACCTTAAAGGAGAAGCTCTGTGGGAGATGCTGTCCTGTAGTCATGACCCTACATTCAGATGTCACTACTATGTGGCTTCAAAGATGTGAGCAGGAGAGATTCTCAAGTGAGATTCCCAAGCAACCCTGTCTCAGGAAACAGCCTGCACTGATGGAAAGATTCCAATCTTCACTGGCCCACCAGGGACTCCTGGGCTGGCTGTTGAGCTTCAAAACTAGCAGCTGGGGCTGAGAATCTCATTTTTTTATTTGAACTCATTTGCATCTGAGTACCACCAAGAGCTGGTGATTACCACATAGGGCACCACGGATCTGAAGGCCATTCTAGGCAGTGGCACCAACTTGAGAAAAGGCCTAGAGACATGAAAATTATACAGCCCAGAGGATCTGTCTTTGTCTCCTGTGGCTGCTAAAAGAAGTGACCATAAACTTAGCATCTCAGAAGAGTACAAATTTATTCCATTAAAATTTTGGAGGTCAGGCACCTACAATCAAGGTGTCAACAGGCCCCTTCCTGAATTCCTTGGCCAATGGCCCTTTCCATCCATCACTCTGATAGTTCTTTCCTCTGTCAAATTTCCTGCTCGTGACTCTGACCCTCCTGCCTCTGTCTTAGAAGGATCCTTGGGATTGCCTTGGCCCCACCCAGATCATGTGGGAAGCTCTCCCCCCTCAAGATCCCTAATCACACCTGCGAAGTTCCCTTATGTAAGGTCGCATATTCCCTGGTTCAGGCGTTTCGGATGTGGACCCCATTAGGGGCCCTGATTCTGTCCACTGCAGCGGTGTGAACATAAGTGCGTCCAGCAGCAGAGAGAAGCCTTGAATAGCAAGCTAAGGAGCTTGGACATAGACAGTTCCTTCAAAACAGAGCCATAATCTGTCACCTTCTCACCACCTCTGCTAGTACCCTGACCCAACTGTGCATCTCTTCTTGCTTGGACCGTGGCAGTAGTCTCTTCGCCAAAGTGGTAGCTCATGTTCCTTCCCCCTACCCCATAGTCTGGTCTCCACCAGCAACCAGAGGGATCCTATTAAAATCTAAGTCAGATCAAGACATGACTCTGCTCCAAATCAGGTTGCCTGATTTAGGAAAAAAAAATTTTTTTTTTTTTTACAGAATGCTCACTTGAATTTGAATTCAGATAAACAACAAATAATTTTTATTTTAAAGAATTTTTCAAGATTTTTATTTTTTTCAAGACTTTTCTTATTTATTTGAAAGAGAAAACGAGCAGTGGGGAGGGGCAGGGGAAAAGGGAGAGAGAGTCTTCAGCAGACTCCACACGGACTGTAGAGCCTGGCTCGGGCTCCATCCTGATCACAACTTGAGCCGAAACCATGAGTCAGATGCTTAACTGACTGCACCACCCAGACAAACGTAAATATTTTATTTTTAAGTCATCTCTACACCCAATGTGGGGCTTGAACTCACAACCCCAAAATTAAGAGTCACATGCTCCAATGACTGAGCCAGACATGCATCCCCAACAACAAATACTTTCTTTAAGATTTTATTTATTTATTTATTTATTTATCAGAGAGACAGCACAAGCAGGGGAAGCAGCAGGCAGAGGAGAACAGACTCCCTGCTGAGCAAGGAACCCGATGCGGCACTCGATCCCAGGATCCTGAGATCATGACCTGAGCTGAAGGCAGAGGCTTAACTGACTGAGCCACCCAGACGTCCGAACAAATAATTTTTTTTAAGGATGTCTCAAATGTTGCATGGGACATACTCATGCTAAAAAAACAAACAAACAACTTTTTTGCTGTTTATCTGAAACTCAAATTTAATTTGGTGTATATTTTATCTGATAACTACAGCTCAGAACACTGCCATGGCTCTCCAAACACTTGCTGTGGCCTGGAGGGCTTTCAAATCCAGCCCCCCCCCCCCCCGCTACCTCTCTCCCTCTGTCTCACCCTACTTTCCCTCTTGCTGCCTCTGCTTCATCCACATTGGCCTCTTTGCTCTTCCTGAAGTATGCTGAGCATTTTGTGCCTCAGGGCCTTTGTACTTGCTGCTCCCAGTGCTTGGCATGATTTTCTGCCAGATTTAAGCATGACTCCTCCCTCCCTTCCTCAGGTTTGGGCTCAAATATCACCTTACTCAATGGGCCTTGCCTAGCTTACTATATCCCTGCCCCACTCAGTCCTCTTTATCCCCTTTAGGTTAGCCCTTGCCACAACTTGTTATATTGCATATCTTCTCCTTTGCTTATTTCCTGTCTTCCTCCAGTAAAATGTCGGCTCCCTTTGTGTCTCTTGGTCACTGCTATTTCCTCAGTGCCTATAACAGGGCCTTACACATAGTAGGTGCTTAATGAATGTTTGTTTAATGAATAAAGTAAGAAATGATATCATTGATCCACTGGATCCAGCTATGCCTGAAGCTAGCTTGAGAAATCCAAGGGTCGCACACAGACCAGTTTCCTTCTAGCCTACACTGCCATCTCTGAGACTAGATCATGGCTGGTGGATTTCTGGCCGACGGCATTTTCATCCTTGCTCTGTGACTCCTTTAGGGCCCGTCGACAGGCGGCTGGCAGTGATCTGCGCAGTTGAGTCCTCCCAAAATACAAGAAGAGCACAGGATTGAGACAGCTGTGAGCCAGAGCGAGGCCGTTGACCAGCAGTTCAGCCTGCAGGGCCCGGGCCAGGAGCCTGGAGTGTGGGGCAGCGGCAGTGATGACCAGCCCCAGCAGGTGGTAGGGGGCCCAGCAGACAAAGAAACCCACCACTACGGCCATGCCCAGGGGCCAACGGTGTCGGGCCGCACGGCACAGAAGGGCACCGTGGCAGCTGGCCACCACCACCAGCGGCCCCAGGAAGCCAAAAATAAAGCGGATGGCAGTCACTGTGCTCTCCAGCACCACAGAGCCGCCGTAGTCCACCACGCACTCCAGCCGGTGAGGGAAATGCTCCTGGTGCAACCGGCGGTAGATGGCCGAGGGCACAGTGAGCAGCAAGGCCACGGTCCAGGCGACCCCGCAGGCCGCCTGCACCCTGCGTGCCCGCCCCGCCGCAGCCCCCCAGCTGGGCCTGAAGGCCAGCAGGCAGAGGTCCGCGCTGAGAGCGGCCAGAAGGAGCACGCTGGCATACATGGACAGCAGGATGACCGAGGGCAGCGCCCGACACCCCACCGCCCCATACGGCCAGTGGCCCCTGCGTGCTATGGGCACCGCCAGGAGGGGCAGAGACGCACAGCAGAGCAGATCGGCCACGGCCACATGTAGGAACCAGGTGGCCCCGACCCTCCGGCGGGCCTCTTTCCAGGTCACCCAGGCCACCATCACGTTGCCGGGCACCCCCACCAGGAAGACCGCGGCATAGAGCAGAAACACGGCGGTGCGCAGTGGGTAGGCAGAGATGCAGGTGCCGTCCATGCAGTCCACGGGGAGATCCGGAACCCCGTCGTAATCCCCATACTCGTAGCTGAGAGAAGTGTTCTCCATCCAGGCCCCAGACACCTGAACGGGAGAGAAATCATGAAAACTCCTTGACAAACCCCTCAGGGTGTAGGAACCCCCACTAGCCTCTTGGAAGCTGGGCCAGGACAGCGTCAGAACTCCAGTGCGTCCTAATATTGGAATTCTAGAAGACTAACATCTTAGAACTCGCTGGGGAGCATCCTGTAATTCGAGAATAGGGCCCCATCAGAACCCAGGCAAGGTCAGAAGACTGGAATTCTAGAACACCAGAGGTTGAGGACACTAACCCATGAGCATCCTGGGATTCTAGAACATTGCAGTGCTAGAACCTGATCATGATAAAGAAAATATTTTGGAATCCCAAAATAGTATACTATTAGAACCCCAGGCGAGGGGCGCCTGGGTGGTCCAGTGGGTTAAGCCTCTGCCTTCAGCTCAGGTCATGATCTCAGGATCCTGGGATCAAGCCCCACACACGTCTCTCTACTCAGCAGGGAGCCTGCTTCCTCCTCTCTCTCTGCCTGCCTCTCTGCCTACTTGTGATCTCTCTCTCTGCCAAATAAATTTAAAAAAAAGAAAAAGAACCCCAGCCGATTATTATTTGGAATTCTAGAATAGCATTGTGTGACTCAACATTGGTGTTGATGGAATTTTTTTTTTTAAGATTTTATTTATTTATTGGGGCACCTGGGTGGCTCAGTGGGTTAAGCCGCTGCCTTCGGCTCAGGTCATGATCTCAGGGTCTTGGGATCGAGCCCCGCATCGGGCTCTCTGCTCAGCAGGGAGCCTGCTTCCCTCTCTCTCTGCCTGCCTCTCCATCTACTTGTGATTTCTCTGTGTCAAATAAATAAATAAACCTTTAAAAAAAACAAACAAAAGATTTTATTTATTTATTTGAGAGAGGGAGAGAGCCCAAGCTGGGTGAGGGGCAGAGGGAGAAGCTGACTCCCCACTGAGCAGGGAGCCTGATTCGGGACTCAATCCCATGACCCTGGGATCATGACCTGAGCCGAAAGCAGTGAACTAACTAAGCACTCAGGCACCCCTAGAATTTAAAATATTGGAATCCAAATATCCATCAAGAGGGGGAAAGGTTAATACATATTGACAACAAAAGTACTTGTCTTAATTCTTCTTCATTGGTGTTTTTGAATCTTGGTGCCATGAAAAATGTCTCTCCGGAGCAATTATGTCATTTTGTTTTTTACATAAACTCGATCATAAACCCAGACCACGAAGTGCACACATCACGTAGCACCAGCTCTCTGGGCTTCACAACATTATCACAGCCAGGAGATGGGCACCAAGACCAAGAAACAGAACATTTCTAGAATCCTACTACAAGCAGTTTCTGAAAATCATGATGGCGTTAGGAAAACAAGAAAAATAAAATGTTGAATTCTCTGCCCAGGAGATTCGTTCATTCATTCCTTCGTTCATTCCAGAAAGTTCCTGAGTACCTTCTCTCTTCCAGGACTGCTGCACACCAGGGGCCATGACAAACAAAAGAAAAAAATTCTTTTCTCTTGGAGCTGACACTCTAGCGGGAAGAGTCAGATAAGGAAGAAACAAGTCAAAAAAGGAATACATAAGCGAAATACAGTGTCTTAGAAGGTGATAAATGCTAGAGCAAAAAAAAAAAAAAAAAAAAAAAAACACCACAGGGGATTTTAAATGAGTGGTCAAGGAGGGGCTTTCTTGAGCAAAGCCATAAAGGAAGTGAGGGACGATCTGAGAGGAGAGAGTTCCAGGCAGAGGGAATAGCCAGTGCAAAGGCCCTGAGGTGAAAACATGATGGTCATGTTCAAGGAACAGTGAGGATGTCAGCGTGGCTGGAATGGAGTTGGTAAGGCAGAGAAGGGGAAGGCAAGAACAGAAAGATATCATGGACCATGGAAGGCGTTGTCAAGGCATTTATCTTTTATGTCCCATGAGATTGGGGCCATAGGAGGATGCTAAGCAGTGAGGTGAGGTGCTATTATCATAGCAATAATAATAATATAATATTGCTATTACTATGATAATAGAATATATAGTAATAGAATACATAATAATGCTATTAGTAATATTAATATATTAATATTATATAATAGTAATATACTAATATATACTAGTATATACTAGTATTATATATCAAATATATTAAATATTATATATTAGTATGTTATATATAAATATATGCTATGACTATATTATATAGTATATAAAAATATATACTATCTATAATATGTTATATACTTACTATATATTATATATGACATAATATACTATATAAAATATATAATTAGTAATAGATTACTACATATCCATATAATACATATTATAAAATATTATTACTATAATAGTAATAAAATATATAATATAATATTACTATTACTTACCATTATATTATTATTATTATTATTATTAGAAGCTGTCCTCCATTGAGTCCACTCTGTTATGTGTTGAGCACTGCTCCAGGAACCTTTAAATCTTAAATCGTTTGATTCTTATAACAACCCTCTGATTCTTTATTTTTAACTATTTTTTTAAGATTTTTTCATTTATTCATGTGACAGGCAGAGATCACAAGTAGGCAGAGAGGCAAGTGGGGGGTGGTGAGAAGCAGGCTTCCTGCTGAGCAGAGAACCCCAATGTGGGGTTCAATCACAGGACCCTGAGATCATGACCTGAGCTGAAGACAGAGGCTTTAACCCACTGAGCCACCCAGGCGCCCCAACCCTCTGATTCTAATACTGTCCTTTTATGCAGGTTATTATTATACCCATTCTGCAGACAAGAAAACTGAGGTCCAGAGAAGTAACTTACCTAAGATCATTCAGGTAAGCAAGTAACAGAATTGAGTTTTGAACCGTGTCAGCCCCACTCTGGAACTCTGGGCCCCAAAACACATTCACCCAAAAACCTTAGATTCAGAAGACACAAGGTGGCACAGCTGGTGGCCCTGAGCAGACCCGGGCTCCGTAACTCGGTTTCACTTGGCTCTCTCTCTTGGTTTCCTCATCTGAGAAGTGAGTCACAGAGGTGAACCTACCTCACCAGTTTGGGGGAGGCCTCGTGGAGGTGACGTGTGATAAAGCTCGTGGCACAGGGAAAGGGCTCAGGCGGATGGTGGGTCATCCCCCCTATGTCAGAATGGCCTGACCCTGAGGCTCCCTGCTGGCTCTCGTGGGTGAGCCAGCACTACCCAGGGCTCTAGGGGCATTGATGCAACAGGAAAAGCAGAGGGGAAGTGGAGCGTTGCCCTGTCCCCTCCTTCCTGCCAAGTAGTTGCCAAGAGGCCCAGCCACTTTGTGTGTGTGTGTGTGTGTGTGTGTGTGTGTACATGCGTGTGTGTTTGGAGTTTCGCATGATGCATTCGTAGTATTTTTATCACTAGAGTAAAAGGTGTGCAGCCTTTAAAAATTCAGACCCTCACCAGCTGTGTGATCTTGGGCAAGTCACTTAACCTCTCTGTTCTTCAGCATCCTCTTCTGTAAAAAGAGAATATTACTATTCCTACCTTAGAGGTAATTGAGCAGGTGAATCGGAGTGGAGAGCTGGCTGGACCCAGAGAGCATTAGTCATGTGGAAGTTGCTGGTACCTACTGGTACACAGACACACCCTCTCTCCCAACCCTCAGACCCTGCCCTGCCCAGCTTTTATACTGGTCAAAATCCGGGAACCCTAATGTTGGCAGCTCAACCAACTGTGGTATTTCCCTTTGAATATCTCTGACAGAAATGCAACATCCAACAGCTACTGTGTTATCTCCTTATCTTTTCCACATAACAAGTGTGTTTTCCATCCACTGCCCTATCTGCACACACGTCAGCCCTTTCCTGCAGCCGTTGGAGGGTCAACCCACACGCTGGATGGACCAGGCTCATGAACCAGCGTCAGACTGTAAATAAAGGACGTTTAATGATAATCACGAAGAGCCTTGTTATTTTATCATCATTTTGTACAGTAAATTAGATTCATGTCTACATAGAAAACACAATTACCATTATTATAATAATTATCATTTTATAATGTTTACGATAGCCGATGACATTTACTAAGTACCTATCATGGATCAGGCGGAGCCCTTATGACAAGCGCCCGAAGTTCGTATTCTTGTGACGCTCCATTTCCCAAACCGGCCGCGGCTTTGGGCTCTGCCATGTCCCTGGCATCTAGAAAACCACGCGGCATCCAGCAAGTGCTTTGTTGCTATTTAGCGAGTGAAAGAATAAAGAGGGAAACTGAGGCACAGAGCGGCAAAGGGGTCACTTCGGTTTCTCTCTCGGTTCCTTGAGCCCACAGGCACCCGTGTGCGTGCGCTTTGCATGGGTGTGTTTGTAAGTCACCCATTCTTGTTGGAACTTCTGTCTAGGGAACTGCGGGGCCAAATCCGCGGACACGTCGACCCTCCCCCCAGAGCACACACATGCTCCCCCCCACCCCAGAGAAGCACACACATGCTCATCAAAAGACCCGTGCCAGGAAAGACTTTCCTATGGGAAGTCACCCAGTTGTCACCCCCAGGGGAATGCATAAACGTACCCTGGTATGGTGGTGCCTGGGGGGCTCAGTCGGTTAAGTGTCTGCCTTTGGCTCAGGTCCTGGGATCGAGTCCCGCATCCGGCTCCCTGCTCATCAGGAATCTGCTTCTCCCTCTCCCTCTGCCCTCTGCTGCTCCCCCTGCTTGTGCTCTCTCCTCTCTCTCTTGCTCTCAAATAAATAAATAAATAAAATCTTAAAAAAAAAAGAAGAAGAAGAAGAAGAAACCATAGCGTGGTGTACTCCAGCCGTGGAATATTCTATAGCAGAACAAAGCGCACAGGCGAATGTGGATGGATTTCACACAGACGCTGCTAAGGGAAGGAGGCAGACAGACGCGCAGGGGAGGTGGCTGAGGGATACCATTCACGTCAAGTTCAAAAACAAGCAGGAGAGGTCTGTGGGGGTGGGTAGCAGCGGGTTGGGGGAACAGGGGGCACATCGACACTAGGTCTGTGCTCTTCCTTGAGCCTATTCCCTGTGCACACCCAGCTTGTGGAGACACACAGAGCTTCCCAGCTCTGACGTGTGTGTGTCTGTTATCCATGGAACTAAAATTAAATCTTCCTTCTTAGGAAGCAGAACTGGTGAGTCAAAAGGCTAGTTCACTGGACAAGTGGCCGTTGGATGGATTTTCCAGAAAATGCAAGGGCTCCTGGAGTTTGCAGACTGGCCCTTTGCCCTACACCTGAGTGTGCCAGATGTGTGGACAGTTTGACCAGAAGCTTTTCTATTGGGCCGCCCACGAGAATTCCAAGAGCCTGGAATTCCAGTGTGGTGGTCATAAAATCCCACCTCTCCAATTCTCCATCTGATTCCAAATTCTGAAAAGTATTCGCCTTCAAAGCTGAGATGACAGGGCGCCTGGGTGGCTCAGTGGGTGAAGCCTCTGCCTTCGGCGCAGGTCATGATCTCAGGGTCCTGGGATCGAGCCCCATGTCGGGCTCTGCTGTGGGAGGGAGGGAGCCTGCTTCCCCCACCCCCCTGCCTCTCCGCCTATGTGTGATCTCTCTCTCTGTCAAATAAATAAATAAAAACTTAAAAAAAAAAAAAAAAAAAGCTGAGATGGCCCGATGCCATCCTCTCTCCCTCCGCCCCTCCCTCCGCCCTCCTTCCCTCCATCCTCACCTTGACCAGATGCCACTTGGAAACCCTATCCGGACTCACAGCCAAGACCCAGGAGGGCTGGGGTCGCTCCCAGCGTCCGGCAGCTGGTGAATTCCTGGAAGTCCGTCCCCCTTGCCAGAGCTCCTACGGGACACTGAGCACTGCCACTTCCCGGGCCCCAGCAAATCTTCATAAGCAGGGGGAAAATGGGAATGGCCTTTTCCTACTCCAAGGGTGTGTTTGTCCTGTATTCTTCCCATGACTCACACATCCCAAAATTACTGGGCAGCAAATGAAACTGGAGAGAACTCAGGTGGGTGGAGAGTTGACCCAGGGTCACCAACCCCAGCAGCAATGCCACCAGTTCCTGGAAGCTGGACCTGCATGCGGTCTGACCTCAAAGGCCTGGGGGGTCTTGGCTGGAACTCACTCCTCCAGGGGGCCCTCTGACGTCACCCTCAGAGAGCACCCACACACAGCTCGCTACCCTCCTCCCAGCCTCCAGCTGTGTACCAGCCCCCTCTCTCTGCCCTCTGCAGAGCCTTGAAGACAGATAAATATTCCTCCCGCCTTCTGTGGACTGAGGGAGACAGCTCAGGGTCACATTCCCGACAAAAAGGCCAAGGCCACCAACCACAGGGCAGACAGAACCATCCCCTCCATCCTGTTCCCCGCAGCTTCCCGTCTCTGAAATGGGAACATGTTGACCATCGTGGTCCCTAACCTCCCTCCCAGCCCAGGTGTGGGGCTGAGAACGTGAACTTGAGGGCCAGAATGATGAGATTCATAGTCCAGGTCCACCGTGGGTGAGACCGGGGGGCCTCGGCCTCTCTGGGCCTCAACTCCCTCCTCTGTGCAATGGCCGTTCTGCCACCAGCAGCAAATGCGTAAAGAGATTTCAAGCGCTTCGGTGGGTTCCGGGCACAGGGGCAAATCAGCTATGCCTACTGACATTACTGATGTGTTGAATTAACAAGGATGAAAAGAATACAATGGAACTTAAAATTTCCATTTCAAGAAGGCTTAGCAAGAGGAAGTTGTTCTCCAGTTTCAGAACGCTTAGTCTGCGGTTCTTCTGTGTGTGTGGGTTTACCGTCACTCTGTGCGTGCCTTGGGGTCGAGGGGATAGATTTACACATTTCCTTTGATGTTGTTTAAGGAATAAAATTGTGTTGTTAGAGGAAGTTATTTTGAGTCAACAAACAAGCTCACTATGTGACCTGTGACATGTCCCATCCTCTCCCATGGTGACAGCGTCTTGGCGGAGCCTTGTCCTGGCCCCAGACCCTCCCGATGAGATGACGACAGCAGAAGTGCAGGGTGGGGACTGTCCTTCATCAGCCCAAACTTCCCCTGATCTCAAGTTCTCAGGGGGGTGTCTCTCAGATCAGTAGGGTTTCATAAACACCGCGGCCCCTGAGCCTTGGGGCGCACGTTTCTCACGTTTCTCAGATTTGGGGGTGGGGGGTGAGGCTTTCTGCCTGAGCAGAAAGTCAGATGCAAAGTCTCATGTGGGGCCCAATCCCAGGACCCTGAGATCATGACCTGACCCCAAGGCAGAGGCTTAACCCACTGAGCCATCCAGGCGCACCCCGGGGACACAGCTTTAATAGTAAAGGAGGGTCTGCTCTAGGGGTGGGATTTCTTTTTATAGCCACTCCAAAAGATCCAAGTACCAGCCCCTCATCATGGGGGTAGCTAGAAGAAGGAGATCTGAGACAGTGACGTTGACATGGAAAATTGCCATGTTGTGGGTCAAAACGGTTGTGGAGCGCCTGGGTGGCTCAGTCCCTTAAGCCTCTGCCTCTGGCTCAGGTCATGATCCTAGGGTCCTGGGATTTAGTCCCACATCGGGCTCCCTGCTCTGTAGGGAGCCTGCTTCTCCCTCTCCCTCTGCTGCTCCCCCAGCTTGTGCTCTCACTCTCTCTCACACACACACACAACTAAAGAAATAAAATCTTTTATTTATTTATTTATTTGACAGAGAGATCACAAGTAGGCAGAGAGGCGGGGGGGGGGGGGAGCAGGCCCCCTGCTGAGCAGAGAGCATGATGCGGAGCTCGATCCCAGGACCCTGGGGTCATGACCTGAGTCAAAGGCAGAGGCGTAACCCACTAAGCCACCCAGGCGCCCCAAGAAATAAAATCTTTAAAAAAAAAATGGGTTGCATTCCAGCAAATCTGTAATGAGAAAACAGTTTAGCGGTTGCCAGGGGCTGGGGGGTGGATGGGGTTTTTTGGGGTGATGCAAATGTTTCAGAACGAGAGAATGGTGACAGTTGCACCCACCGGCAATGTACTAAATGCCATGGATGGTGAATTTTATGTGACTTGTATTTTGCAATTTTTAAAGTAATAAATAATAAGTCATTACACCCCTTCACCCCAAAAATGGGATGAAGTTTGGCAGTTTCTTAGAGTTCAACCTAACCTAATTTTTAAAAATTTTATTTATTTATTTATTTGAGAGAGAATGAGTGAGAGAGAGCGTGGGAGAGGAGAAGATCAGAGGGAGAAGCCGACTCCCCAAGGAGCTGGGAGCCCGAGGCGGGAACTTGATCCTGGAAGTCTGGGATCATGACCTGAGCCGAAGGCAGTCGCTCAACCAACTGAGCCACCCAGGCGCCCAACCTAACCTAATTTTTTTTTTTTAAGATTTCATTTGCTTATTTGAAAGACAGAGATCACAAGTAGGCAGAGAGGCAGGCAGAGAGAGAAAGAGAGAGAGGAGGAAGCAGGCTCCCCGCCAAGCAGAGAGCCTGATATGGGGCTCAACACTAGGATCATGACCCAAGCTGAAGGCAGAGGCTTTAAACCACTGAGCCACCCAGGTGCCCCCCTAACCTAATTTTTAAATTAATTTATTTTTTTTAGAAATTTTCTTTTTAAGTAATCACTACCCATAAGGTGGGGTTCGAACCTACGACCCCAAGATCAAGAGTCACAAACTCCACCAACTGAGCTGGCCAGGTGTCCCCGACCTGACACAATTATAGAAATCTGGAAGGATAAATGAATGCCTAATATGGGGAAACAAGTCCCTTTTGAACGATGTATATTATTACGTGATATTTGATGCACAGAAAAGAGCGTAGGTAATATCGTGTGAGCTGTCAAGATCAACCGTCAAACGAGCAATCGTAAAAACCACCATCAGTCTTCGAGTCTTTGAATCTCAACATCAAGGCTCAGTAAACTTTTTCAGTAAAATAACAAGGAGTAAATATTTGGGGTTTTGCTGGCCAAGAGGTCCCTTGTGGTCCCTGCCACAGCGACTCAATCTGCCGTGGTGGCATGAAAGTGGCCATAGACTGAATGGCCATAGCCGTGTTTCAATAAAACTTTATTTACAAAACAAGCAGTGGGCCACATTTGGCCCCGAGGCTGGAGTTTGCTGATTCCTGATCTAGGTCAAAGACTCTGAAGTCTTGAAATTACAGACTCGTAGAACATTGGAATCCTAGGCTATTGGTTCCAAGGGATCCAACAGTGTGAGTTGAATCATGGGATTCTAGAACGTCACATTAGAGCTTGGGAGTGTTAGACAGATAGGGCTCCAGCTACTGGGTGTTAGAGTTTCGTAGATGGTTTGGACATTAGTGAAGGCATTCTCTCAAGCCCTCTGCTGTCCAGTATGGTAGCCACTGGCCCCAGGAGGCTCCCAGGCATTTGGAATGTGAGGGCATCTGAAATGATGTGAGTGGAAAATACACCCCAGACTTCAAAGATGGGTAAGAAGAACTAATGTGAGGGGCACCTGGGTGACTCAATGGGTTAAGTCACTGACTTTGGCTCAGGTCATGATCTCAAGGTCTTGGGATCGAGCCTCGCATTGGGATCCCTGCTCACCAGGGATCCTGCTTCCCTCTCTCTCTGCCTGCCTCTGTGCCTACTTGTGATCTCTCTCTGTCAAATAAATAAATAAAATATTTTAAAAAAGCAATGTGAGATCTCTTGATAACCTTTTCTATTGATCACCTATTAAAATGATAATACTTTAAATATATTTGGCTTAATAAAATATATCACCCAAAAAATAAAAAAAATAAAATATATCACCCAAATGCATGTTATCTGATTCTTTTGTTTGCTCTTTGCTTATCTCTCTTTGCTTAGCTGCTGGAAAAACGCAAGCTGCCTTTTGTGGCTCACATCATGTTCCTATCAGCTTGAAACCTGGAGTGACCTGATCCTGGAGGTCAGAGGTGTGGGGCCCAGGGAAGGTCACATGACACAGACGCAGGGGAGGAGGCTCTGATCCAGGTCCTGGAGAGCCTGGTCCAAGGCATAGGTGGATGGGTGGGTGACAGGGGACTTGGTGGTGGGGTGGGGGTGTGGCCGGGGACGGACACAGATAACTCAGCCAAACCCAATTATCCACTTCCTTTCCCACCACTTCCTCTTCGGGACTTGTTGATGCAGCAGATCCCCCAAGCCCCAGATGTGGCAACGGCCTGGCCCTTCGGCCTACTTCCCTCCCCGGCAGGGCTGATCAACACCTCAGAGAAGCCACCTGGATCCACATTGGCTGGCCTCCAAGTGTTTCTAGAAGACCACTGTGGGGTCTGGCACTAGGAACAGCATCTCCTTCCCAGATCAGAGCTAGGAAAAGACCTCACTGCCTACAACGCCCCCTCCAGGAAATCTAACGTCTGGCCAGGAACAGAGATGGAGAGAGGGCGTGGGGGTAATGGGGGGTAGAGGAGGAAGTCAAGAAGGACTTCCTGGAGGAGGCTTCATCCTGACAGAAGGTAGAATAGGGACAGTGCCTGGGTGGCTCAGTGGCTTAAGCGTCTGCCTTTGGCTCAGGTTATGATCCCATGGTCCTGGGAGTGAGCTCCGCATCGGAGATTTATCCCTGATAAATGGGGAGCCTCCTTCTCCCTTTCCCTCTGCCTGCTGCTCCCCCTGCTTGCTTGTGTTCTGTCAAATAAATAAAATCTTTTTTTTTAAGATTTTATTTATTTATTTGACAGACAGAGATCACAAGTAGGCAGAGAGGCAGGCAGAGAGAGGGGGCAAGCAGGCTCCCTGCAGAGCAGAGTGCCCAATGCAGAGCTCAATCCCAGAACCCTGGAATCACAACCTGCAAAGGCGGAGGCTTAACCCACTGAGCCACCCAGGCACCCCAAATAAATAAAATCTTAAAAAAAAAAAAAAAAAAAGAGTAGGGACAGGGATGATCTTTTAAAAACAGGCCAGCCACCAGAAGACCAGACAGAAAGCAAGGCAGAGACCCAAGTCTGGGAAGATGGGGGAGCTTCGACCTGGAAGGGTGTTGGATGTGAAGGGGGTGGCCTCCAGTCTGGGTCCCAGGCACAGGCTTGGTAACTTCGTGGACTGTAGGGCTTCCCTGGGATGGGGATTAGAGGGGAGGGGAAGGCTGCCAAGAACGTGACAAGGTCAACTGGAGCAAGGTCAGAGGGTTGCCCAGGGCACATCACAAGAGAGAGCCGAGAAGGTATCAGTGAAGCTGTAACTGGGGGCAGCATGTTGGAGACAGAGAACCCCAGAACGCCAGCCTTTAAGGGCTGAGGAAGAAACTCTGCCGATTGGAGGCTGCAAGAAAGGGTCTCAGAGAGAGGACACCCAGCTGTGGGAAGAGGGTGGGGAGGGATGTTGGCTGTCTAGCTAGAAGGGACATCCAAAGGGTGCCTGGGTGGCTCAGTCCTTAAGCCTCTGCCTTCAGCTCAGGTCATGATCCTGGGGTCCTGGGATGAAGCCCCGCATCGGGCTCCCTGCTCAGCGGGAAGCCTGCTTCTCCCTCTCCTGCTCCCCTTGCTCATGCTCCCTCTCGCTGTGTCTCTCTCTGTCAAATAAATAAAACCTTAAAAAAAAAAAAAAGGAAGAAGAAGAAGGGACATCCAAGATCACAGGGGTCTCTTGGGGTGGTACCAGGTGCCTCCCCCCAGACCTGAGGCTTCTGTCTCCGCCAACGACTGTGGTGCCTGGAGATCTGCACATGTCCTGACATTTATTACCAAAACCACACACAGCACCTTCTAGAAGCCCAACAGAGCACTGTTCTACATGCTTAGAGAGTGTCTTTATTTTTTTTTTTTTTAAGATTTTATTTATTTATTTGAGAGAGAGAGACAGTGAGAGAGAGCATGAGCAAGGAGAAGGTCAGAGGGAGAAGCAGACTCCCCATGGAGCTGGGAGCCTGATGTGGGATTCGGTCCTGGGACTCTGGGATCATGACCTGAGCCGAAGGCAGTCGTCCAACCAACTGAGCCACCCTTTTTTTTTTTTTTTTTAAAGATTTTATTTATGTCTTTATTTTTTTTAAATGTATTTACTTATTTGAAAGAGAGGGCGGGCACACACACACACACACACACACACACACACACACACACGGGCGGGCACGGGCAGGGTGGTGGGGAGGGGCAGAGGGAGAGAGAGAGAATCTCAAACGGATTCACTCCCTGCTCAGCAGGGAGCCTGACACTGGGCTTGATCCCTGACCCTGAGATCACGACCTGAGCCAAAATCAAGAGTCTGATGCTCAACTGACTGAGCCACCCAGGCGCCCCCGAGGCATTGCCTTTAAATGAAAGTTGTTACCTGGGCGGATAGGAAAATACTGCCCTAGCAGGATCCAAAAGCATTTGGCGGCAGTAACACAAGAACCCAGCCCAGCCCTGAGGGCTGTTCCTGGGCTCAACCTGCTGTTGCAAAGAGGAAGGATGAGGCTATACCCACATTGTCTGCTTTGGAAAGGCCACCAGCCCCGTGTGGCCGTGCAACTGAAATGGGCCAGTCCGAATTGAGACATGCTGTGTGTGACACATACCCAAGATTTTGAAGATTTGGGGGCACCTGAGTAGCTCAGTTAAGCATCAGACTTGATTTTGGCTCAGGTCATGATCTCAGTGTTGTGAGATCAAGCCCCATGATGGGCTCCATGCCCAGCGGGGAGTCTGCCTGGGATTCTCTCTCTCTCTCCCTCTGCCCGCACCCCCCCACACTCACTCACGCTCTCTCTCTCTCTCAAATAAGTAAATAAAATCGTTTTTTTATTAAATATTTTATTTATTTATTTGACAGACAGAGATCACAAGTAGGCAGAGAGGCAGGCAGAGAGAGGAAAGGAAGCAGACTCCCCGCAGAGCAGAGAGCTCTATGCAGGGCTCGATCCCAGGACCCCAAGACCATGACCTGAGCCGAAGGCTGAGGCTTTAACCCACTGAGCCACCCAGGCACCCCAGTAAATAAAATCTTTAAAAATATATTTTGGATATATTGTGTTAGGGAAAATATCGCATGACTGTAATAATATTTTATGTATTAAGTATTATTATATAATATAATAAAATATATTAGTAGCATTATTATTATAATACTATATTAATATAGTGTTAATATGTTAATATACATTTTCTATATCATGAAATGCAATTAGGTTTCATATTATCTAATCACAAATATAATTTTGTATAACAATTATGTAACATTGTTATTCATAAAATACACAAATAATATATAATATTCATATGATATAATTAATATATCAGTATAATTGTTAACATATAATTATATCATAAAATACATTACTATTATTTCATCTCTTTTTAATTTTTTTTAAGATTTTATTTATTTATGTGAGAGAGAGCATGAGAGGTGAGAAGGTCAGCGGGAGAAGCAGACTCCTTGCTGAGCAGGGAGCCCGACACAGGACTCGATCCTGGGACTCCAGGATCATGACCTGAGCCGAAGGCAGTCACTTAACCACCTGAGCTGCCCAGGCGTCCCTCTTCTTAATATTTTTAAGTTAATGTATTTATTTAAGTCATCTCCACACCCAACATGGGGCTTAAGCTCACAACCCTGAGATCAAGAGGCTCACCCTCCCCTGAGTCAGCCAGGCGCCCCTGGTCCTCCTTAATTTTTTAGAGTAACAACTAGTAAATTGAAAACTACCGGGGGACTCACATCATATTTCTGTCGGACTGTGCTGGTCCGTACAATATTTCTAGCCAATCCACACACAAGCACGCACACACACAAAACACCAGAGAAATGTTTTAAAGTTATTTATAAATAACATGACATCACGATGTTGTTGGTTTTTTAAATTTTCATTATTCAAGTGCTGCAGACTAGTTTTTTCTACTTTAAGAAGAAAAGCAGTGGGAGGAGCAGCGGGGGTGGGGGGTGGAGAGAATCTAGGCAGATTCCCCACTGAGCTCAGACAATGCCTCCTCCCAAAGCGGGGCTTGATCCCAGGACCCCAGATCATGAGCTGCCGAAATCAAGAGTCAGATGCTTAACCCACTAAGCCACCCAGGCTCCCCCAGACTTTTTTTTAAGATTAAGATTTAAGATTATTTATTTATTTGACAGAGATCACAAGTAGGCAGAGAAGCAGGCAGAGAAAGGAGGGAAACAAGCTCCCTGCTGAGCAGAGAGCCAGATGCAGGACTCGATTCCAGGACCTTGAGATCATGACCTGAGCCAAAGGCAGAAGCTTTAACCCACGGAGCCACCCAGGCGCCCCCCCAGACTTTTTTTTTTTTAAGTCGAAATGTTACATGATTGATAGAGCATTCCTTGAAAGGGCAAATGTGGAGAGCAGAATCATGGTTGTCAAGGGTCCAGGATAGGGCTGGGAGGCTGGAGGGACATGGGGGTGGCTGACAAGGGGCATAAAAGGGATGCCAGTGGTGATGAACGTGTCCTGCCCCTCGAGGGTATCAATGTCAACATCCTAGTAATGATTTCTTTTTTAAGATTATTTATTTATTTATTTGACAGACAGAGATCACAAGTAGGCAGATAGGCAGGAAGAGAGAGAGGAGGAAGCGGGCTCCTACTGAGCAGAGAGCCCGATGCGGGGCTCCATCCCAGGACCCTGGAATCATGACCCGAGCAGAAGGCAGAGGCTTTACCCCACTAAGCCACCCAAGTGCCCCAACATCCTAGTAATGATCTTGTAACATCATTTTGCAAGAGCTTCCCATAGTGAAGCAGGTCAAGGGCACACAAGATCCCCTGTATCATTTCTTACAACTGCATGGGAATTCACAGCAAGAGCAAAATTCAAAGTTTCTTTATGTCTAAAGAAAAGTTTCTTTTCTTTCTTTTTGAGAAGTGCACACAAAACAGCAGTTTATGAAGTAAAAAGTCAAATTTCCCTGTAACCATCTTTCCCCTAGATCCCCAACCAACGTTTCCCAACCTCGCCTTCACATCTGCTCTCCACCAGAACATGTAACATCTTTGGACTTCATGCATTTTCTCAAAACCCAATTTACATAACAGTTTAACTTGCTGCTTGTCTTTAAACCAATTCGCTGAGAAAAGCTTAGCCAGTGAATTTTGCCTTGTCCTTGACCAGAATATGTTTTGAGAGGGTCCTTACAGTTTTTTTCCCCATGTATTTATAAAATAAATACATCGTCATCATTTAAAGGTTGGAATGTTTCCATGTGTCTGTTTTCTCTGTGTCCAATGTGTTCTATTCACCACCTGCCCTCGCGTACGGACAGACAGAGGGGACACCCGTTGGGGGAGCTGCCAGTAATACTGGTTTCTGCTTGCTTTCCAAAGCCCTTGGATGGAAAGAAAAGTTGAGGGTCCCTAGAGGGGCCCGTTCATCCTGCAAGCGCGGGAGGACCCGTCTGGGAAAGATGGAAAGGAATGGAGGAACATTCACTCAAAAACATCAGCACCGCACCAAGGGCTGGGAGCAAGAGAGGCAGAGAGAGAAGGGACAGGCGGGAAAGAGGGGTGAGCACTGAGCAGATGGGAGGGAGGCTGGGAGGCCCTCCCCTCACACTGGCTGGCTCTTCGGGGCTGGGGTGTCCACCGTGGAGAGGGTGAAGGACTTGCTGTCCCTGCTCAGGGACTCCTCGGTCAGCACCTGCCGCAGCCTGGCCGGGAGGGACTTGAGGAAGCGGCTGTGGAATCCCTGGGCAGCCACCACGTAGATGATGGGGTTTATACAGCAGTTGATGTAAGCAAAGGCCACACACAGGGAGTCCAGGCTAGACACGGAGGTAAATTTCTCCGAGCTCTTGGGGAACACCGCCAGCATCAGCCCCGTCACCTGGTAGGGCAGCCAGAAGATGAAGAAGCTGGTCACCACGGCCACCACCACCTTGAGTGTCTTGGTGGAGCGCGTGGCCCTGCGGCTCCAGGTCCGGAACAGGAGGAAGGTGTAACAGATGGTCAGCGTCACCAGCGGCCACAGGAAGCCCACAATCAGCCGGAGGAGAGCCACGCCTCTCTCCACCAGGACCCCATCGGAGCCATAGTTCACACCACAGGTTGTCCGCAAGGGAAAGTAGTCGGTGCGCACCCGGCGGAAGAGGAAGGAGGGGATGGTGAGCAGCAGGGCCACCATCCAGGCCACGCCGCAGGTCCCCCAGGCCAGCCGCGCGCCCCGGTAGTTCTGGCACCAGATGGGGTTAAACACCAGCAGAAAGCGGTCGGCGCTGATGGCGGCCAGGAGAAAGATGCTGGCGTACATGTTGAGCAGGATAAGTGAGGGCAGGATGCGGCAGGCGGTGCCACCGAAGGGCCAGTGGCCGTGCTGCACAGTGGCAGCAAACAGGATGGGCAGTGCCAGGCAGGACAGGAGATCGGCCACCGCCAGGTTGAGAAACCAGATGGCGTTGATGGTCCGCTGGAACTCGTACCTGGTCACCCAGACCACTAGGGAGTTGCCCGGCACCCCTATCAGGAAGACGACAGAGAAGAGCACCAGGGCGATGGTGTCGGGAACGGACAGCCTGCGGGTGCTGGGAGACTGGTCCACAGACATGTTGGGGTCCAGGGTGGCAGTGCCATAGTCGAAGTACTCAGAAGTGCTGTACTCCAAAGACGCCTGGAGGGAGTCAGAGAGGCAAAGGGAGGGTGAGACTGCGGGCCAGTGCCGGACACATGGCGGAGCTCCGCAGCGGGGAGCCCCAGGTGTCTCCCCAGGAAAATGGGGGTGTTGAGGGCTGAGAGTCTGCGAGGGTGTCAGACCACTTATAAGAGTGGGAAACCCTTCCACGCTGATGAGTCCCCCTGCTGCGCTCTTGCTGCCTGCTGAAGTCTCTGGATGGCCCTGTGATCCAGCAACCGAATGGTTAAAATCCAGTCCTGATTGCTCAGTACTCTAACACAGGGCTTCTTAGCTATTTTTACGGTCACCAACAAGCTGAGATGAGAGTACTAGGTAGTTACCCCATGGGCACCCACCATCGCCGCCGTCAGCCCCTTTTGCTGCCTTCCGCTCACTGAGGCAGCTCCCCAGAGAAGGCAGTGGCTCCGCAGGGCTTCATTGACTTGGGCAGAGCATATAAGGGAGGGGAAAGGGAGAACCAAAAACACTCAGGCTCGCCTGGGTGGTTCAGTGGGTTAAGCATCTGCCTTCGACTCAGGTCATGATCTAGGGTCCTGGGATTGAGCCCCGTGTCGGTCTCCCTGCTCAGCAGGGAGTCTGCTTCCTCCCTCTCCATCTCCCTCTCCCTCTCCCTCTGTGTGCTTTCTCTCTCTCTTTCTGTGTCAAATAAATAAATAAAATTAAAAAAAAAAAAAAAAGAATGATAGAGACCTGTCAAAAGGACACAAAGAGAGCCTGGGAGAGACCCCTAGTTGAAGATGAGCCAATTTGAGTAAAGAAGGAGAAGGGAAAAAGAAATGAAACACATTAATATATAAAGATCTAAGAGTTCAAAATTATAATAAAAACAAGCAAACTCATTGGTCACTTTTTTTCTGGAAAGGGAACAATTCGAGCATTTATCCTGCCATTTTTGCACAAGGTAAATTTCAGGGAAAGCAAGAGTCAATGGGGGAAAGCCATCCTTTAGAGGAAAACCTAGCAACGATACCTGCAGAAGGAAGGACAATGCAGGAAATGATGGGTCCTGATGAGGACCACCAACATCGATAAAACCACCAGGTGAAAGGCTGGTGGGAGTTTTACAACAAACAGGCTGGGCTCGTAGCCCAAACCAGCCAATCAACTTCAGTGTCTGGAGAAGAGAGACGATCAGACATTCCGTTCTACGTCGTGTGATGCTTTAGAAAGGACGCAGCACTGCCTTTGAGTAATTCTTGCCAAATGAATGACCGTGAGTCTAATCAAGGTTCTAGGTCAAAAACTACTGGTCTTTGTGCACCTGGGTAGCCCTGTCGGTTGAGCATCTGACTCTTGCTTTCGGCTCAGGTAGTGATCTCAGGGATCGAGCCCCATGTTGGGCTCTGTTCTGGGCATGGAGACTGCTTGGGATTCTCTCTCTCCCTCTGCCTCTTCCCCTACTCTCTCTCTCTCTCTCTCAAAACAAAACAAAACTACAGTCCACAGGAAAAGTGGGGGAGAGAGGAACATGGTCAATAACACCATAGGGATGAAATCAGACCACAGGAAACTCTAGAGGACAAATGATCTGTTTACTCCCACAAATAAATGGCATTGAGAAAGAAAGAAAGAGGGGGGGGGGAGAGAAAAAGGAAGGGAAGAGAGGGAGGGAGAAAGAAAAGAAAAGAAAAAAAAAGGAAAGGAAAATGTCATTGATGAAAAGAGATTTAGAGGCAAATCAAGCAAAGGTAATACAGAGACCTCATTTGGACGCTGATTGGAAGAATCAGCTGCAAAACCAGACTTTTTTTTTTTTTAAGATTTTATTTATTTGTTTATTTGTGAGAGAGAGCAAAAGAGCACAAGAAGGGGGAGCAAGAGAGGGAGAAGCCAACTCCCCACTAAGCAAGGAGCCAGCTGTGGGACTTGATCCCACTACCCTGGGATCATGACCTGACCTGAAGGTAGACCCTTAACCATCTAAGCCACCCAGTTGCCCCTAAATTAGACATTTTTGAGACAATCTGGGACACTTAAAAATGGAGTGGGTATTTGGCAACAGTAAGGAATCGGTGCTAGTTTTATTGAGGGCGATGTGGTTTTTGTGTTTATGCTTTAAAAAAAGGATGGGGAAGGCTGTTTCTTTTTTTTTTTTTTTATAAAGATTTTATTTGACAGAGATCACAAGTAGGCAGAGAGGCAGGCAGAGAGAGAGAAGGAGAAGCAGGCGCCCTGCCGAGGACCAGGACCCTGGGATCATGACCTGAGCTGAAGGCAGAGGCTTAACCCACTGAGCCACCCAGGTGCCCCTGGAGAAAAGCTGTTTCTGATAAAGATACATTGCTGGTAAAATACCATGTCTTGGATTCGCTCCAGCAATGGAGCGCACCTGGCTGGCTTGGTAGGTGGAGTGTGCAACTCTTGATCTCAGGGTTGTAAGTTCGAGCCCCATGATGGGTGTAGAGATTACTTTAACAAAATTTTTTAACTTTGTTTTTCTTTTTCAGAGAAAGGGAGTGTGTCCACATGCGTGCAGGTGAGCTGGGATTGGGGGGAGAGGGGCAGAGGGAAAGAGAGAACCCCAAGCAGGCTGCACACCCAGCCCAGAGCCCTACCTGAGGCTCCATCTCACAACCCTATGATCATGACCTGAGCCGAAATCAAGAGTCCGGCCCTTAACTGGCTGAGCCACCTAGGCGTGCCCCGCCTCCCCCTCCCCCCCTATTTAAAGGTCTTTAAAAATAAAAAAAAAAATGTTTTTTCCAAAAAAACACTCCAGCAAAAGAAATCGCTGGGAAGCAGGAGACAGGACGGAGGAGTGTGGGTGACTAAGAACAGCAAAACACTGATAGATGTTGAGGTGGGGTCACGGGTCCCCTGAGGGTCACGGTATCATTCTCTCTACTTCTGTGTGTTTGAATTAAAAAATATATATATATAGTTTTATTTATTTTATTTATAGTTTTATTTATTTATTTGACAGAGGGAGACACAGTGGGAGAGGGAACACAAGCAGGGGGAGGGGCAGAGGGAGAAGCAGGCTTCCCGCTGAGCAGGGAGCCTGACACCGGGATTGATCCCCAGACCCTGGGATCATGACCTGAGCAGAAGGCAGACACTTAATGACTGAGTCACCCATGCGCCCCTGAAATTTTCCATAATAAAATAAAATAAAGAGCAGAGGGGACCTGAGCCCTTCTTCCCAAACCGAGCTGTTCTGAGTACCATGTCCCCCAAAAGAGAGTCTGTGAGTTGCAGCAGAGCTGGAGAGAGCCTCATAGGCAAATCCGTGTTCCAGGGACACAAGACACAGCAGTGAAATCCCCATGGAATGATTATGCCGAAGCATCCAGCAGTTATGGGGCGCTTACCAAGTGCCAGACATAACATAACCTCTTCTGATCCTGGCCACGCCCCCTAACAGTTGGTACTATTAATGTGCCCATTTTCTCAATGCGGACCCGGAGGCATAAGAAGGTGAAATAATAGCCTGTTCTGGGTCACAGGGTTTGGGATTCAAACCTATACAGGCTGGCATGCAAACCCACGCAGGCTGCCCCTGACCATTTCCAAGAGGGGCTATGGATGGAGGAGGAAACTCCAGTGGCAAACTCTGTGGCCCTGGGAGCTAGCCCGCCCGTGAAGGCCACTTTGTCACCAACCTGGAGAAAGGGGACAGAGAAGAAGGGAAATGGTTGTTATAGAAATCTCCAGAGCTGGACGCCTCGATTGACAGGCTTTGGTTCCTACCCCCCGAAACACCCACCTGGCGGAGTATTTAAGACGACAAACGTTCTGGGACCCGGGCAGCCAAGTGCCTGGCGCTCCGCGTGGACACAGGAAAGGGCAGCTAATACAAACGTTATTTCTCCATGTTATGATGATCAAAGAGCTCAGATCTTTCCCTGAACCACTTTTTTATTTCTCAGTCCCTTTATGTTGCTGGAAAGTGGGCCAGGCTGGTGGCCCCAGGGGGTCCTGGCTGGTATGGAACCACATGGGGATGACATCATGACTCAAAGGGAAAGGGTCAGTGTCGGCTGAGGAGGGGAGGAGCAGCATGTGGTAGGTCCACCCCATTAAATAGGATTGAGCCCTAAAAAAGAACGAGGCGAGCCACCATGGGTGGCTTCGGGGGTGACTTCTTCTGGGGTGACGTTCTAGAAACAGAGCTCACGACCACATGACATAATGAGTGTCCTACAAACACCACTGGATCGTACACATTAATACAGTGAATTATACGTTATGTGAATTTTACTCAATTAAAAAAAAAGCAAACAAAACAATGCCACTGTCATGAACCCAAGGGAAGGGTGAGGGATTGTTTGTTCCTCATGAACGGGGACAACACAGGCAGGACAACCAAATGCCATGTGACATGCTGGGCTGGAGCCCAGGGCAGAAAAAACCCGTTCGTGGCAAAGGGCGTGTTTGAACAACAGAGCGAGTCTGCACAGGGTCTGAAGCCTAGACACTAATATTCCACCAAATGTTAATTTCCCGACAAGGGTAACTGTGCTCTGTTCATGTCTGTGACGGTGATCGCTCTTGAGAAATGAACACTACGGTATTTGGGGGCCCAAGGGCGTGATGCTTACCCTTACCCTCAAACTATTCAGAAAAAAAGATGACCCCCAGACATAGATACAGATGATAGAGTGAGGATAAAGATGGGGAGGCGACTGACTGATAAAGCAAATTTGGAGACTCTGGTAAAGACTAGATTACATGGGAGTTCTTTGTACTATTCTTGTAATTATTCTGTAAGTGTGAAAATTGTTCAAAAGACAAAGTTCCAATTGTTGAGATATTTCTAGGGCTAAATAGGCCCGGCTGGGAGCCTTACACCCAACCCACCCTCCCCCACCCCCACCTCCCTACCCCAGTTCCCTGGCTCCTTCCCATTTTCTTCTGGGACCCACCCACCCCCATCCCTCCACTCCCCCACCCCCATCCCCATGCTCCGTTTACTAAAGGGTTAACGCCAGGCACAGCAGGGGTCCAACGCCACCCCTCTCCCCACCCCCACCCCATCCTCCCCACCTTAGCAGCTGCTCAATACTGGGTACATGAAGGTTTTGACTCAGACTCTAAACGGGGAGCATCCCTCCCCACACCCTGCTCTCGGGCTCCCCACTCCTCACATCAGCTGACAAAGTTCCTTCCTGGTGTGAGCTCTTGGGGCCCTTTTCCCTCCCCTGACTTTAGGAGGGCAGGGGGAATAAAAAGTGCTGATTCGAACACCCTGCGGCTTTTTCAGGATCCTCCCAGTGCAAGTGACTTGAAATGTTGCGCCCTTGCGGGCATCCCTACAAAGACAAAGAAAATAACCGGAGTGTCCAGCAAGAGGGGACTGGCTAAGTGACGGATGACATATCACCATCTGGGAGAATGAGGGGTTGATGGATGGCTGGGGACGGAGCTCCAAGGCCCAGGGGAACCACTGCCAGAAAGCAAGGACCACCAGGGGCCCCTGGATGGCTCGTTGCCTGGAGCACACAACTCTTGATCTCAGGGGTTGTGAGTTTGAGCCCTACTCTGGGTGTAGAGATTACTTAAAAACAAACAACAACAAAATATACATATATAGATACTTTTTCAATAAATAAATAAAATAAAATCTTAAAAATAATAAAAAGCAAGGACCAGACGGCGCATAAAGCAGCCAACCTGAAAAAGACGACTCTGGCTTCCTCTCCCTCTCTCCTTCCCTCCTCTGTATCTCTGTCTCTACTTCTAGCCTGTACCTGTCTCTCTCTCTCTCTCTCTCTCTCTCTCTATCCCCAGAACAGCTCTAGAGGCAGATAGAGGAAGCTTGTACCAGTGCTTAGCCCCTGGGGGGATGGGGGGAGGTGGGAAGTGGGGGAGGGCAAGGGAGCAGGGGGAGGGGCGGGGACTGGGGGGGGGGGGCAGGCACTGGAAGGAAGCATTTCACCGTGTATATTTTTGTTCCTCTTGTATGAGGAACCATGCCCGTGCGTGCCCTGCCCGTTCTAAGAAACAGACATCATCGTACAGCAAAGATAAAAGAATTTGTGGTTCCACAGTTCTAGGCAGGGTTCTTTGCCACACTAATGTTAATCAGCTAATCAGCTGGGGGACCCTGACCCACCAGGCACCTACCCACAGAGACATTATAAGGAGGGATGAGTGAACCCCCAAGGAGCGAGGGCTGAGTGTTGTTGGAGAGCCCTGTACAGTGTGGGGTGAGGACGGGCTGTATCCCCAACCAATAAGAGCTTGCTGCACCTGTACTTGACAGCAGCCACCAGCAACATATGGCCACTGGGCGGGTGAAAGGGGCTGACATTTGGGCGGTTTAATTAAATTTCAATAACCACACGTGGCTAGTCGCTGCCCAATTGGACAGCACAGGTCCGGGGCTACAAAGGGGCCAGACACAGTTCCGAGCCCTTCCCAGGGGTTAGTTCATTAACGAACTCATAACAGTATTGACGTCCCAACATCCAGAAGCATGGGATACTATTGTTCCTAAGTCCAGAGGCCTGGGTTTCTTTCCCCAATATTTTATACTTAAGTAACCTCCACCCCCAACCCTCCACCCCACAATCAAGAGCCGCACCATGTACCCACCCAGCCGGCCAGGCACCCCTCACCAGCCATGTTGAGAGGATGGTGGCCGTGAGGAGACGTGCACGGATCAGAGAACAGGGTAAAGGAGAGGCCACGGGACTTACAAGAATAGCAATCATTGTTCTCAAGCTCTATTCTAAGCCCTTGGTTTGTATGAGCTCATTGAACCCACGGAACAGCCCTATGAGAGTTGTCACTGTTGCAACAACCATCTCACAGATGGGAAAACTGAGGCTCCTCTTAGAGCTTAAGAGAGCTTCCTGAGTTCTCCCCGCCGGTAGCAAGCGGCAGAGTTGAAAGAGAACTTCTGAGAGCTTGAGGCCTGAGTGGCTACATGGTACAGGGCGCTGGGAGGGTCAGGGTTGGGGGGACAGGGCAGTGCGTTCAAAGCCACAGCCACAGGTGAGAGCCAGGGAATGTGCTACCCACCAGAAAATGAAAGAAGGTCAGCGTGGCCGGCAGGGGGCCAGGATGAAGTTGGAAGGGCCACCCAGGCTATCCATGCTCAAGAATTTGTATCTTATCCTTGGGTCATGGGGAGCCATGGGGGGAGTTTGAGCTACAGAAGGGCTAGGTTAGTTTCAGTTTACAAAGATCCCTCTGGCCACTGTGAGACGAAGAGATGAGAGGCAGCAGGACCAGAGAGGAGCTGAGAAGGAGCTCCAGGTCACTGAAGATGGGAACGCAGATGGGGGGCGGGGGTTCATGGCCAAGAGGAGGAAGCAAAGTAGAAGGATTTGAAAGCACCGAGGAGACAGAGTCGTGCAAGTGGTACGCCATAAACTCTGCCCCAGGCCCTGGCCTCCCTCTCCTGGCTTCCTGTAGGGGATCTTTCCATCCACCCCCAACCTTCCAGGAAGGGAAGTCTTGCCAACCGTGCCCCCACGGAAGGAAAAGAACAGACCCCCTTAGAGACGCTGTCAGAGCCACAAAATCCACAGGAGACAAGGTCTGCTTCTCCCTCCCCTGCCACAAACTACAAACGTTCCTACAACCACACATCTCTGAATAATCCACCCACAGAACCCCATGGAGCCATCAGAGGTCGCATCCCCGGAGAAATGGGATATGAGAGTGAGGTGGGCATCTTGTCTCCGATCATTTTTCTTGAATTGCACAACCTCTGTGACCCCCTCAGCGTTCACAGTTTTTAAACCCTGCAAAAAACACAAGCCTCCAGTCCTTGAGGGACACAGTGAACTGCCTCACGGGTTGGCAAAAATCAAAGAAGTTGGATGGGGGGGCACCTGGGTGGCCCAGTGGGTTGAGCCTCTGCCTTTGGCTGAGGTCTTGATCTCAGGGTCCTGGGATCAAGCCTTGCTTCGGGCTCTCTGCTCAGCAGGGAACCTGCTTCCTCCTCTCTCTGCCTGCCTCTCTGCCTACTTGTGATCTCTCTCTCTGGCAAATAAATAAATAAAACCTTTTAAAAAAAGTAAAAAAAAAAGTTAGATGGGCAGGTGAGGGGGCAGGCAGACCCTCTCCTGCACTGCAGATGGGACATAGAAGCTGGGTGTGAATTTGGCAAGACCCGTTAGGATAAAAATTGCCCATGGACTCAGCCTTGGCAGTTCTGGAGACCCAGACCTGAGGCCAACAATGTAACTTTGGCTTTAAAGGCAAAATATAGGAAACAACCAAGATTCTCCATTGAGAGGGGATGGACCCACCCAGTGGACTATTATATGGTGGATAAAAAGAAGGAATTCCCTGGAAATACACAGAGATGATAACAGCATCTTCCTCATAGATGTAAATGCAAAGAGTCTAGCACAGGGCTGGGGCATACAATAAGTGCTCAATAAATACTGCTTAAAGATACTCTATGTTAATCATGAAAAAAAAAGCAAGATGTAGGCTAAGGTGCAGAATGTACTTCTACTTGCAGGGGGCAGAAAGGATAGACACATCACAAGCGTCGAGCGCTGACTGTATGCCTGGTAAGAGCTTTCCGAGTATTATTTAACACTCTCAACGAGCCTATGATGTTGGTTCTAATACTGTAGGATTGTTACCCCCGTCTTCAAGGTAAAGAGAGGGAACTCCAAAAAAGGACTCGTGTTTTGCACAAGAGAGGCAGAATTTGAAGCTTATTTCAATTTGATACCCTGGCCAGACTACCGGCTACCTCATTCCCTGCACCTCTGTCCTTGAGCACCTGTAGACTTTCTGGAAGGATCCAACACAAGCCGGTGTCCACAGTCGCCTCTGGGGGCCGTGACAAGGAGTCCAAGGCTCTGGGCTGGGCAGGGAGAGTGACTTCTCACTGAACACCCTTTGGTATTTGGGATCATTTTATGGAAAGGAAAAGAAGGCAAAGCCCTTAGCTGGTTTCTCAAAGTCCAGTTGGTCCTGGTCAGGCCTCCAAAGTGGGATGAGGCAATGCCAAGCCCCTCCCTGGTCAGCTACTATGTCCTCCGTTTCCTCTTTCACCCCGATGAAGCAAGACGAGAACCAGACAAGGTACCAAATCACAGTCCTGCCTCTCTCGAAGCACGTCCTGGGGGGCACAGGTGCACATGGCAGGGGGAACCTCTCTGAGCCTGGAGACCATCTCCCTCTGACACCCACAGAATCCACGGGACAGCCTGGGTCAACCACAAAGGACCCAGGCCATTTCTGCTCTTGCCTGAGCCTCAGTTTCCCTGTCTCTACAATTCAGAACATCTGAAGTCAGAATGAGTCACTTTCTTTCTCCCGAGCCGGCTCTTTTCAGCCCCCCACGCTTCCCTCCTGCCATTCCCGAAGCCCGAAAGACCTCCTCTGGATCTCTCCACTTGAGGAAGGGCGTCATCCGTTCAGACCAAGTCTCGCGTGTGTCCTGCCCTGGGGACCTTTCAGATTCCAGCTCTAGGGCATCTTGGTGTCTCTATAATCCCTTGACAGTCCTTCCTTCTTGGCTGCCTCCCAGCCCCGGGGGAGTCTGAGATGAGGGTCAGGGAGAAGGGAGGAGACTGAGGACAGAGAGAGGGGGACGGAGAGGGAGAAAGAGTGTGAAGGGGAGAGGTGGAGGGGGGAGAGAGACCCAGCAAGGAGAGAGGGAGGGAGGTGGTGCCCGTGCCCATGATCCCTCTGGGGAACTCACCATGTTCAGGTCTCCCAGGGTCCGCGCTGATCAAAGGTCCCTCCTGCCCACAGACTGTGGTTTCTAAGCCCCAGGGGAGGGTGCAGAGCGCAGGGAGGAAATGACCAGTCTTTCCCCCTCTGGGGTTCTTATTGGTCTGTGTACTGGGCACCCCATCTGGGGCACTCACCCAGAGAGTTCCGAACACCTCCTTCCAGTCAGAGGAGGGAGGCTGGGCTTGCAAAACTGAGGAAGTCCCTCGCCTGACAAGGGTGTAATCCAGATAAAAGAGCCCCTCCCCCGGCGTTCTAGGCTCAAGCCCTCTCTTGGCCTCAGTTTCCCCATTTGGGACCTTCTAGGGTCCCCGGTGGCTGCAGAAAAAGCTCAGAGGTCCAGCTGGCTCAAATTCCTCCCAAGGGTTCTGGGGAGCAGGGATGGTGAGCCCCAGCCTCCTGGCCAGGTTGCTTTGAAGCCCAGAGAAGCAGAGCAGGTCTGTGGAGGTGACCCAGGCCTTGGGGACTGGTACATCCTCCTGCCTTGGGTTTGGAAGGTGGCCAACAAACCCAGGAATGTATCCTGTCACAGATCTGGAGGCCAGAAGTCTGAAATCGGGGCAGCATCAGGGCTGTGCTCCCCAGTCCCTGGAGGCACTAGAGGGGAATCGCTTCCTGCCTCTTCCAGCTTCTGGGGACTTTGGTTGGTGGCCATCACTCCAATCTCTGCCTCTGGGGTCACATCTCGTACTCTCCTATGGGTCCCAAACTCCCCTCTGCCTCCCCCTTGTGATTATACTTAAGGTCCCCCTGAATAATCCAGGATAATCTCCCATTGCAAGATCCTTAACAGCAAAGTCCCTTTTGCTATTTAAGGTCACACCACAGGTTCTAGGAATTAGGATGTGGACATCATTGGGAACCTTCCTGAGCCTCCCGCGATGAGCGTGGTTGTGATGATAAGCACAGAGACAGGCTCATTTTCTGTGTCTTCTCCTTTTTTAAAAAAATTATTTATTTACTTGACACAGAGACACAAAGAGTGTGGGAGGCCGCAATAAGGCTCGAGACAAGGACCAAACCAGGCCCTGACTTGTGCCTCCTTTAAAGTCTGAATAACCTAACAAAAGGTTTAGGACGGGAGAAGTTGAGTAGCACGGAGAAAGGGTCTGTGCTATGTGTTGTGCGTTCGCCTATGTGACTCCCCCACATGTTTGCTAAACAAATGAGAACAATTCGGTTGGGGTCATAAGTTTATGGCTGGTCCTTGCTGCCCTAGTACAGCCCATAAATCACTTTCAGGGTTGCTGTCTCAATACAGAACAATTGTACTGGCATCAGCCATTTGGCGTCACGAGGTCTGCTTCTAGTTAAATGTGAAACTTATTATGGAGGGGCGCCTGGGTGGCTCAGTGGGTTAAGCCGCTGCCTTCGGCTCAGGGCATGATCTCAGGGTCCTGGGATCGAGTCCCGCATCGGGCTCTCTGCTCAGCAGGGAGCCTGCTTCCTCCTCTCTCTCTCTGCCTGCCTCTCTGCCTACTTGTGATCTCTCTGTCAAATAAATAAATAAAATCTTTAAAAAAAAAAAAAAAACTTATTATGGAAACTCGTGGTTGTTTAACTAGACACAGGCGTATTACTTTTCCTATTATCACTATATATGGCCTTAGTGCTTTGAATAAACTTAGCACCGTTGGACATCCTCCTCAGTGTTCCTCCTGCCCCCATCTCTTTGCTTCTCGAGTTCTTTTCTTCATCCTCTTACTCTCACATTCCTGGTCGATTTGTAGCACTGGCCAACGCGACAAGAGAGAGCAGGAGCAGGGGAAGGGGCAGAGAAAGAAGCAGACTTCCTGCTGAGCGGGGAGCCTGACCAGGACTCGACCAGAGGACCCTCAGAGCATGATTGAGCCAAAGGCAGATGCTTAACCCACTGAACCACCCAGGTGCCCCTTTCCTGTGCTCTTCAGCAGCTCTGGAATAAAGCACCCAGGTCTTTTCTCCACAAATAGCATTTTTCTCCAGCAGCCTTAAACCTTGTAAAATATCTAGCTTTCTTTTCATGGCAAAGGTAGTCCATGAGCACTGCAAACATTTGAGCAATGCAGAGATACACTACTCAAACCAAAAAAAAAATTTTTTTCTTTTTTTTTTTTTTTTTTTTTTTTTTTTTTTTTTTTTTAAAGATTTTATTTATTTACTTGAGAGAGAGACAGCGAGAGAGAGCATGAACGAGGAGAAGGTCAGAGAGAGAAGCAGACTCCCCATAGAGCTGGGAGTCCGATGCGGGACTTGATCCCGGGACTCCGGGATCATGACCTGAGCCGAAGGCAGTCGTCCAACCAACTGAGCCACCCAGGCGTCCCAATTTTTTTCTTTTTTAAAGTGACAAGTCTCCACTCCATCCTTCCGAAACTCCTAGTGAGCTTGGAGTGTGCTAGACTTTTAAAAGTGTGGTAATTGTATTTGGGGACAGACACGCAGGTGGACAATGTTCGGCAAGTTTTAATTGCGCTAAATGAAGCCTCGTGGGGGGTCTACATGGACTCAGCGCGGATTTGGAAGGTCCCTTGGTGAGGTTTTTGTGCCCATTGAGAGGTGTTGTTACACACTCTGGCCTCAAGGGGAGCGCCTGAGCTGGGGGAGACTCAGAAAGCCAGGTCACACCCCCTTGATGTTTTTTAGGATTTTGGACCAAAGTTGTGTATTGCCTTAAATTATGGGTTATTTTTCTTTTTTAAGATTTTATTTACCTTTATTTGAGGAAGTGAGCATGAGTCAAGGGGAGGGGCAGAGGGAGAGGCTGAGCAGGGCGAGTGACCAGGTACTTGATTTCAGGACGCTGAAATCATGACCTGAGCCGAACCGCTAACCCACTGAGCCACCCAGGTGCCCCACATCCCAGGTTCTTAACTTTTTCTATATCTTAGACCCTTGGTGAAGCTATCAACTCAGATTTTTTTTTTCTTGCGACTTATTTTGATGTGATTTAATTGGAACTTAAATCGGAAGTGGCAAGGAGAATAAAAGCAACACCTGTATGCTCTTCACCCAGATTCACACATTGTTGCATTTAACCCCCCCCCCCGTGGGTGCTTTCTTTAGTATGCTCTCACTGTATACTTGGGGGAAGGCAGGCTCTTGATTTCAGCTTAGGTCATGATATCAGGGTCAAGGGATCCAGGCCCCCTCCCACCCTCTGCCTCCGGCTGGGCACTTAAGGGGGAGTCGACTGAAGATTTTCTCTCTCTCTCTCTGCTCCTCTCCCCTCTCTCTCAGATATAAATAAATGAATGAATGAATGAATGAATGAAATTTTAAAAGAAGAGCATACCCAGGCAGCTCAGTCAGCTGAGCAACTGATTTGATTTCTGCTCAGTCATGATCCCGGGGTCATGAGATGGAGCCCGGCATCTGGGTTCCTGCTCAGCGGGGAGTCTGCTGGAGATTCTCTCTCTCCCCCCCACCCTCTCCCTCCTCCTCTCCCCTGCTTTCTCTCTCTCTGAAATAAATCAATCTCAAAAAAAAAAAAAAAAAAAAGATGAAGGCAGTGGGGGAGGGAGGAAGAAGGTGGAAGGGAGAGATATTTGTCTTAAGAAACTGGCTCCCCCAATGGTGGGGGCTGGGAAGCCTTGGGAAGCTGACAGAGAAGGTCTGCATTAATATCTATATATCTCTATTTTTGCATTTTCCTCCAGAATCACTTGAGGGTAAGCTGGAAACCCCGTGGCTCTTCACCACAGGGCAAGCAGGAAATGTACTACTGATACAATCCCCCATCTTCCTTCAAATTTCCCCAGTTGTTCCAATAAGGTTCTCTTATCACCTTTCCTTCCCAAAGCATGTTTTTTTTAATACATTTATTTTTTTTTAAGATTTTATTTATTTATTTGACAGAGAGAGAGATCACAAATAGGCAGAGAGACAGACAGAGAGAGAGATGAGGAGAAGCAGGCTCCCTGCTGAGCAGAGAGCCCTATGCGGGACATGATCCCAGGCCCCTGGGATCATGACCTGAGCCAAAGGTAGAGGCTTAACCTACTGAGCCACCCAGGTGCCCCTTTAAATACATTTAAAAACACCTTTTGTCCATTTTTAACGGCATAACAAATCCATTCTTCGCTGGAAAGCTGTTATTTAATCATTTCCCTATTGGTGGAATTAGGTGGTTTCCAACCCTTTTGTTCATACCACTGTGCACATCCTTATACACATACTTTGGTGCCTGCATACAAGCATTTTTTAAAGATTTGATTTATTATTTATTTGAAAGAGAGACAGAGAGAGAATGAGTAGTGGGGAAGAGCAGGAGAGAGGGAGAAGCAGACCCGCCACTGAGCAGGGAGCCTAACTCAGGACTCTCCCAGGACTCCAAAATCAGGACCAGAGTTGAAATCAAGAGTTAGATGCTCAACCCACTGAGCCACCCAGGTTCCCCTAGACACCTTACTTAACACCCCTTAACAGTAAGGGGGAAAAGAAGGAGGGGCGCAGATGGGTGATCCTTTTAAGGGTGGGACTCTGTTGCTGCCCAAGCTCTTCCTACTGCACAGCCTACTGGCTAGAATGTGTCACATGACCATGCCTGGTGCAAGGGAGGCAGAGAAAAGCCGCTGTGAGCTAGGTGTTCTTGCATCCTGTGAACACTCCTTTCTGGTGGGCAGATGGGAAAATACATTCTAGAAGACCACAGAAGTCAGTTACAAACAGCATCAGGAAGGGCAGCTTTAATTTTAAATGACAGTCTTATTTATTACTGCCAAAATAAGAAACCTAGAAGAGTATCAGGTGCCTTGCAGGCTCAGTCAGAAGGCCATGTGACTCTTGATATCAATTGTGAGTTCAAGCCCCACACTGAGTGTGGAAATTACTAAAAAAAATTTTAAATAAACTTTAAAAAAAAGAAAAAAAAAGATGGGACGCCTGGGTGGCTCAGTCAGTTAAGCATTTGCCCTTGGTCGTGGGATCAAACCCCACATTGGGCTCCTTGCTCATCAGGGAACCTGCTTCTCCTTCTGCCTCTCCCCTGCTTGTGCCCCCTCCAAATAAATAAAACCTTTTAAAAAAAATCTTAAAGAAAAAAATCTAGCAGAGGAAAATGTGTGAGAGAAGAAGAATGGGTCAATAAATTTCTTCTGTTATTTCTGTTATTAAGTCAGACAACTATGAGATGCTGAACGGTCGACAAGACCACCCTCACTTCTGAGTCTGGAAACTGTTGTGCTCATGGTTACAGTTTATTACATGCAAAGGACAGAGACTGTAAACAGCCAAGGGAAGACATGCAGGGAGCAGAGATCAGGAGCGCTTGGTACTCAGAGTTTCCACTTGTCCTCCCTCCACAGAGACACAGACAGTTCTTTCTTTTCTTTTCTTTTCTTTTTTTTTTTTTTAAGATTTTTATTTATTTATTTGACAGACAGAGATCACAAGTAGGCAGAGAGGCAGGCAGAGAGAGAGGAGGAAGCAGGCTCCCTGCTGAACAGAGAGCCCAATGTGGGGCTCGATCCCAGGACCCTGGGATCATGACCTGAGCTGAAAGCAGAGGCTTTAACCCACTGAGCCACCCAGGCGCCCCCAGAGAGTTCTTTCTTAGCAACAGTGTGTGATGATACAGATTGAATGTTGCTTACCAGGATGCCCACCAAAGCTTTGATGTCCAGTCTTTGCCAGGGCTTAGTCACGTAAACCTGGTGGGTCACCACTGTGGCTGGTCTCAGTCTCCAGCCCCTCTGGAAGTCTAGCTGATTGACACCATGTGACCTAAAACCCCCTACCTTAAATCACATTGTTAGACCATCTGGAGTTGCCCAAGGCTCCATGTAAACCAAGACAGTCTTATCAGGCTTCATTCCAAGGGCTTCAGTTACCTTTTAGGAGCTGAGGAAAAGTCAGAAGTCTCTTTGGACACAGGTAAATGTTTTATTACCTATCAATGGATCATAATGATGGAGTTTTGGGGGGTTAAAAGTTACTTACATAGGGATGTCTGGATGGCTCAGCAGGTTAAGCATCTGCCTTTGGCTCAGGTCATGATCCCAGGGTCCTCAGAAAGAGCCATGTGTGGGGCTCCTTGTTCAGCAGGGAGTCTGCTTTTCCCTCTCCCTCTTCCCCTCCCCCAGTTTGTCCTCTCTCACTCTCTGAGCAATAAATAAAATCTTTTTTTTTTTAAAGCTACTTACATAGGACACAACAAAATCTGAAGTTTTAGATGTCTTATAAGATTCCTTTGTTAGAAGAGTGCCTGGGTGGCTCAGTGGATTAAACCTCTGCCTTCGGCTCAGGTCATGATCTCAGGATCCTGGGATCGAGTCCCGCATCGGGATCTCTGCTCAGCAGGGATC
The DNA here is from genome assembly GCF_022355385.1 of Mustela nigripes. Taxonomy (NCBI): domain Eukaryota; kingdom Metazoa; phylum Chordata; class Mammalia; order Carnivora; family Mustelidae; genus Mustela; species Mustela nigripes. The sequence continues at coordinate 6,845,388 of NC_081573.1, forward strand.
CTGTTTCCCTCTCTCTCTCTGCCTGCCTCTCTGTCTACTGTGAACTCTCTCTGTCAAATAAATAAATAAAATCTTAAAAAAAAAAAAAAAAGAAGAGTGCCTGGGTGGCTCAGTGGATTAAGCCTCTGCCTTCAGCTCAGGTCATGATCCCAGGGTCCTGGGATTGAGACCCGCATCAAGCTCTCTGCTTGGCCGGGAGCCTGCTTCCCTTCCTCTCTCTCTGCCTGTCTCTCTGCCTACCTGTGATCTCTGTCTGTCAAACAAATAAATTTTAAAAAAAAATTTTTTTTAAATAAAAATTAAAAAAAAATAAAAGAGTTTCCTTTGTTAGAAATAATATTTATAGGGGCAATTTTATGATGCAGAATCATATCTGCTTTCCTGAAATTATGGAGGAAGGATGAAAGACTTTTTTTTATGTTGCTGATATTTGTTCTTATTAGTAGTTAGACTGGGAGTTTCAAAATAAAGTGCTGGGATTCTTTCAGTTTTCCCTGAGAGTAAAAAAAAAAAAAGAAAGAAAATTGGTAGTAGGTCTGATGACTCAGAAAGTGCAAGAAGGTACATTATTTATCTTCAACGAAGGATTTGTACCTAGACTCCATAAAGAATTCACAGAGGGGCACCTGGGTGGCTCAGACAGTTGAGCGACCAACTCTTGATTTCAGCTCAGGTCATGATCTCAGGGTTGTAGGATTGAGTCCCGCTTGGGCGCCCTGCTCAGAGTGGAACCTGCTTGAGATTATCTCTATCTCTCTCTCTCTCTGCCAGTCCTCCCTCTAAAATAAATGAATGTGTCTCTTTAAAGATTTTATTTATTTGACAGAAAGAGTCACAGCAAGAGGGAACATAAGCAGGGGGAGTGGGAGAGGGAGAAGCAGGCTTCCTGCTGAGCAAGGAGCCCAATGTGGGGCTCGATCCCAGGACCCTGGGATCATGACCTAAGTCAAAGGCAGAAGCCTAATGACTGAGACACCCAGGCACCCCTAAATAAATAAATCCTCAAAAAAAAAAAGTTCAAGGACAGACAAAACTAGACTTTGCTGTCATAAGCCCAGATAGACATTCTTGTTGGGGGGTAGAAATTATAAGGGGTGTGGGGCTGAGTGGGTCTAGGGAGTGGAAACTTGCTTTTCCTTGATCTGAAAGGCAGAGGCTTAACCAACAGAGCCAACCAGGTGCCCTGAGACACTTTAATTTGTACTCCCATCTCCTGGTGTCTGAAGTTGGCTGGGCCAAGTGTGTGGCTTGAGCCTCCATGGCCCAAAGAGGAGCAGTTGTGGCCAGCCACCACCCTGCCAGCTACCACAGGAAGCCCCAAGCAAGACACATGTTGGCCACTCACCCTGAGGCTCCCACGTGGTGGCCACAGGGTCCCCTGAGGAAGGATGTGGTGGGCCCACTGGCAGCAGTGGTTAGGCCCACACCCAACCAGGATCAGGATCTTCTGACCCTGCCCAGACTGACTCCCAGAGCTTCCAGCTCCTGCTGAGTGGGGAACCAGGTGGTGACAGGAAGCCCAGGGCGGGGGCGGGGGGTGGGGGAGGCTGGGAGGAGGCCAGGGGCCAAGCTGTGTCAGGCAGAGGGCCTCTGGAAGGCCGTGGGAAAAGAGCATCATCAGCAAGACAAAGTACCCCACACACTTCCCAAGAACCAAGCCAGATCACAATGAGAAGTGCCAGGCCTGACTGAATACAGAACATGGTAATTAGTACTCTGAACTTTCTAGAAGTTTCTAATCTTAAAATAGCACAGATGTGAAAAGTGTGAGCATCTCTGATCCTAAAATGTCAATTGTAAGATATTTTTGTAAAGATTTTATTTAATTATTTGAGAGAGAGAGCATAAGCAGGAAAGAGAGGCAGAGAGAGAAGCAGCCCCACTCTGTGTGCCGAGCAAGGAGCCCGATGTGCGGCCTCTATCCCAAGACCTTGGGATCATGACTTGAGCTGAAGGCAGATGCTTAACTGACTGAGCCCCCCAGGTGCCCCTTAACATACCCTTTTTGTGTTCATTTATTTTGACGTTATTACAACACACTCCACTCTTTTGGACATGCAGTCCTATACATCTTGACAAAACCCTGAGCTGAATTACCACCACCACAAATGAGATCCAGAAGAGTCTCATACCCCCAGAAAACTCCCTCAGGCTGCTTCTCTGTAGTCAGCCCCTCCCCCACCTGTAACCCTAGGCAACTACTGATCTCTTCTCCATCAGCAGAGTTTTGCCTTTTCCAGAATGTTCTATAAATGGAATCATACTGTATGCAGCTTTCTGAACCGACTTCTCTCACTTAGCACAATACATTTAAATTTCATCCCTGTCACCGTGTGTAGCAAAAGTCCCTCTTAACCTTAAGCGGTATTCTGCTGTACTGATGGGGGACAGATGGTTTATTTGTTAGTCAATCTGAAGGACATTCGAGTCATTTCCGATTTGGGACGATTACTAAAAAAGCTGCTTCAGGGGTACTTCAGTAGGTGGAGAGTGCAACTCTACATCTAGGGGTTGTAAGTTCGAGCCCCATGTTGAGTGAAGAGATTACTTAAAAATAGAACTTCAGGGTGCCTGGGTGGCTCAGTCATTAAGCATCTGCCTTCAGCTCAGGTCATGATCCCAGGGTCCTGGGATCAAATCCCAAATAGGGCTCCGGGCTCAGTGGGAAACCTGCTTCTCCCTCTCCCACTCCCCCTGCTAATGTTCTCTCTCTCGCTGTCTCTCTCTCTCTGTCAAATAAATAAAATCTTTAAAAAATAATTAAAGAAAATGGTTTTTTAAAAAAAAGAAAATAGGGCAAGATATGGAAAGGACTCACAATTTTGCTTACATTTCCCCAAAAGCAGAGAAAATGACTGAGACAATGATTTAGGTGATGGTAGTTTATTTGGGGGTTGATTTCAGGAAACAGGAGGGAGTGATGAGGTAGAGAACAGAGCCCAAGAGAAGGGCGAAAGGCTAATAAAAGATGTGTTCGTCACCTTGGTACAGTTTGTGGGCACCGGGGGCTCGATGCTGGGGGCCCTATGAGGAACCAGGCAGAACATGCCTCAGGATCTTCCCACGGAAGGATGGGGAAGCTGGGCATTGATGCCACCTCTCTGATCTTGCTTTGGGTATGGGTTGCGCCAACTTGGGAGACAGTAATCTCCTCCCACTTTGGGGGCTGCACCTGAAGTCCAAATAAGTTAAAGCCAGAAAAAGCTGAACTGAGAGGCTCACTCTGTGCTGGAAAACATCAGCCCCATCTGTGGGTGAACCAAGGTGGGGACAGGGATCCACAGTGTCTACCACACATGGTCCTTGACAATTTTTCCCTTTTTTAAAAAAACCAGAAAATTGTCTCTTCTCTGGCCAGATGCAGTAATTCGCTCTCTACCTACTTTTTTTTTTTTTTTAACAAATAGAAATCAGTTTCTCTGCTTCACTTCTAAATCAATGCTCAAAGAAAAATAATGTAAAACTATCAAGTTTAAAGACGACTGAATGGGTTACCTTTTCCGAAGCACCAAATTGTCAGCATGCCCGGGAGGCTCGCATATTTCAGCCAGGCATGGAAGAAACAACACTCAGTGAAGTGGAGCTAATGGGGCAGGTAAAGCAAGCATAATAAATATCCTCAGAGAACTAAGGGAGGTTATTGAAAATTCCAAGCCAGAAGAGGATGTTATGAGGTAGAACCTAACTGGAGACAAGGGATATCAACACTATAATTGCTGAAATAAAGAACTCAATAGGTGTGTTAAATGGCAGGATAGACACAGCTCAAGAATAAATGAGGGAGCTCAAAATGCTAGCCCTGAAGGCATCCATACGGGACAGAGGGAGGGAGAGACTCGAAGTAATAATATGAGATATGTGGATGATATAAATGAAAGTTCCAGGGCGCCCAGCTCGCTTAGTGGGTGGAACATGGGACTCTTGATCTTGGGATCCTGAGTTTGAGCTCCACCTTGGGTGTGGAGATTACTTAAGGCAATAAAAATTTTAAAATAAACAAATAAATAAGGGGCCTGGGTGGTTCAGTCCAGTTGAGCATCTGCCCTTCAGCTTGGGTCATGATCCCAGAGTCCCAGGATCAAGGCTGGAGCCCCCATATCAGGCTCCCTGCTCAGCAGGGCATCTGCTTCTCCCTCTCCCTCTGCCCTTCCCCCTACTCCTGCTCTCTCTTTCTCGCTCACTCTTTCTCTCTCTTAACTAAAGAAAGAAAATAATAATTAAAATAAGGTAAAATCTTTTAAGAAATAAAATTAAGTTCTAACTTCTATCCTATAGAATCTCTCTGGAGAAAAGAAAGAGTAGATAGGGACACACTATGGGAAAAAAAGTGTTAACTAAGAATTTTATAAGTCATATTAATATTACAAATAATAACTAAGAATATCAACCAAGAACTAAGGACACAATGCCTCATACTGAAGTGTCTATTGTATGATAAGCAAGAAAGATTGGGTGGGGGAGATTAAAAAAATAAATATTAGCCAGGTTTTAAAATATCAAAGTATTAGGGAAAACCACAAACGTCTCCAGAAAAGGGAGACTTTTTTTTTTTTTTTTTTAAAGAGTACAGGGGTGTTTGGGTGGCTCAGTTGGTTAACCATCTGCCTTCAGCTCAGGTCATGATCCCAGAGTCCTGGGATCGATCTATTCCCATAGGCTCCCTGCTCTCCTTCTGCCTGCTGCTTACCACTTTGCTCATGCTTTCTCTGTCTTGCTCACGCTCTCTGAAACAAATACATAAAATCTTACAAAAAAAAAAAAAAAGGAAATCCCCCTCCCACAAGAAAGAATACAAATCAGACTGTCATCCAACGTTTCCACACCAACTCTAGATGCTAGGAGATAACACAGTAACATCCCCCATGTGACGAAAGACTGAACAAGGATTGTATAACCAGATGAATGAAGGGGATACTCAAAAACTCGGAAAACTCCCCTCCCATAGACCCTCTTTGGAAGAACTCAGGACAAACAAGAAGAGGGGTTAATTCAGGAGGAAGTGACAAGTTTTAGAAACAAGGTGAGAAACAAAATAAGTAGTGACCACAAAAATAAATGCTTGTCCACACAAATGCAGATAAAACTCACTGATGTCAAACGGGGGGGGGGGGGGGGGGGGGGTGGAGTTGCAGGATGTAGATGGAAGGATGGCCAAATCACACTTAGACTCTTATCTTGTTTGGGGGAGGACATACATACTGATATGCATCAAGCACAGATAAGAGGGGCACCTGGGTGGCTCAGTCAGTTAAGCATCTGCCTTGGGTTCAGGCATGACCCCAGGGTCCTGGGATCAAGCCCCCGAATCAGGCTCCCTGCTCAGCAGGGAGTCTGCTTCTCCCTCTGCCTCTGTCTCTCCCCATGCTCATGCTCTCTCCCCCTCTCTCTCAAATGCACTCTTTCTCTCAAGTAAATAAAATCTTAAAAAAAAACCTCTCCCTTTTATGACAACACAGATGGACCTTGAAGTCATAAAGCTGAAATGAGTCAAAGACAGACAAATATTGCACAATCTCATTTACATGTGAATATTTTTTAAAATACAGGAAAAAAAGACTGGTGGTTGCAGGGAAGCGAGGTGAAGGTGGTCGAAAGGTACAGACGTCCAGTAATAAAATACATTAAGTCCCATGGATTCCAGGTACAGTACCATGAGTATAATAGATAATAGTGTATTATAGGGGTGCCTGGGCAGGCTCAGTCCATAGAGTACGTGATTCTGGATCTCATGGTTGTAAGTTCAAACCCCATCTTGGGCATAGAGACTACTCAAAAATAAAATCTTAAAATAATAAGTAATAATAATTATTATAATTATAATAGATTATATATTTGAAAACTGCTAAGGAAGTAGATCTTAACAGTTCTCATCACCAGAAAGGAAAAAAAAATTGTTAACTATGTATGTATGGTGACAGATGTTAACTGAACTTATTGTGGCAATCGTTTTTACAATATATACAAATACTGAATCGTTAGGTTGTACAGCTGAAACTCATGTAACGTGATATGTCGATTTTACCTCAATTTTAAAAACAGAATTCCAAATTCATGGAGGTCTTTGCAGGCAGATAAACCTTTGTATGTGACTGGACAGGTTTTTGACCCCTCTGCACCCATCCACATCTATAAAACGAGGGCAAAAAATATATAGTGCATAGGGTTGTTGTCAGAATGTTATGATCAAATGAGAAACACCTCACCATAGTAAAGCTTTTTATTTATTTTTTAAAGATTTATTTATTTATGGAGGGGCAGAGGGAGAATTCAAGCAGACTCCCCTGCTGAGCATGGAGCCAGACGCAGGGCTCGGATCCAACGACCCTGATCATGACTTGAGCAGAAACCAAGAGTCCAACACTCAAGTGACTGCATCACCCAGGTTCCCCCATAATGAAGCTTTTTACGTGACTGTAGTGCTTGTGGAATTGAGTGAAAGCTGAGGATGCAAAACCAAAGCAAGACATGTAATTTGTTTCTTGCTAAATCCATTGGAGTATATAACAGAATTGCTATGTGCTCTTTTTTAAACTTCATTAAAGTAGAATTGATGTGCCCTCAGCACATCTCGAGAATGAAATGTGTGAAACCTTCACCACAGTCAGGTTAACAAACATTTCCATAATGCCCAGAAGGTTCTTTGGGCTTCTCTGTAACTGATCACTCCCCTCCACCCTCTGCCCTCAGGAAACCACTGATCTGCCTTCCAGCACAAGGGATTAGTTTCCATTTCCTAGAATGTTGTACATATGCATAGAATCGACCAGGAGGAGGGGATTTGCCTTGCCTGGCTTCTTTCATTCATGCTCTGGTCATCCATCATGGTTCACGTATAGCCCATTCCTTTTTCTGGCGAAGCTGTAGCCCACTGTAGGGGTGGTAGGCAAAAGCATGGCCCCCTGGTGCTCCCTGCCCTGGTAACTGATCCCCCAACAAAAGCTCCGGATGCCGAGGCTCAGGGGAGCCTTCCTGGCTGGCAGTACACCATGTGCGTGTGGTCACATAATGTTGCCAGGAAAGGTGCGCACTGTCCCCATAACTCTGTGGGGATAGACAAGCAGAAGATCACGCCTGGTCTCTCCCAGATGCTACCCTGCACACCCTTCCCCTTGGCTGACTCGAACCTCTCTCCTTGCCCTGTGATAAGTCATGAACACAATGATAACAGCTCTTCCAGGTTCTGTAAGTCACTAAACACAAGCATTGTCTTGGGGATGAGCAACAGATGCTCCTGTCTTGCGGGGGGTGGGGGGAATCTCTCAGCTTCTGACCCTCTCAGAATTCCCAAGCTTTACCTCCATTTGCTCTCCATCTTCAGCTTTCTTTCCACTCCCCAAACCCAGATATCACCCACCCCCCAGGACTTCCCCTCCCCAGTTTCCTTGTCTCCTTCTCTCTCTTCTCCACTTCCCTGCCTCACCCCTTCTCTTCCCAGCCAACCCCACTCCACATGCTGCTCCATTTCTTGGTTTGGCTCTCTCCATGGCTAACTGCACACCACCTGCTTGTCTCTCAGAATTCTCATCCCCTCTCTTCTTAGTGCGTCATCCTCCTCTAAGTCAGCCCAGATTTCAGCACTTCCTTCTCTCCATCCCTCTTCCCTTGGCCTCTGTCCACCATCCAGCCTCTCGTTCCTCCTCCATCCAGGTCTTCCTTCAGCCCCAGACCTCCTCCCTGCTCCGTGTCACTGTCTCTCAGTGTCCTTGCCTCTCCCTGGGTTCCCCCCACCTCCCTGTCTCTCCTTCACCCAGCCTCTGGGGGGGTCTCCATACCCTCTGACCCTGGCTTGCTTCGTGTCTCTGAGCCACTTCCAGGGAACTCCGGCCCTTCCAGCCTCATCCCATCAGACCCACGATCTGACCTTCTCCCTTCTACCTTGGCATGTTCATCCCCTTCTCTCTCTTCACTCCATCTCTTCTTCTTTCCCTTATCCTCCCTCTCCACCTCTCAGTCTCCTGTCTTCCTCCTGATCTTTTATTCTGTTTCTCTCCTCCTCAGCCCCTGACCACTTTTCCTTTCCATATCACAGCCCTTCCTCTACTCCTCTCTTCAGTCTCCCTCCTTCCCAACTCTATAAGGGTTCTGTCTCCCTTGGAACCTCTCTCCCTCCACTTCTCTCCATATTTCCATCTCTCCATCTCTCTCTTTTTTTAAAGATTTTATTTATTTATTTGAGAGGGAGTGAGTGAGCATGAGCAGGGGGAGCAGCAGAGGGAGAAGGAGAAGCAGACTCCCTGCTAAGCAAGGAGCCTGATGCAGGACTCGATCCTGGAAACCTGACATCATGATCTGAGCCAAAATCAAGAGTCAGACGCTCAGTCAACTGAGCCACCCAGGCATCCCTCCATCTCCCCATCTCAACATCTCTTCACACCTCCATTTCTCTTTCACCTTTGGCCTCAGAGACTCCCCACTACCCAAGGTGCCACAGCCCCCTTCCCCCAATGTCTCAGTGCACCATCCCCTGTCACCTCCCTGCCCCCTGCCTGACATTTTGCCTTAAGAGCTTCCAGAGTTACAGCTGTCCCTTCTCTCTTGACAAAAACATTTGATTCTTCTTATCACAATGAAGTGGGGGACAGAACATCGTCAAGCAGAAAGCAGATAACAAGAGACACTCCCCTTGGTCCTTATCAAATTCAGAGCAAGCGCTTCCTAGGTGGTCACCTACATTGCTTCCGTCCTCTGATAGAAAATTTTCAGTGACCCACAGTCCCGAGCCCCAGGCATCCTGGGCAGCAAGGATAGACAACAGAGAGATTTCTCAGACTCTGGGCATCGCCCTAAAAGAGAACTGGATGAAAAAGGCTAAACATGCTGCCAGACCTTTACTGTCGCTCTAGGAGGAGCTATGAAGAGCCCAGGGTGTATCAGTTAACTATTGCTATTGTTATAGACTGAATACTTGTGTCCCTTCCCACATTTGTATGGTAAAACCCTATCCCCCAGTGTGATAGAATCAGGAAGCAGGGACTAGGGGGTGATGAGATCACAAAAGTTGAGCCCTCATGAATGGGATCAGTGCCTTTATTTTGTTTAAAGATTTTATTTATTTTTCAAAGATTTAATTTATCCAAGAAATCGTGTATGCACAAGCAAGGGGAGGACCAGAGGGAGAGGGAAAGAATGCAAGCAGACTCCACATTGCGCACAGAGCCCAATGCAGGGCTCCATCCCATGAGCCTGAGATCAAGACCAGAGCCAAAACCAAGAGTTGGACCTCAACCAACTAAGCCACCCAGGTGCCCCCCAAATTTTATTTTTTTAGGTCACTTTCACACCCAACGTGGGGCTCGTACTCACAACGTCAAGATCAAGAGCCACACGCTCCAGTAACTGAGCCAGCCAGGCGCCCCCAAGGTCAGTACTCTTACACACGAGATCTCAGGGACTCTCACTCTTTCTGCCACTGGAGGACACCACAAGATGATGGCCGACTGCAAAGCAGGACGTGGGAACCTGCTGGCATCCTGATCATGGACTTCTAGCCTCCAAACCCATGAGAATAAATATTTGTTGTTTTAGCCGCTCAGCCTTTGGTAATTCACTCTAGCAGCCCTCATGTAATAAATATCTCCAAATATGAATGGCTTCAAACAATACCTTTGTTGCTGTTCACAGGTCTGTGGGTTAGCTGGATGGGTCTTTGGTCTTGGATGAGCTCATCCACCACATATGACCTCAGCTGGGGTCTGGAGGTGCCTCTGTCTCTGGGAGTTGGCAGGATATCAGCTGGGTGACTTAGGACAGTCTCTTGTCCTCCAGCAGGTGAGCCCAAAATGACTCCCATGACAGTGGACACTTTCTAAGAGAACAAACAGAAGACACAGACTCTTGAGACCCAGAATCAAGACTGACACCGTATCACTTTCTATTGATCAAGGCCAGCCCAAATTTAAGGGGTAGGGAAACTGACTCCCCACACTGAGGGCAAGAACTGCAAAGTCCCAATGCAAACGGTGTAGATGGAGAGGGTGGTTTGGAGCCAATCTTTTTGTTTTACTAGTGCCACTGGTGAACAGCTGTGATCCTATTCTTTCATATAAATCTAAGGGGAAAACAAGCCCAGGTGCCTGGGTGGTTCAATCAGTTAAGCGTCTGCCTTCAGCTCAGGTCATGACCTCAGGTCCTGGGATCAAGCCCCGAATCGGGCTCCCTGCTCAGCAGAGTCTGCTTCTCCCTCTCTCTCTGCTGCTCTCCCTGCTTGTGCTCTCTCACTCTCTCCATCAAATAAATAAAATCTTTAAAATATATATATACCACTCTAGGTATTTTAAGCATAAAGGGATCTAACACAGGGAATTTAGGGATTTAAAAGGTCATGGGCTACAGCTCCTACAGAAAACAGGCAGTCCCTCAAAAACTTCAGCATAGGGGGCGCCTGGGTGGCTCAGTGAGTTAAAGCCTCTGCCTTTAGCTCAGGTCATGATCTCAGGGTCCTGGGATGGAGCCCCGCGTCAGGCTCTCTGCTCAGCAGGGAGCCTGCTTCCCCTCTCTCTCTCTCTACCCGCCTCTCTGCCTACCTGTGATCGCTGTCTGTCAAATAAATAAATAAAATCTTCACAAAAAGAGAACTTCAACATAGAATTATTATATGACCCAGCAATGCCAGCCCTAGATAAATAACCCAAAGACTTGAAAACAGGGACTCAAACAGAACCTTGCCGGCCAATGTTCATTGCAGCGTTGTTCACAATAGCCAGAAGGTGGGAACAACCCAAGTGTCCATCAACAGAGGAATGGATAAACAAAATGAGGTATAAATAGATTATCCCCCCATAAAAAAGAAATAAAGTTCAGATACTTACAATGACATGAACAATCCTCAAAGACATCATATTAAGGGACATGAGCCTGACACAGAAGAATAAATATGATATGAAACATTCTACTTAAATGAAATATCTAGAATAGGCAAATTTGGAGCACCTGGGGGGACCCAGTCTGCTAAGCACCTGACTCGATCTCAGCTCAGGTCTTGATCTCAGGGTGGTGAGTTCAGGCCCCACACTGGGCTCCATGCTGGGTGTGAAGCCCACTTAGGAAGCAAGGAAGGAAGGAAGGGAGGGAGGGGAGGGAGGAAGGAAGGGGAAAAGGCAGAAGGTAGTTGTTTGTTTGTAGATTTTATTTTTAAGTAATCTCTCCCTTCAACATAGGGCTGGGATCATGACCTGAGCTGAAGGCAGACCCTTAACCAGATGAGCCACTCAGGCGCCCCACCAGTGGGATTTCCAGCCAGAGTACCTATACTCGGGCTTTCCATATGGTTTGGGCTGAGAAGCAAAAGGAGCAGGGAAACCGGCCCGGTGTAGAGTCAGACTGCCTGGTTTTCATCTACGCACACACGCACCCTGTGACACACACACTTACCGCTCCGTCAATTACCCTTTACCTCTCTGGGGTGCGATGTTAACCTCAGTGCCTTTTTACACCGTCCCGGCCCGGACGCCCGGACTTGGATTCTCAGTTTCAGGTTTGAGCACAGTGTCCTGGTCCTCCCATCCCCCTGCCTCCCCCTAGGACAGCCTTGGCTGGGATGGGTCCATCTGCACAGCTCAACTTACTTTCACTAGTAGTCATTCCATCCATCTCATCTCCTTGGAAGGAATGTACTTCCTTCCCACTCTTTATACCAAGCGGCCATGCAACTTGCTTGGCCAGCAGGAGGAAGGCACACAGGACCCAAGCAGGGGCTTGAAATGCAGTTGGGCTCACACAGCTGCTGTTGCTAGAAGAACCTTCCTGGGATAGCCCGTGGGTCCCATGCTTTGGATGCACCTGCCAAGGCTAGCCAAGGTCAGCCTACCCACCAACACCTGAGAGAACCTAGCCAGGATCATCAAGCCACCCAACTGGAGCCCAGACCCAATCAGTCAAGACCCAGATAACCTCAGATTTAGAGGAGAGGTCAGCCAAGATCAGCAGAGCCTTCCAAGCACGATCAGCTGACCCTCAGCCGACCCCCCCCCCCCAGATGCCTGTGCTAAATAAACATCCGTATGTGTGGGTCACACACAGGTTTTCATTCTTGATCACCCAATGAGGAAACTGACAGTTACCAGCTGTATACCCACAGACTCAACATCATTACATAGTGGCAGCGTGACTATGGGATGGCCAGATTATTTTATTTAGGATCCATGGGCCACATAGCAAGAGTGTGCTGGGAATGTTGTCAGAAATTGTACCCAGCGCCAGATGTTAAATGTACAGGATCTGGATGGCTGAAGGCGGTTTTACAACTGTGTAAGTTTCAGGATGATGTGGTTGGAGGGTTAACAGGCTTGGAAAACCCATTCTCGGGACTTCCCATGACTTGGCTGGACTTCACCCAGATTCTTCCGGAGGCTACATGACTTGTAACATTGCAACAGATCGAATGCAGAAGCAGCTCTGAGAATCCAGTTGTCTTTTATTGAGCTAGACATTAAGTATTCTCAAAAATGTGAAATAATGCCACTCTTCTCATTAAAATTTTTTGTTTTGGAAAACAGCAGTTTTCTTTCTTTCTTTTTAAGATTGTATTTATTTATTTGACACAGAGAGAGAGCACAAGCAAGGGGAGCAACAGGCAGAGAGAAAGGGAGAAGCAGACTCCTCACCGGCAAGGAGTCAGACACTGGGCTCTCTGCTCAGTGGGGACCTTGTTTCCCGCCTCTCTCTCCCTGCCTTTCTGCCTGCTTGTGATCTCTGTCTGTCAAATAAATAAATAAATTTTTTAAAAACATTCTCTCGTTCCCTCTCCCTCTGCCTCTCCCCCCACTTTGCTCATGCTCTCTCTCAAAAAAAGTTAAAAAATTTAAAAACAGATGAATGGATAAACCAAGTGTGATACATACATTCAATGGAATATTACTTGGCCTTAGAAAGGGAGGAAATTCTGACACATGCTACAGCTTGGATGAAACTTGACCACAGGATGTTAAGTGAAATGAGAAAGATACAAAAGGACAAATATTGGATTACTATGAGGCACATAATATGAGGCTTATATGAGATCATAGGACAGGCAAACTCTGAGGCAGAAAATAGACTAGAGGTTACCTGGGATTGAGGAAGGGGGGAGGGGGAATGGGGAGCATTGTTCGATGGGTACAGAGTTTCAGTTTGGGAAGATGGAAACATTCTGGAAAGGAATGGTAGTGATCCTTGCAGGACAGTGTGAATGTTCTTCATGTTACTAACTGTGCACCTAAAATGTTTAAAATGGTAAATTTTACGTTACATATATTTTGCCACAATAAAATATTTACCAAAAATGTAATGAATTTATTATGGTTATTTTAAATGACTCCATAAGTAAATTTTTTAACTTCTCAGTCTTTTTTTTTTACTTTTATGTAATCTCCATACCCAATGTCGGGCTCAAACCCACAACCCAGAGACCATGAGCCACTGGCTCCACCCGCTGAGCCAGCTAGGCGCCCCTTGAACTTCTCAGCCTTAATTTAACACTAAATATTAATAGGCACAACTCACATACACAAGAGCTGTTTGGGGTCCTCAATAATTTTTAAGGCTGTAGGAGGGCGTAGGTGGCTCAGTGGGTTAAAGCCTTTGCCTTTAGCTCAGGTCATAATCCCAGGATCTGGGGATCAAACCCCACATCGGGCTTTCTGCTCAGCAGGGAGTCTGCTTCCTCCTCTCTCTGCCTGCCTCTCTGCCTACTTGTGATCTCTGACAAATAAATAAATAAAATCTTTAATAATAGTAATTTTTAAGATTGTTAAAAAAAAAAAATCCTAAGAGAAACAAGTTTGAGAACTTCTGCTCTGTGAGCAACTGAGCTGAGCCTGAGCTAACTGTCCCTGACACATCTCTGCCAGAATCAACCAATTCCCGATTAAAAGGCAAAAAAATGTAGTTTTATGTTTCTTCCGGCCGAAGCAGACAGGCGACATCTAGTGGAAGTACGAGGTATTGCTTGACGGCGCGAAATTTCTCGGTAATTTTGTAGCGGACACAACTCAGTGCTCTCTCACAAACACACACACACACAAGATTAAACTCACACACACACGCACACGGTCAAACACGCCTTCACACACACAAACTCTCATACAGACCCACATACACAAACATACACAAACACACACAGCAATACTGTAACACAGAGACCCAGCCTCACATATGGGCACACAGTCACACACGCATACACACACGACACTAAAAATAGCATGATTAACAAAAGGCACTTAGTAAATGACCCCCATTCTCTATTTTTTTATTGTAATGGAAAATGAGTTTCTTCCCAAAGCCATTAAATAAATGTTGAACAAGTAATTAAGATGAATCTAGGTTTGGCAGCATGCCCGATTAGAGGTCCACGATCCCTTAGCTGAAGTCCTTGGGGACGGATGCATTTCAGAACTCAGAACTGCTCCAGTTTTAGAAAGGCAATTCTGAGCTAATGCTATATTTTGCGTAACACTTCCAGGGGCCTGAGGCAGCCCCCTCCCCATCAGACATGTTCATATATTTGCAGCAAAACACGTGTGAAAATTCACACCAAAAGGAGATAAAATAAAGAGCGTAAATAACTCCTATTAGTTCACCTGCCACCACGTGGGCCAAAATTACCCCCAAAGAAATATTTCTCGGTTGTCACAGCTTTTACAAATTCGGAACTGTGGATAAGGGACAAGGGGTACTGTTAGCAGACCCCTCGCAAGTGCAGGCACTTAGATTCCAGCTTGGATTGTAAACCTGGGATTCCATCCCCGGGGAGGTGGTGACTGGGCAGACGGCGACCCTTCGGCGCCCCCTCCTGGCAGTCCCACCCCTTGCAGCTCGGCTGCAGAAGGGATGTCTACCGACTTTGGCCTGATCCAGCGATGGGTCCTGATTGGCCTAAACCATCCGAGTAATCCCGCCTTCACTTGCCAGTAAAGTGGTTGAACCCAAGGCTTAACCAACCGCACCTGACCGTTGGCTCAGGCTCAGGCATTGGCTCCAGGTTTGTCATGTGACATACACTGATCCAATGAAACTGAAGGAAGGTCCTTCAGTACACCAATAGGGGCCAGGCCTCCGTCCCTCCGAGGGATGGGAAGGAGTTCAGGGAGGCGCCCTGCGAAGCCGCTCGGGCATGAGGCTGACTCTATCCAGAGAAAGAACCAGAAACGGTTTGCTGAGGGCCCAGCTGTCCGACAGCGCCACCGTGCTGGGGCCAAGGCCATGCTTCCCTGAGGCTCCTCCCGGCGACGGCATGGCGGGTACTAGTGCCCGCCCGCTACCACCCCACCCAGCACTCTGATGGGCAGCCTTTGCTTGAGGACCCCGAGAAACAAACCGCCACCCCGACTCCTTCGGGACCCTGTGCCAGCCTCAGGCCCTCTGGCCCAGTCCCTCCTTCTCTCCCTCCTCTCACGGCAACCAGAGGGGTGGAGGCGCGATGGTTGCAAAACCCTGTGCTCCATTAAAATGGTTTAAATGGTACTTTTATGCTTCGTGTACTTTACACACACCACGGATTTTGACCACCCACTTTTCTTCCAGGCCACCATCTTATCCTGATCGACCCACCATTGGCCACCACCGTCCCTCCCTCACCTGAACCACGGGAGTGGCTCCCCCCCTGGGCTCCCCACTTGGCTCCCACCCTCACCCCGTACCGCTCCTTCCCACCCCGCAATGAGAAAGTCCTGTTGACAGCTAAGCTGGCTCTGTCCCTCCTTAGCTCACAGACTTCCCATGGCTTCACCTCACTCCAAGCAAAAGCCGAAGCCCTCAGGGCAGCCCGCAAGGCTCTGCACAATCAGTCCCCTTCTTCGCTCTCTGCTCACCTCCTCCTGCTCTCCCCATCACTCACTCTGCTCACTCACTGGCCTCTTGGTGGTTCCTTGAACAAGCCAAGCACCTGAGCCTAAGGGCCACCGCACTTGCTGTTTCAACTTCCTGGCACAAGCTTCCCTCAGAGATCGGCAGGCCCTGCCCTCACTTCTGCCCAGTGACCAGCAACTCCATCCCACTCTGTCACCTTGACCCTGATGATTGTCCTCCTTGGTGCTTCTTATGACTGAACATAACATATATCTAAGTTATTAATCCTATTTTTTGTCTGTGTCTCCTATAATATGTCACCTCCCTGGAGAGCAGGAAGTTTTGCCTGTTTTGTTCATGGCTGTGATCCCAGTGCCTAAAATAATGCCTCACACATCATAAAGGCGCAGTAAATGTTTGCTAAGCCTACAATTAAGAGACAGTGGCCAAAAAAGAGACTGAGAGATCATGAAGAGAGACCAGCACAGGGGAGGCGATAGGGCAGAGGGGGCTAAACCAGGGAAGAAATGAGAAAGTAGTTTGGGTGGGAGAGCAAGGTGGGCCTGTGGGGGCAAAATGGGAGAGGGAGAAGAAAGGGAGAGAAAAGCAAGAGTGTGAGTCAGAGAGTCGAGTGAGGGACAGAGGCCAATGCTACACTGAGACAGGTCAGGGGAAGACAGGCAGAGACACATGAGAGGAGGGCGGGAGAGGATGGTAGAGAGGGAGACACAGAGACAGGAAGAGAAACTGAGGGATGGGGAGAAATGGAGCTGGGGAGAAGAGGGCAGGAAGCTAGAAAGACAGTCCCGGGGAAACAGAGAGGCAGCAGCAGTCCCCACCTCCAACTCACCACTTGCTGGTCTCCAGAAGCTCCAGATTGACTTGATGTCCCTTGGGATCCAGGCTGGAGTTTTTGAATCCCTGAGGGACAGAAGCGGGTGGAGAGAAAGAACATGTGATACTGTTCAAAAGGCTCCAGGCAGATCACTAGCTTATTTAATCCTCACTGAAACTCTGTACTATTATCATCTTCGCTTTACAGGACCAGAAAGGTTGAGGAACCTGCCCAAGGTCACAGAGCCAGTGAGAGGAGGAAGAGCGGGAATTTGAATCTGGGCATCTTGGCCCTAGAATCAGTGCTCTTTAACCATCACCTGTGCTAACTATAAAGGGGCGCTGTCTTCCTGGGTTCCCCTTCCATCTGGAGACCCCCTCTGAGAAGTGGTGCTGGAAGGGTAGAAGGGAGGAAGGCAGGCAACCAGAATGACTGACATCCTCAGCCCAGTCCTCATCCACAGATGTCCCAGCCTGAGGGAGGAGGCTAAGCTTCACTCTTCTGGGAAAGTCCCAGTTCAAGGGACGAGGCTAGACAGGAAAACTGCTTCCTGCCTATAGGGTCCAATGTTCTGCCCAGAGCCAGGCCTGTCTTCTGGGTAGGAAGAAAGACTAAACTACCTTTGACTCTTTCAGCAGGACCTAAGTTTCTCTGCCTCTGTCCATCAGGAGTGATGGAGACCAGGGAGGTTGTACTCCTCTTCAAAGGCAGCACAGCGCTGGTAACTTCCTCTGTGATTTCCAGGGAGGCAGAGAAGCCCACTACCACCCCTGTCCACCCTCCTCTCTCAGACCCCAGGATGAAGGCCTCAGTCCCTTCCAGTAGCATCCTGACGTCTCAGGGTGACTGAGCTTCTATCCCTGACATTGTAATTATAGTAGTCACAATCCCCCAAACCCTAATTCTTGCCTGAAATCATCCCATCTCTCCCCTCATCTCCTGTGTTGTAATAGGAGGGCAGACCCTCTACCTCCCTCCAGACGCCCTCCTCTTCTGCCCCAAGTATCCGCAGAGCTGTGAAGTCCTTCACACTGTCTGACCTTCAACTGCCCCATTGCAGAGAAGCCTCCTCCCAGGCCCAAAAACCACATGATGGCGAGAGAAGAACACACACCTCACCCCCACCCAGGTCAGGGGAGAAGCCACCCGATCCACCCAGGGCAAGAGAAATGAAGATCAGACGCGGGTAAGGCCTTCCCCTCACAAACTTGAAAGTAGAGCCATCTCGCAAACAATACAACACAGCACCGGGCAGTTGGGGCTGGAATTTATTGCACAAGGACATGGACACGGAGATTGAGACAGGAGGGCGGTGGGCTCTATGCTCAAAATACTAGGGAGGGTGTCAGGAAGCAGAGGTCAGGATGGGCTCTGCCAGATGGTGGAGGACCCCGGCCTGACGGTAGAGGAGCGAGGCCCCGGGCCAGCTCCCCTTGGCGCCCCCACCCCCATTCTTCTGGATGACGACTCCGGAGACGCCAGGCGAAGTCATGAAGAGGGAGCCCGGGCCCAACCGGGTAACGGAGCATCCGCCGTGGGGGCGCGGGCTCTCGAGAGGCGGCGATCCAGCTTGGGTTGGAAGGGAGGGTTACCCGGGTCCTCGCCCCCCCGCAGCCTCCGGCGTCTCTCTGGGTGTCTGACGGTTCGGGCGGCGGCTGGGGTCGCTGTGGCGGCGGCGGCGGCTGCGCGGCAGCTCGAGCTGGGGTCGTGGCCCGCCGGGGGCTCCCAGAAGGCAGGAGACCGAGGCAGCGGCGGGCGCCGGGGCAGGCGGCACGCCCGGACGGGCGGCGCACGGAGGGGACGGCGCGCTGGGCGGCGGACCGGCAGGGCCCGCGGGGGGGCCGCGTGGGAACCCAGATGAGCCCGTAATAGACGGCGAGCAGCACGGCGGCCAACGAGACGCAGAGGAAGTAGGCGCAGACCGGGGCGAGGCGCAGCCAGCGGCCCCGCGGGCCTTCGCTCAGCCCGGCGCCACCCGGGCTCTCGCCGCCGCCGCCCACGCAGCTCGTGCCCCGCATCCCCGCAGCCCACTGGGCCCCGCGCAGCAGCCAGCGCAGGCCCCGCCCCCGCGCCCTGGCCCGCCCCCGCCACCCACCCCCTCGGAGGACCGCCTCCGCGTTCTAAATCTCCCTCGTCCAACCCCGCCCCCGCCAGCATGGTCACGCCCCCAAACGGGCGGGCCTCCACCGAGCTCTGGGTCCGCCCCCTCCCCAGTCTCTAGCCAACCATCATCAAGCTAAGGCTTAACTAGCGTCCAGACCCCACCCCTCACTTAGCTCTGACCCCGCCCTGGGCCTGCAAAGATAGCTCCCTGCGCTTCCGACTACCGCCCCGCTTGGGTGTGATGCCCACACCTCTTACCTGAGAGCCCGCCCAGAGCCTGGCCCCGCCCTCCCCTTTCTGGCCTCCTCCCCCAGCCTTAACCCCATCCCCTTTCGGGATTTAGACTTCTCCCATGCATCCAGCCCCGCCCCCGAGCTCCACGGCCTTGCGAGGTTCAAGCCTCACAAAGCACCCCGGTCCTTAGCCCGCAGGCCCGCTCCGCTTCTAACTTGCCTTTCTCCGAATCAGACTCGAAATCTATTGCATTCGAAGCCACCCTCTTCTCTCCCTGGACTCGCGCTCTCTAGTCCAGGCTCCACCCCTTTCCTCCGCCTCACTCCACTAGTTCTAGCACCGTACTGAACACGCCCCCGACCGAGGGCTGCACCCCACACCCGCATTAGGAACGCCCATCTAAACCGGCTCTCGCCGCTCCATCCACATCTAAGGCCATCCTGCGCTCTAACTCCGTCCGCCAGACTTCTGGCCCGGCGCCGGCATCCTAACCACGCCCCCGGCAGGACCTCCTCCGTACTTAGTGTCCTGAGGCCTAAACACCCCCGAAGTCCCAGCTGGGCCCCACAACCCAATCACGCCCCTTCCCCAACTCCTCCCCACCACCCTCTATTTCTCCCTCTCCCTAAAGTCACGGGATTCAGAGCGGTCTCCGGGGAGGAGAGAGCGCAGCCTGGGAATCCAGACTAACCCCCTCCTGCCGCCCCCACCCCATCAAGGCGGGGAAGCTTCAGTCCCCTCCCAGCAGCGTCTTCAGGAATTCGGGGAGGCCTGCGGGAGGAGGGGAGGGGAGGGAAGACGTATCAGGGGGGGTGGAGAAAGGAAGACCCCCTTCCTCCCGCCTCTTCCGCCACGGAAAAGCCCGCCAAGCATAGAAACCCAGCCTGCCCTGCCAGAAACACAGTTCAAAGGTTAGCGGAAGCACTGCGTTTAATAGGCGACGGGGCCCGGTAATTCCGAGTCCAGTGGAAGAGTCACCAGCTATCTGCCAGGCCCCAGATGTAAACCGGGAGGCAACAATCTAGGCCCGGGGACCGGCATCTATCACCCCATGGCTTCCATTAGGTGGGTGATTAGGGGCGTCTCAGCCCTCCCGGTGCCACGGCGCCCCCCGAAGCGTGAGACTGGACTATTGCCCTGGCCCCACCCCGTTCACGGTCCCTGGCTCCGCCCCCCTTACATTTAACCCTCTTCTGGCGGGAGTGTGACGGAAGCAGAGGACAGAGGCGCAAGGCGGCAGGTTAGTGCAGAGCGCGGAGGCCACGGTCGGCGGGCGCGGTCAGCGGGCGGCCCCCGGTGGCGGAGCGGCAGCCACCACCTTGCAGAAACGCACCCTCTGGAAGTCGGTGATCTCCGCGGTCTCTTGGCCCTCGGTGCCCGCCTCTGAGGAAAGAAGAGGCAGTCAGCGGAGGGGACAGTCTCCCTAGCCCTCCACCAGGATACCTCCTCCCCCGCCCGTCCAGTTCTGTCTCTGATCCCAATTAAGCCCGGCTGCAGTCGCCCCGTGCTAAATGGTTTATGGGTTTCGGACTCCCCTCATCTTCGCAAAGGACCCACAAGCTGCGTGTACCCCAACAGAAGCCTGTTTACAATCGATGAAATCATTGTAGTCACCCTAAACTCTGTCCTCGCACACCCCAGCCGCCGCCCCCCTCACACTCCCACAGGCATAAACTGACTCCCATCACGCCCGCCTTATTGGACCTGTCCCTCTCTGCCCTTGCCCACGAAGAGTGCTAACCAGATCTCCTTGGCTCTGCCCCAAACTCTAACCCTGCTCCTGGGGAGGTCCCTGGATCGCAACCTAGTTTGATGGAGGTGGAAGCAGCCTTGGGCCCAACATTCTCATGGGGGTCTGCGTTTCTAATTTATCCTACGTGGTTAGACCTCAAAAAGCCAATCCTGCCCTCAGCTAAATCTGTATTTCTACCCCTCTCCTATTTAAATTCCTAATTTTGCCCTCAGCCCCGCCCCCTTGAACCTAGCCCCACCCCATTACTTTTAGAGGACATCCCCAGACACCGGGGTCTGCCTCCAAATCCCAGTCCCATCTCGGCTCCACCTCCTCACAGCCCCCCGCCCTCCACTCAATCCCCAGCACGAGATTCTCCAGTTAGCTCCACCGCCTTGACCTTGGCCCCAGTCTCGCAGGATCCTAGCACTGTAGCCTCACCCCCACGTCCACAGCTATGCCCCACATACCCAGCTCCACTCTTGTCCTACTCTCCCCAAACCCTCCCCTCAGTGCCAGAGGGAGAAAAAGAGGAAGGAAGCAGGCCCCATTGGGCCCCGTCCACTCCCCCACCTGGAGCTGCGTCAGACCTTTCCTCCTCTGCTTTCTGGGTTCCTGGGAGGCTGGGCCCACTCTCCAGGGAGGCAGGGGCTGGCTGGTCACCTCCTGGGGAAGGAGGAGGCCCAGTCAAGTCCCTACCCCTCCCAATTCTCCCCCACCCTGAGAGAGAAGGCCCTGGGGGAGAGAGGGGTGTTCAAGGACACACTTGGGGAGTATCATTTGAGGACTTGAACTCTTTATTGGGGACGGGGCATTCCAGAGACAGGCATGGACTGTCTTCCCAGCCACCAGGGCGGTGGGGCACCCATGGTCCCGGGGCCCAGCCCCAGACAGCCCCCACAGCCAGTGCACCCCCGGAGCACGTGCGTATACACACAAGCAGCTAGCTTCATGCATTTCCAAAAGGCCAGGCCTCGCCCAGGGACAGGACACCAGCCGGGTGGGCATCCCGGGGAGAATTCAGCTCCATCTCTTCACCCCAGTCAGACACGGGTTGGTGGTCCCCAGGGGGTGAAAAGGGGCTAGAAGGCGTGGCAGGGGCCTGGGGCAGTGGCGGGGGCTTCTCTGGCCTGGACGGCTCTGTGTCAGCCTGCTCACCGGTGGGACTTCCGGTGCGGCCTCCCATAGGGCTTCTGGTGGCCTCTGCCTCCGGAGGTTGGTGGTCTTGGGCTGGTTCTTCCTCCTCATCATCAGCCTCTTCTTCTTCTTCCTCGACCTCCTCTTCTTCCTCCTCCTCCTCCTCACTCACATCTTCCCACTCCTCATCCTCCCCCTCGTCCTCCTCCCCCTCGTCCTCCTCCCCCTCATCCTCAGGGGGCCGGTGGGCAGGAGGAGCTGGGGTCTCCAGCGGCTGTGGGGAACACAAGGCAGATCGGGGAGAGGAGGTGGGCCCCGAGCACCCCCAGGCCCCCTCCCCAGCGACGAGAGCCCGCCTTACCTGCGTGGTTGTCTCCTCAGGGGCAGTGGGCTGGGGGGCCTCAGGGGCCGGGGACACTGCCTCCTTCATTTCCCAGCGGTCATCATGGTCACTGGAGGGGACAGAGGAAAGAGGTGAGGCCCGGGTGGCCAGGAAAAAGGGGCATCTCACCTCCAGGTCCTCCACCGGAGAAAAGCTGCCAAATTCAACTCAGGGCGCGAGGGGGCTGGAGCTTTCCAGGAGCGAAGCCAGCACATGGGAGAGCCGAGAAGGAAATGGGGGGGTGTGTCCCCAGGTGTCAGGGATAGACAGATGGAGGGGCGGCAGGTGGCAGAAGAGAAGCAAATGGAGATGAAGGGAGAGATGGAGGTAAAGCAGAGAGCTAGGCCTGAACTCCCCAGAAACAAGAGCCAGACCCACAGAGAGTCAAGCACTGAGAAAAGACAGGTGCGAGACAGCACAGACATGCCCCCACGTGCAGGAGTCAGAACCACCACGGATCAAGCCAGAAGCCCTGCTGGGGGTGCGAGGATGTGCACACACCAAAGGAAGGGGTGCCCCCACCTGTAGGCACGAGGGGCTGCCTTGGTCTGGGGTCGGCTACTCTTCCTCCTCCTGCGGCTGACCTCAGCTTTGTGCTGGGTCAGGAACTCCCTGAAAGTGGGGGGCTTGGGGGGCCGCATCCAGGCCTGGTCATCTGCAACAGAATCCGGGAGGAGTCGGGGATAGGGGCATGGCACAAAGTCACCCCTGTGCCGGGCCCTGCCAGCTGCACCCCCCCACCCCAGGACACCCACTCACCATAGCGGTGGGATGGTTCGAGCACAGCAGCTGGGCCATCCTTGAACCTGGGAAAAAGAGAAAGGGGGTGAGCACGCAGCTGGGGGAACAGTGGGAGAAAGAGGGGTGGGAAGAGATAGGGAGACAGATGGGGGCCGGGGTCAAAAATCAAGATCATAGGGGCGCCTGGGTGGCTCAGTGGGTTAAGCCGCTGCCTTCGGCTCAGGTCATGATCTCAGGGTCCTGGGATCGAGTCCCACATTGGGCTCTCTGCTCAATGGGGAGCCTGCTTCCCTTCCTCTCTCTCTGCCTGCCTCTCTGCCTACTTGTGATCTCTCTCTGTCAAATAAATAAATAAAATCTTTAAAAAAAAAAAAAAAATCAAGATCATAGAAGAAGAGATGGTCAACCAGAGGAGGTCACTGATTAGAAGGCAGACAGAATCAGGGGATGGGCAAGAGGCAAACTTGGCATTGTAGTGACAAATAGAAAAAAGTCAGTATTTGACCCCAAAAAAACAAAAATTTAGGAAGTACATCATCTCTAGCTTCCAGTCTGGCCTCTGTTCCTATCACTGTCTCCCATCTCCCTGGCTAAACAGAGTCTCCAAACACAGAGCTCCACCTCAGGGCCTTTGCACCTGCTGCTCTTGGGACACTTCCCCAGACTTTTCTGTGGCCTGCACACTCACCTCCTCCAGGCCTCAGCTCAGACCCTCCTAAACCCCTAACATAATCACATGTTATTTTACATATATCACCAAAGTCTAAAACAAGAGCCTCCATCCCTCTCCATATTCTTTGCTGTTCTTTGTGACCTGCCCCTGGATCGAGTTTCTACCTTTCCAACTCGACTCGAGGTTCCCTGAAGGCAGAAGTGTTTCGTTCATCACTGTATTGCCATCACCTTTCATGACACAGATAAGAGACTCAATAAATATTTGCTGACAGGGGCGCCTATGTGGCTCATTCGGTTAAGCATCAGCTCTGGTCAACGAGCCTGGTGAGAGCCAGATCAAGCCCTGTGTGGGGCTCCCTGCTCAGTGGGGAGCCTGCTTCTCCCTCTCCCTCTACCCTCCACAACTAGCCGTGCATGCTCTTGCTCTCCCTCAAAATCTTTAAAAAAAATTTTTTTTGCTGGGGCGCCTGGGTGGCTCAGTTGGTTAATTGTCTGCCTTCAGCTCAGATCATGTTCCCAAGGTCCTGGATTCGAGCTCCACATCGGGCTGCCTGGTCAGTGGGGAGCTTGCTTCTCCTTCTGGCTGCTACTCCCCTGCTTATACTTTCTTTCACTATATCTCTATCAAATAGATAAATAAAATCTTAAATAGTAAAATAAATCTTAAAAAATAAAATCATAAAAAAAAAGCTATGGAAATCAAAGCACGCACGGGCTAATGGACTGACTGCAAGCTGCCTCAGAGACACAAGGGATGAACCCTGACAAGGTCTCCCTAAAAGCCTCCAAAGGGTCAGCTACAGTATCTGTGCAACGTAGTCTCGCACTTGCACAAGCTCTGCCCCCTGATCCAGAAATGAATGCTCTGCACACTGGGCACACAGCCAACAGCCTCTCTGTCCAGCCAGCGCCAACCGAACAGGGCCGGCGTGAGAACTTCCGGAGCAGCGGGGCAGGCAGCAGCATAACAACGACAATGGCAGGGGCGCGGGGGGCGGGGGGGGGGGCTCACTCGGCTGGACGTTCGACTCTTGAGTTCAGCTCCCGTCATGATTTTGGGGTCATGGGATCAAGCCCCACATGGGCCTTTGCACTCAGCAAGGAGTCTGCGTGAGGACTATCTTTGTCTCACCTCTGTCCCCACCCCACCCCCAATAAAATTAATAAATAAATAAACTCCAGCTGCAGGTCTAACAATGACTGCAGGTCTAACAATGCCTGGCTCTTCGGTCCGGAGACCAGCCCTCCTGTCAATGACACAAGGAAGAGCTTCGCCTGAAGTTGGACTAACAGGCTGCTTCCTGGGGCCCAAAAGGGGACCCGGCCAGATAGGGGTAAAGGTGCCCCCCGGATGAGGGGTGTGGGTTCGGGGGGGCGGGCATGCAGTTTGAAGGTCCCATCACCGGCTGCCCGTCCTTGCACCTTCCCTATTTAGAATTTCCATCCGTGCCCTTAGCCAGGGCACTGCTGCACAAACCACCAACTAGATCAGCTTAGTTTCCCGCCACAGCAATGCCACCGTCGCCAACAGGGCAGGGAGCGTGTCCCCCTCCCTCCCACACACCTGCCAATGCCACGCCCAGCACTTCTCCAGAGAGCGTCTGCCACCTGAGCCCCAGAACGATCCCACGGGGAGCCAAGTGCAGCCTGCACCAGGGAGCCAAGCCCGGCCAGGATGCCAGAGACAGAGACAGAGGGAAGTCAGGGTCAAGGCCAAGGAGCCAAACGGGGGTGAGCAGAGGGGACACTCACATCCCGTCGGTCTTCTCGGCATCCCACTCCCGCCGCCACTGGCCAGTGGGCTTGCGGTGTCTCTGCAGCCGCTCCTGGTCGATCTTCTCCCTCTCCTGCTTCCAGCGCAGATATTCTGACCGCTCCCGGCCCGTCATGGACAGCGTCATGTCCCCAGCACTGCCTAGGCCAGCCCGGCGGCCCTGCCCACCCACAGACAGGCAGTCAGGGCCCCATTCCCCAGGCCGGCCCACCCAGCCCCCATGTGCCTGCTGCACTCAGCAGTAGGGCCATGCCCAACATAAGGGGCGACAGGCTGGAGGCTAGAACCAGGTCAGCTCCAGAGGCACCTCTGCGGAGAGGCCGTCCCAGATCGCTCCCTCACAAGGAGCGCCCTCTCTAGTTTCTCTCCCTGATGGAGTTTTCTTCACAACCTTTTGCACTACCTGACACCCCACTGCAGGTTGGTTTACACAGCCCCCCCCCCCGAATCAATTCCACTGGGGCAGTAGCTTGGCCCTAAGACAGTCCCAGTGGACACCTGAGTGGCTCAGTCATTAAAGTCATTGCCTTCAGCTCAGGGCATGATCTCTGGGTCCTAGGATCGAGTTCCCAGCACAGTGGGGAGTCTCTTCCCCTTCTCCCTCTACCAAGTACCCCCGCTTGTGCTTGCTCGCTCGTTCTCTCTCCCTCAAATAAATAAAATCTTAAAAAAAGAAAGAAAAAAAAAGAAAAAGAAAAAGCCCTAGCACCTAAGTCCATATCCAGCACCCAAAATGTCCCATAAACACTACTGACATTCGCGAGAGGACGTCGCCCAAAGGCTCCATAAAGCTAAAGAGGAAAGCACGACGGTGCCCAAACAAGAACAGACCATCAGCTCGAGGCTGAGGCTGCCCCCACACCCGCTGTCTTGGCCACCCTGGGCCTGGTGCTCGGGCACCCCCCTGGCAACCCCCATCAAGAGTGACTGCAGGAAGGACAGGCCGTTGGCAGACTGGGGTTCGACCCAGGGTGCCCCGGCTGCTGGCACCCACCTGCCGCTCCTGCTCTAGGCCGCAGCGCACCCGCTCGAAGTCAGGCCCCCCCCCAGTTGCGCCCATGCCGGCGGCTGCCTTCCCGCCGGTCCCGCTCAGGCTCCTCCAGGGGCCCGCTGCGTCGTCGGGGGTCATCCAGGAAGTTCCGCACTGGGTTGGGCTCCAGCACACCTTCCTACGGGCACAGGGAGTGGGGGAGGAGGGGCTGGAGAGCTCATGGGGGCCCAGGAGGCTCCACCCCGCCACAGGGACACCCAGGGCACTGACCCGCTGGTTGCGTT
Source organism: Mustela nigripes (assembly GCF_022355385.1). Classification (NCBI taxonomy): domain Eukaryota; kingdom Metazoa; phylum Chordata; class Mammalia; order Carnivora; family Mustelidae; genus Mustela; species Mustela nigripes. The sequence continues at coordinate 6,872,038 of NC_081573.1, forward strand.
CGTACTCCGCTATCTTCTCCATCTCCTCATTCATCTTCTCAATGTTCTGCCGGCGCCGCTCCTCCCACTCCTGGGGGCAGGCAGGACACAGAGACAGGGACACCGGGAGTCAGCATCCGCGCAGAGAAACAACCACAGCAGGCCGGAGACTCTCTGCAGACGGGCCTGCTCACCAAGCCCGCTCCGGGCTGGCATCTGGGCATTTGGCTCCCGGCACATCCCCGGGCAATGGTTAGCTACTAAGGGAGCTCAAAGCACCTCAGCTGTCTGTGCCAATGGTGTGGCATATACTAGGCGCCCGCTTTCCTGCTGGGGTCTGGAACTGGGGTTTGTATAAGGCAGAGGGGACCTACAGAAACCCCAGGCAGGGAGTCCCTGGTAGGCAGCCCTTTGTCATCAGGATTCAATGCTGGAGGAATTGAGGGCACCGTAAGGTGTGGCTATAACAGACCAGATCACTTCTGAGCCCGCATTTGATCCCCTCCAGATGTAGTCCCCTCCACCTCCTCCCCTCCGTTTCCCACTGTAATAGATCTCAGCCGCCAATCTTTCTAGGGGACCCCTGCACCCGGAAAAGGAGCCAGGGACCACAACACCCCACAGCTGTCACAGAAATGATGTTGTAACAGCAGTAATAACCTGGCAGATGGCGAGGTGCCCCCCCTCCGCTGTACAATCCATTCTCCCCTTCTTCTGTGGGAACAGAACTTTAGATGAGCACACAGCCAAGTTGCCAGAGAGGACATTTGCGTTCCCACAGCTTGGCATACGGGGGAGAAATAAACTTCCACCCGGGTTAAGCCACGGTGTCCTGAGGTCTTTTGAGGACAACAGCTTAACGTGTGCAAATCATAAACACCCGCAAGTAATGTTCTTCAAGTGCTTCCCTGGAGGGCTTCGATGCCTGAAGTCCCAGAATGTTCACAATACCCTTGAAACCTGACTCTTTTTACTCTCTTCAGAAGCTCCCAGGGGGAAGTGAGCTGCCCAAGGGCAGGGAATTAATTGAACCAAGTTGACCCCAAGTCCAAGGTGGGCCCTGAGCCACTCTGCTAGACAGTCTCCCAGCCCCTGACCCGCGCATCTGGGAGGGAGAGCAGTTGCAGGTACATCAATGCTCCCCACGAAGAAATCCAGCTGCGAGATGGACAGAGTAAGATAGCGAGCAAGCGCACATGGACTGGACGGAAACGTTGCACCAGAATGAGCAACAGGAGGGGAGATAACAAAAAAAAAAAAAAAAAAAAACAGGGAGAGCACACGAAGCACCCATCAGGGGGAGGGAGGGAGGAATGAGAGCGAGAAAGAGCAGATGGGGGGACTGAAAAAGCTGATGGAGAGGTGGAGAAAGACAACAAACAGATACCGGTCCACGTTGAGAGTAGGACCAAAGAGCAACGAGACGGTAAGGGTAAGGGCCTCTGCCGGATGACCCCGGCCTATCCCGAGATTCTACCTTGGATTTGCGGTCGGCAGCTGAGGCATCTCCAGCTCCAGAGAGATGAGGGGACCCCCTGGCCCGGCCCCTCCTGCCACGGCCACCAGCTCCTCCTCGAGACTGCTCCCCAGAACCGGCCTCCCAGCTACGGGCTGTCCGGCCCATGCCTGCCCGCCCTCCCTGCTGGGGGGGGCATCCGGCCTCCCTTGCTGGCCCCTGGAGGTCGCGAGGTCCCAGGAGACCTCCGGGAGGGACCCAAGCTCTTCTCCTGGAGGAGGGAAGGGAGGAAAAGTACAGTCACCGGGATGAGGAGACTGGGACCCCCCAAACCTGAGAGCAGCGGTGAGATTGGAGACCAGCCCCAGGGCTGAGGCAGCCAGCACAGGAGAGCTCTCAGGCCCCAGGTCTCCATGCTCACCCCCTCTCTGTCCTGAGGAGTCCCCCACCCCAGTGCGGAGCTCACCGCCTCCACTGCCATGTTCTCCTTCTCCACTGAGCGGCCTTTCCGGGGAGCTGTCACAGCCACTCCCTCGAGTTCAGCTTTTTTCCGGTCCTCCTCAATTTCCTAGAACCAAACAGCAGGAGGAGAGTGTCAGAGGTACTGGTGCCAGCTGGATTCCCACAGCCCCCTGAACTCCCCCCAAGATTAGCCCCCACCTAGGCCTCTCTCCTGAGTTTGACAGGAAAGCTGGTCAGTTCAGCATCTTCCCCACCACTGCCACACCACGCTATTCTCTAGCTCAGAAGCCTCCTGGGGTACCCATCTCTTGAGTATGAGCCAAAGGCTTCCCCACAACCTATGGGGCCCTACAGGGTCCGGCCTCATGACCACTTGACCTCATCCCCTACCCTCTCCCCCTCCTTCTCCCCCTCACTGACCCTGCCCTTCTCACTGTTCCTAGAACATATCAGGCTCAGACCTGCCTCAAGGCCTTTGCGCCTACTGCCCCCTCTGCTGGGAACACTCTTACCCCAGAGAGCCTTTAGTCCCTCATCTCCTTCAGGTTTCTGCTCCTGAAATGTGCCCTTCTCAGAGAAGCCTTCCCTGACCTTTCCTACCATTCTCTTGGCCCTTCTCCTGTTCACTACCCGGCATTACATGTATTTTGCCTACTGTCCGCCTTCCCCCATGCAACAGATGCTACCTGAGGACAGGGGTATCTGGCTCTTTTGTTCACTGATGTATACCCCAAAGCTAGAATCATCCATGACACACAACAGAAACTCAATATGCCTCTTTTTTTTTTTTTTTTTAAAGTAAAAGAATGAACCAATGAAAAATGAATAAATAAAACCCATTCTTCCTCTCAGGCCTCTTTTCAGGAAGAGCTCCACCAACCACCCTGGCACTTTTGACAAAGACCTGAGCCGCATCGTGACCTCTCGCTCCTCACAGCCTGTCACTGAGCCCTCCCAAAAGCCCTGTCCCATGCCCGGCACCTCCTCTCCTTCCTCCTTGGTCTCTGGGCTCCAGTATCCCCTCCTCCCAACCAACACCAGACAGCAGCCAGGGGGCTCTTCCTAAAAGGCTACTCTGACCTTATCCTGCTACTGCTCCAAAGCCCTCCAGGGCTCCCCGGTGCCCTCAAGAGAAAGTCCAAACTCCCAGTCTGGCTGCCAGGGTCAATATCCCTCCACTGACCTTCCAACCTTAAGCTCCGAGTTTCTACACAAATTGTTCCCTCCACCTGAAACACATACAGCTCTTCTTTCCAGCTGGCTAACTCACCCTTCGGGTCTCAGAATCTCCTCCTCCAGGAAGCCCTCCCAAGTATCCCCCACACTGGGTGAAGAGCCCCCTTTGGCTCCCGCCTGACCTCTAATCTCTTGCGGTTTAACCCAGCCTACTGCGGGTCATCACTGCCTGAGGAACGGCCGGTGCTCCTACTGGACTGTGAACTCTGGACTGTAAAGTCTGGAATAACCTCACAGATGTCTCAGTCATAGCTGTGTGTCCAGCCACACTCAGCCTAGAGCCTGGCAGTGAAGGCCCCGTAAGTATTCCTGCATGAACGATGGAACGATGGAATGAAAGAAGGAATGGCAGGCTAAGGCCTTTGGCTTTTATCCTGAGAGTGATGGGGAGCCATGAAAAGATTTGAAGGGAGAGGTGAGGGAAACTCACTGCGGGGAGGAGAGGGGATGGGGTCTCCCAGGGCGGGGCTAGGGCACCTGGTAGCGCCGGATGAGGGCCTCATTCTTTCGCCGAAGAGCCTCGATCCTCTTGTCCAACTCGGCATCCTTCTCCTCCTTCGATTTCAGATCCAGTGTGGCTGACTGAGAGAAGGAGACAACTGAGAACAGTAAGAAAAACCTATACCCAACCCATTGCCATTGGATCCAGGGTCTGAGTCCTGGGTCCCCTCCTCCCAAGCCCCTGACCCAAAGCGTAGATTCTAGAGAGCCCAGTTTCCATCTCACCATTCCACTGGCAAGATGGGGCCAGGGTCCCAGCAACCTTCCCCTGTAGACTCTGGACACAGCACTGGGGGTTCCTGAAGGCAAAGGGAACAAAAGGACTAAGGCCAATGGCTCCCCAATCTGCTTCCGTCTCACCCATACCCAGGATCCTCCCAAACACACATGCACATGAACAACCCCAGCTGCACCCACAAGAGAATTCTAGTCCTCACCACCATTCCCTCTTCTTGTGCGAGCCCGACCCCTACCGGGAGAAATCTAGAGTCCACCACCTTCTGGACATTTGTGCCCATTCCCTACTTAAACACTAGAGTCGCACCCACCTTGGGAAAGCTCTGGTCCCACCCTACAGCTTAAGGAAACATCCAACACTGCTCCCTTCCAAAACAAGATTCTAGCCCAGACTCAAGACCCCGGTGCTGGGAGTTTTAACCCAGGCCTCCATCTCCGGAGTGCTTTAGACACATCCTCCCGCTCCCTATCTGTATAAGAAGATTCTAAGCCCACCTTTCTTTGCCCACTCCGGTGCCCCTCCATCCCCGTGAACCGTCTAAACCCACCTCTTTCCCAGGAACGGTTCAAAATAACCCCACACAAAAACAAGCTCGAACCCTACACCTTGCCCTGACCTGGGAGAGCACTTTAAACCCAGGCCTCCCTGTGGGATGTCCAAGCCCCGCCTCCAACGTCCGGAGAAAGGTACCGCTGCCTCCCCAACAACCCCGCAGATTCCCAAAACAGGCCCGGTGTCCACTGGCGAGGCTTCCTGGGCTTGGCTCAACCCAGGGAATACTCTACCCGCCCCGACGCAGACAAAACTTCCCCGTCCGCGCGCGCCTTCGCAGGGAAAAGCTCCAGCCTCTACCGGGTCGGGAAGGCCAAGGCCCCGCCCCACCCCAGGACCAACTTTCTCCGCCCCGCCTTTCCCGCTAATCCCTTGACCCCGCCCACACGCGCGTCTTTAACCAGACCCGGCTTCTGACTCTCCCAGCCCTCCCCCAAGCCCCTCCCCCTGGGTCCCACAGCAACAGCCTGAACACGCCCCCTACTCTCGCGTTATTACACCGGCCCCGCCTACGATTTGCCCAGCCAACCTCCCGGTCACGCCCCCTGCCCCCCAGCCCCGCCTCGTCGTGTCAAACTATGGCCCCGCCCCCAGTACCCCCCCGAGGTTCTGGCCCCGCCTCCAGCGTCCGCGCGGACGCTCAGACACCCGGCAAAACTTTCTGACTCCACCTTCAGCATGCCCAGCCAGCACCCTGGCTCCGCCCCTGCCACCCACAACTTTTTGACCCCGGCCCCACCCTCGGAAGTCAGGGCCAACGATCTGGAGCCACTTCACGCTCAGGCAAAACTTTCTGGCCCCTCCCCCAGCACTTTCGGCCAGAGTGCCAGCCCCGCCCCCTAGCTCTCTGGGCCACACTTTGGCTCCGCCCCCAGCACGGGCAAAACTTTACAGCCCCACGCCCCGGCCCCACCCACAGCCCGGCCCGCCCGGGTCCTGCCCACCCGCCGACGTCCCGCCCCACCTGGGCCCCTCCAGCTTCCCATGTGGGCGTCCTGTCCCCGCCCCCCCGCAGAGTACGCTGCCCCGCCCGCACCCGCTCCCTCTCCCCCCACGTGGGACGCCAGGCCCCGCCCCCTCCGGGAGCGCTCCCGACCCCCTCCCCCGGTCACCTGTCCCGGAGACCCCGCGGCGTCCGCTACTCTGGCTCCGTCGGCCTCCGCGTCCGCAGCTCCCGGGCCGTTCGCGTCACTTCCCGCCTGCACCACGTGAAGAGGGGAACTAAAGAGGGCCACTTCCGGTCCTGCCGGCCCGTTTCCGGGAACCTTAAAGGCGCCGCGCCCCCTCGGTTGCAGGTGGGCGTGAGTCTAGGTGGTCCACAGGGGTATTCTGGAAGCTTGCTCAACTTCGTTTGGCCTAGATTACCTCCTTCCGGGGAAAGGAGACAACAACCCCTTTCCGGCCTTTACCTGCTTCCTCTTTCCTGGTTCCAATAAATAGATACCAGGCACGAGGCAAAGACTCCTGATGCCAGATTGTGCTGGGGGTGACTGGGGAATCCCTCATGCTCCTGCCAATGAAACCTTAGAGTAGAAGCTTAAAAATATCAACCGATTGAATCTTTCCTGCATTCTCTAAATCTGCACTGAGTGCCAGGCTGGGGGAAGGTGCAGTGCATGGGGAGGAAGCGGGTCAAAGAGATGAGCTGGTGAGGGGAGGCACAAGTAAATACGAAATAACAGATACAGAAATGTGGGAGATACCTTACAGAGAGGCCTCCGGATAACAGGCGGTGGCTGTCCAGGCCGACAACAGGGCCTGTGCAAAGGCCCTGTGGTGCGTGAGTGTCTTGCATTACAGGGACTGAAGGAAGCTCAGAGAGGGATCCGCAGGATTTTGTTACAGAGGCCAGGGGGTTACACGCATTAACCAAAAATTCGATGTAATGAACCTATCATTACAATTGATAAAAAGCGTTGACAGTTACAAGTGGGCAGACCAGATTCCCTGAGGTTGCTGGCAATTTTATCTTGAGACTCAAAACAGGAAGAGTGGAAGCACCTTCTAATCCCTGGTCCCTTACAAGGTTACTGTTAACAGCTTTTCAAAGACCTTTTCTACATATATAACCGAATTTTTGGGGAAGTCCCCAAATTTCTGCCAAGTTCACTATCTACTGCTTCAGGTCTTTATTCAGATGTTAGCCCCACTTAACAGGCCTTCCTTGAAGCTGCCTGTCTGGAGATTGCAAAATCTCCCATCCCTTTTCTTCTTCCCACTCTAGTTTTCCATTTTACCATTCACCCTCTAAACTACCCAGTGTCTTATTTCTCTTCTTCTCTGCCTGTCTGCTCCCCTGTATCTCCTCTTTTTATAACTTGCTGCATCCCCAGTGCCTTCAACAGGGCCTCATACACAGTAAGCTGTCTCCTCCCCACACACACAAAAAAATGTATTTATGAATGGATCAATCTCTGTTACGACTATTTCCTCCCTTCTTATGAAACAAAACCAGATATACTACGCTGAGATCATATATCTTTATTTAAGCAATGGATGGTTGACAACCTTTAAAACTTCTGTGTGATATTCCGTCCTAGAGATGGGCCATAATCCGCCCTGCCTGGTCTCATGGATGTTTTGAGTTGTTTCCAAATTGGGGAGATGGCTGACAATGCTACACTGAACTTCTCTGGACACACATCTTTGTAAGTGCATGACCCATAAGCTTGCTCAAAAAGGACTCCTGATATCATGATTAAGACCACAGACTCTGAAACCAGAAGGCCCAGGTTTGAATCTCAGATCTATCACTTACCAATCACATGACCTTGATCTATCACTTACCAACCGCGTGACCTTGAGCGACGTATCAAACTTTTCTGGAGTTCAACTTCATCTGTGAAGGAGATACCATAACACCTCCTTACTGGGTCTGTAGTGCAGAAGTGAGTGGATTAATGAATGAAAACACAGAAAGTGCTTGGCGCGAGGCCTGAGACATTGTTAAGTTCTCAATACATGGAGACCATTATTATGACTTCTAGGTAGACAAATTCCCAGATCAAAAGGTAATTTACATTATGATGTTTCAGTAAAAAAAACCACGGTGGACGCAGGTAGTTTAGGGCCTAAAGTGTCTACAAGGTCAGAAGCCCTCTTGAAACAGAGAGTGAAAAAAAGTATAAGACAAGAGCACCATCCAGGGTGTTGGACAGAGTGCTGGCTCTGTTGGACGAGACATCTGGAGGCTCGTACTTCATCTGCCTCACAGGACAGCCTCGTCTGATGCTGGCGGCTCAGCAAAAAAGCCATGCCCACTTCCACTCACCCAAGCGAGGCCAGAGTGCGTGTTTCCCCACAACCTCGCTAACACAGTGTTTTAACACTTTCAGTCTTTCCCAGTTCAATGGCCTAAGAGTTATGTAGTCTGAGTCACCTCTCCCTGGCTAAAAAGTGGCATTTTCACACACATGCATATATGCATATATCCGTTGCTTGTGGGGGTGGAATGAAAGAGGGATGCTGAAAAGTACAGTAAGATTCTGTCTTTGGGGCGCCTGGTTAGCTCAGTGGGTTAAGCCTCTGCCTTTGGCTCAGGTCATGATCCCAGGGTCCTGGGATCGAGTCCTGCATCGGGCTCTCTGCTCGGCGGGGAGCCTGCTTCCCTCTCTCTCTCTCTGCCTGCCTCCCTGCCTACTTGTGATCTCTCTCTGTCAAATAAATAAATAAATAAAAATCTTTTAAAAAAAAGATTCCACCTTCGTTTGCATCTGTATTGTAATGTTAAAAAAAATAATAATCTTGAGATAAGGCGAAGATCCTGGACCATTTCAAGGAGCCCACTGTAATCCCAAGGGTCCTTATAAGAGGGAAGCAGAGGGAGGGGCAACATATCATGTGGCTGCCACTGAAGATGGAGGAAAGGACCCACAAGCCAAAGATGCTTCTGCAACCTCTCTTACAGCACCTCTCTTACAGCTGTAAGAGAATAAATGTGTGTTGTTTGATGGCAGCAAAAGGCTCTTAGAACAGTGTCTGGCACACAGTGGGTATGCTTAACGTTACTCATTTTTTTTTTTAAGATTTATTTATTTGAGAGGGACAGACAGATGGGGGAGGGGGAATGGAGGGGCAGAGGGAGAAGAGAGAGAAACTCCAAGGGGACTCTGGACTCTGCCCTGAGCACGGCGCCCTACACAGGGTACGATCTCATGACCCCAAGATCACGACCTGAGCTGAAACCAAGAATCAGTCACTTAACCCACTGAGCCACCCAGGCGCCCCTTAACTGTCTTATTATTACCTGAAACACCCCTGGCCAGACCAAGGCCTCTGGCAACAGGTCACAGTCACAGACATTTGCTGCCTTATTGGTTAAAGGGCTGCTCCCTTTGCATCTGCCTCACGGTCTGATAGGCCTTGTTGATGCCCATTTTACAGAGAGGAAGACAGGCTCACTGAGGCTCCCCTGCACAGTGGGTCACAGCTGCTTGGTAGTAACCAACAACCACAAACTGTATGACTTACACCAGCATAAGTGGGGCACTCAGCGGGGATGGGCAGGAGGGGAGCGCAGTGGGTGAAACATTGGACTCTTGGTCTGGGCTGAGGTCATGATCTCAGAGTCCTGGGATCCAGCCCTGCATCCAGTCCGCGCTCAGCAGGGAGTCCACTTAGAGACCTAGAGATTCTACCCCCTCCCGCCTGTACCTTCCCCTCCCCCCACCCACGTGTGCGCCCGCTCTCCCTTTCACGCTCTCATAAAGAAAGAAAGAAAGAAAATGTTTTTAAAAATTTAGAAATGGGGCGCCCTGGTGACTCAGTCGGTTAAGCCTCTGCCTTCAGCTCAGGTCATAATCCCAGGGTCCTGAGTTCTAGCCCCGCATCAGGCTCTCTGCTCAGCGGAGAGCCTGCTTCTCCCTCTCCCTCTGCCTGCCACTCTGCCTACTCGTATTCTCTATCTCTGTGTCAAATGAATTGAAAAAAAAAATTATAAATAGCAGACGTGTATCTTTCCACAGTTCCAGAGGCCACAAGTCCGAAATCAAAGTGTGGGCAGACTTGCCCCTTCCCTAGGCTCTGAGCTAGGACCTGTCCCAGGCCCTTCTCGGTGGCTACACGCATCACTCCCATCTCTGCCTGGGTCTTCATGTGGCCTTCCTCTCCACGGCTCTGTGTCTCCTCCTTTTCTGTCTCTTCCAGGGACACCAGTTGTGGGGTGTAGGGCCTCCCTGATCCAGGATGATCACTTCTCAAGATCCCTAATTGAAATTCACCAGCAAAGGCCCTGATTCCAGAGATGGTCCCATTCTCAGGTTCCTGATGAAGGCATCTTGGTGACAGCAGCAGCAGGGCCAGGATTGGAACCTAGTCCCAGGGTCTTGCAAGCCTTCACGTGGCCCAGCCCTCCGTAGAGCCCCGCACACCAGAAAGATCCAAAGGAATCAATCTTAAGGAATGTTGCTCCAGGCCCACCGAACAATGTTTTGGGTCCTGGATGGTGGCACAGGCTAGTCCTCCTGCTTGGAAACCTCTTCCACCAGGCTCAGCGCTAAGGTCACTTCCCCCAGGAAACCCTCCTACCCCCAGCTAGGTCGGGTGCCACTCTGGGCTGTACCCCCCCCCCACCGCCCTGATTCTCACATCCCAGTCCTGCCCACCCCAGTCCTCACTGCCCAGGGGCAGGGCTGGGGTTTTTGCTGTCACCACTGAGTCCCCAGAAACGTCCAGCACAAGGCCATAGTAGTTCTCAATACATATGGAATCACTAAAGCAACCTCGTTCTCCCAGAGCTTCGGTGTCCCCAAACCATTAGCCCAGCAGGACCCAACTCCATCCTATCCCAAATAGGCTTTATGACACAAACTCCTTGCAAAATACCGCTTGTACTCCCCTCTAAATGAAATGCCTACACAGTATGTCCTACCTACATACATCTTTTTTTTTTTTTTTCGTTTTTAAGATTTTATTCATCCTTTTGAAAGACGGGGAACGAGGCAGGGAGAGGGGCAGAGGGAGAAGGAGCAGCAGACTCCCTGTTGAGCAGAGAGCTCATTCAGGGCTCCATCCCAGGAACCCAGGATCATGACGTGGGCAGGTCGATGCTTCACTGAAGCATCCCTTTTTTTTTTTCTTTTTTAACTTAAATAAACCCTACCCCCAACCTGGAGCTCGAACACACGACCCCAAGACCAAGAGTCGCATGCTCTTCCGACTGAGCCAACCAAGCACCCCTATACACATCATTTTTAATATAATAACCTAAATTGACCATAAAGGAGAAATTACAGAAATCGAAGGGAAGAAATTTATAATAAAGCAACACACGTGAACCCTGGAAATCGTCAAGAAGTAGTCAAACGCTTTCAGCACTTACAACGAATAGGCTTGGGTGTTGGAACGCTTGCTAATGAAACAACATCCTTTTGCGGGTAGCTGAGATTTCTAAAAAGGGCTGAGCGCATGCGCAGGCGCGTGTGCAGCCCAGTCTTCCACGCGAGTCTTCCCGGGGACCCTGGAATACCGCAGCTGGTGGCTGTGATGAGCTCCTCTGGTGTGACTTTGACAGCAGGAGCAGGGTTGCAGGCGTGACGTGATGATCCAGAATGATGCATCACCCTTGGTTGATTTCTGAACACAACGTAGCACAATTTTCCCTCGACGCAAGTAGGGGACTCCCTGGAAAATTCATGCTATACTGAAACCCTGCAAATAACAGTTTGTGTCTACCCACAAAAGAATGTCTCAGGTGCAAAGGCCTGACAAGGTCAAGCGGTGGTAAAGATCATGTGCAGCCGCGGGGACGCTTGCCCACGGCTGGAGGGGGATACAAAATGCCGCCGCCACGACTGTGGGTAACCTCTGGGCAATTTCAGCTATGGTTGGATGCGAACACTCACCCTAGGCGCCAGCAAACACACTCGTCAGGATCGACCCAACAGAAATGCATGCACACATTCACCAAGCAACATGTCACCTATGAGAATATTCATAGCAGCAGGATGCCTGGGTAGCTGGTTTGGGCTTAGGTCATGATCCCAGGGTCCTGGGATCGGGCTCCCTGCTCCAGGACAAGTCTTCTTCCTCTCCTTCTGCCTGCTGCTCCCCCTGCTTGTGCTCTCTCTCTTTGTCAAATAAATAAATAAAATCTTTTTTTTTTTTTAAAGGGGGTTAGGGCGCCTGGGTGACTCAGTGGGTTAAGCCGCTGCCTTCAGCTCAGGTCGTGATCTTGGGGTCCTGGGATCGGGTCCCCGCATCCGGCTCTCTGCTCAGCGGGGAGCCTGCTTCCCTCTCTCTCTCTCTCTGCCTGCCTCCCTGCCTACTTGTGATCTCTCTCTGTCAAATAAATAAATAAATATCTTTTTTTTAATTTTTTAAAAATTTTTTAAAAATAAAATAAATAAAAAGGGGGTTAGATGTTCATAGCAGCTTTAACATAATTGCCCCTCTGATGGGCTGATTTGTGTCCCCTCCCCATTCATGTGTCAATCTCCCAAACCCCGCCCCAGGGCGTCAGAATGTGACCTAATTTGGACAACGGCCTTTTACAGAGGTAATTCAGCGAAAATGAGGTCATTAGGGTGGGCCCTAATCCCATGTGACTGGTGTCCTTATAAGAAGAGATTAGTATACACGCACACAGAGTATACAAACCCGTGGGAGGCCACAGGGAGAAAACAGCCATCGGAGAGCCCAGGAGAGAGGCCGCAGAAGAAACCAAGCCTGCTGCCTCCTTGAGGTAGGACTTCTCGCCTCCAGGGTTATGAGAAAAGAAAGTTTTGTTGCTTCATGCCATCCAGTCTGGGCTGCTTGGTGGTGGCCGCACTGAGCAAAACTGATACCACCCCAAATCAGAAGCAACCAGAACGCCCATCAGCGGTGCAATGGATATTCTCACTGCGGTGTCTTGACACAGGGGGAGACCATCCAGCAGGGAAAATGAACCATCTTTCCCCACGCTCAGCGGCATGCACGAATCTTAGGAACATTATGGCGAGTGACAAAAGCCAGACGGACACAAAGAAGCACATACCATGTGATTCTACTGATAGGAAGTTCTGGAACAGGCAAAAGTCACCTCTGCTGTTAGAATCGGGGATTATGGGGCTCCTGGGGGGCTCTGGTCATGATCTCAGGGTTCTGGGATGGAGCCCCTCGTGGGACTCCCTGTTCGGTGGGAAGCCTGCGTCTCCCCCTCCCACTCCCTTTGCCCGCGTTCCCTCTCTCGCTGTCTCAAATAAATAAAGTTTAAAAAAAAAAAAAAAAAGATTTGAGGATAATGATAGTCCAGGGGGGAGGGACTCGAAAGGGCCTCCTCCTGGGAAGAGGCTGGAGCTTGTCAGGTTTTATCCCTTTCCCTGGGGAGCTGATGACATGGAGTTTTACACTTGGGATTTGTGGGTTTTAGGAAAGGGTGTATGTTATGCCTTTGTCTCAACAACGTTTTAAAGAACTTTGGAAATAGGGGCGCCTGGGTGGCTCAGTGGGTTAAAGTCTCTGCCTTCGGCTCAGGCCATGATCCCAGAGTCCTGGGAGAGAGCCCCACATCCGGCCCTCTGCTCAGCGGGGAGCCTGCTTCCTCCTCCTCTGCCTATCTCTCTGCCTACTTGTGATCTCTCTCTGTCAAATAAATAAATAAAATCTTTTAAAAAAAAGACACCATTAAAAATACCTTGTGTTTGTACGTGAAATGGAGCTAAGTTCTAGCATCAGTACATAGTTCCCAAACTACGTGAAGATCTGGTAGGAAATTTGACAGCCAAGCGGGCCGACTTTCGCGGAGCGAGTTTCCCGCTCGCCACCAGGAGCCGCTGTGGCGCACTCCTTGCCGCTTTACACGCGGGACAAGCATTCATTCAACGAACAGTACTTGAACCATGAAAACCCTCTCCGTGCCCGGCCTCGTTCTGGTTTTCCGACTGTGAAACGGAGATCAGAACGTACAGCTGTCCTGGAGGCTTGTCCCTGTCCCCGTGGAGCTCACTTTCTCCAAGAGAAGACAGACCCTACATAGCTAAACAAATTAATATGTTAATAAGAGCGCTGCGGAGCAAAATAAGACTGGGTGACAGGACAGAGATGGTTCCGGAAGGCTTCTCTGAGGAGGTGACGTTTGAGCAGAGACCAGAGTGAAACGTGGGGGCAGACAAGCCAGATGAATACGGGGACGACCCAGGTGAAGGAAAGAAAGACGGTGGCTCCGTTCACTAGCAGCAAGGTGGAAAGGGAGAATCAGGTAGACCCAGCCAAGCCCAGAAGGAAGTAAAGAGTGACATATTCTCTGGCGCAAACACCTCAGGCTGAGGTACCTACAAGATGATCTCCTATGAGGCTGGAGAGAGGCAAGGAAGCAACCAGCGAGTCCTGCCTGGACGAGGTGACACAAGATAAAGTAGAGTATTTGTTTTATCATGATTGCTTTAAAGTCCCAACTGGCTTGCCTACAGCCACATCTCCAACCCTGAAAGAGAGTCTGTGCTAATATTTAAACAGTATATATTTACGTTTTTATTTTAATTCCAGCTAGTTAACCTACAGTGCTTAAAGAGCATTTTCTACGTGGTGGCCTCACTTTTGTTGCATGAATTATCTTCTAAGCACATCCCAAAGCCCTTCTAAACAACCACTTTACAAAGCAGGACACTAAAGCCCAGAGATGCTGTGAGTTGCCCAGGGTCACCCGTCCAGCTGGGATTCGAGCCTGTAGGGATCTTTCTAACTCCAGAGCTCACTATACCACCTCTCTGACAAGTCTAGTACAATTCTTAGCAGTATCGTGATAGGCAAGGTACTTAATCTTTCTGTGATTCAGTTTCCCCATGTGGAAAATGGCACTCATGATAACATGCCATAAGGATTATGTAAGATAAGTGCCGGGAACAGTGCCTCACACACTGCATGTTTTTGCTGTTACTGCAATGATCCATTGAATCTGCCAACAGCTACTGAGCCAGTAATGTAGACTTCACTTTCAAAATCTATACATCTGAATAAATCCAGAATCCTATCACATCTCCTACCTCTACTTCCTGCCTTTCAGGATAGTCATAGTATTTAACGACGTCGTGTACACAGTAGGTGTGTCATTATTTACGATTGATATTTCTCTCAGTCCCTTCCTCCTTCCAGCTGCTCCGGCCAAAACCTGGAGTTGCCCAAACTTCTCTCTTTCCTTCACATCCACACCCAATGCCTCAGCCAATCCCATCGGCTCCCCCTTGGATCTGACCCAAGGATCACCTCCTTGCTGGGCTCCCTGCTTTCTGCTCACAGCCTGTTTCCCACTTGACCGCCAGAGGACACCTGTTAGGACTAAATCAGCTCACCTCCCTCTGCTCAGAACCCTCCAGAGGCTCCCACCTTGTCAGAGTAAAAGCTAAAGTCTTCATCTGGATTTAACCCCCTCTCAGACCTCGACTTCCATCCTTCTCCCCTTCTTCACTCACTCCCAGCTGTTCCCAGCTGCAGAGGAGCTTCTCACCATCCTGGACATGCCCACTCTGGCCTCAGGACCTTTGCACCTGCCCTTCCTTCTGTCTGGACACCCCTTGCTTCTTCACCTGCTTTGGGCCTTTACTAAACTATCACTTCCTCAGTCACCCTTGAGAATAAGACCACCCTCAACACTCTTGAGCCCTCTCCCCTGCTTCCTTTCTGGACTTCGAGACTCCCTTTGCATTCTTTTTTTTTTTTTTTAAGATTTTATTTATTTATTTGACAGAGAGAGATCACAAGTAGGCAGAGAGAGAGGAGGAAGCAGGCTCCCTGCTCAGCAGGGAGCCCGATGCGAGACTCGATCCCAGGACCCTGAGATCATGACCTGAGCCGAAGGTAGCGGCTTAACCCACTGAGCCACCCAGGCGCCCCTCCCTTTGCATTCTTATTTGCGTTCTTTATTGTCTGTCTCCCCTAGACCAGAGATTCAGCCTCATGGATTGGGACATGGGTTTTTGTCTGTTCTGTTCACTGTTGTATTCCCAGTGCCTTCAACATTGCCTGGCCCAGAGGAGGCCCTCGATAAGCCTCTGCCAAATGAATGAATGAATGAATGAATGAATGAATGAATGACCGACCACAGACATCCTGGTGGTCTTACCCATTCCCTTCTCTCCCCATGTAAGCCCCCAGAGGGCTCCATTCACCAGCTGTGACCTTAGGCAGCCGACCTCAGTTCTCTGACCTCAGTTTACCCACTGTAAATGGAATTTAAGATGGTCTCTTCCCCAGCGGGGTCGTTGTGAGGATTAAATGGGTTCCTATTTGCAGCGTTCATAACCCCGCGACGTGGTCAGTGGCAAAGGTGGACTTTTTGCGCGGCACGTGTGCTTCCGCATTTCGCCGCTCGGGGGCAGCAGGCACCCGAAGGATTCGCCCGCGCGGCCGGCGCGGGAAAATGAGCGGGGGTAACTCCAGCAGAGGAAGCTGATGAAATCCAAGCCAACTAGCAGTGAGCTCATCCCGCCCGGGCGCCTCCGGAAGCCACGGGGCCGCCAGGCCTCTGCCTGGCCGGAGCGATAAAGCTCCGGTGCTGAACCAGGGCGGGAAGTCCTTCCTGAAGTCTGCCCTGCGTGGGGCCTGCTGCCAGAATCCTAGGCCTGCAGGGAGGGGCGAGGATGAAATCGCGAATAGTCCCTTGGCTGTCTCCGCAGAATGAAAAGTGAATTCTGGGACGCCTGGGTGGCTCAGTTGGTTAAGCAGCTGCCTTCGGCTCAGGTCATGATCCCAGCGTCCTGGGATCGAGTCCCACATCAGGCTCCTTGCTCGGCAGGGAGCCTGCTTCTCCCTCTGCCTCTGCCTGCCACTCTGTCTGCCTGTGCTTGCTTTCTCCCCCTCTCTCTCTGATAAATAAATAAAAAAAAAAAATCTAAAAAAAATAATAAAAAAAAAAAAAAAAGTGAATTCTGAGCATGGCTGTGGGAGTGAGAGAGAAAGAGGATGGGGGAGGGCGGAGGGGGGAGGGAAGGGGGGAGAGTCAGAGACAAGAGGTGGGAGAGACAAGGGAAGGGGAGACGAAACGGGGGGGAGACTGAGGCAGAGTTAGGGGGAGACGGAGACTGAGGAGACAGCTCGTCAAAGTCAGAGGGAGGGACAGAGATGGAGAGAGACAGAGAGACACCAGGACTTGCAGAGATGGCGAGACAGACCCTGGAAGAGACAGAGACGGGGTGTGGGAGACAGAGGCAGAGAGCGCGCGACCGCAGGGGCACAGAGGGAGCGAGAGAGCAACGTGGGAAAGACGGAGCCGCGCCGAAACCTAGCAAGTGGCAGAGACGCGGGAAGCCGAGGCACAGAGCCCCGCGGGGGAGATGGACGGAGTCCCGGGGGCAGAGCCGCAGACTGTGGGCGCGCCAGTAGGGAGAGGGTCGGCTGCAAGGGCGGGCCGGGCGCAGAGTGCGGCGCGGGGAGGGCCCCTCCCCACCCCCCATCCCCGGGGCGGCGGCGGCGGCGGCGGCGGCCGAGTTCCCGAGTTACCAAGTTACCGCAGGATTCGCGAGCTTCTCACTGGCGAGGCCGCAGCCAATCAGAAGGCAGCGCCGCTGTTCTTGGGCAGGAGGCCCGGAGACTCGCGCACCTTCCCCCGACACCCAGCGAAGCACGCGGACACACAATCGCAATAGCTCGCACACACACACACTGTCCCAGGGACGCGCAGCATCGCCCCCACACGCGCGCACCATCACCGTGACACGCACACAGACGTGCACACACCGGGAGCACGCCGAGACCCACGGCATCGCAGGGGCACACCGAATCTCACTCGGCAGACACAGTCCCAGGACATACACGAGCACTGCCCGGACCCACAACCACAACGACACACCTTAGGCCAACACACAACCGCATCCGTGCAGTCTCTATGACTTAATCCCTAGAACACACAGTATCAGGGACACACACACACACACACACGATCACAGTGACACCCTCATAACCCCACAGCCAATTTATCCCCGTGACACACAACCGCAGTGACACACTCAGTCACGGTGGTTCACAACATTGCAGAGACACCATTTTATTAACATATATAGAGTCCCATATAGAGAGAGACACACATCACCCTGACAACACAACCACAATGACACAATTACAATGACACACATACAATGACATGAAGAGTTGCATGGATGCACATATGCTCAGTAATGCATGGTGTCATGAACACACAACACTTCAGATACAATGACAGTGTTACACACACAATCCCACCATACACAACACTGTTCAGACACACACAGTAACAGTGACACGCATGCACATCTCTTGACACACAGCAGAGCGCAATGGCACACAACAGTGACACAACATGCCCAGCACACTACACCACAGTAATGTTACACCAATGCGTCCTACCACATTAACACAAGGGTACAATGACACAGCACTTTCACAAACACTTCTACTAACACACATGATTCCCACACGTAGACAGTCCCCATGCCACACCAACACAATCACACAGACACACACCATCATATACAATCCCCATGTCACGCCAACACAATCACATGGACATACACTGATGTTGTGTCCACAATCACATGGACACACACCATCTCACCTATGCACACCAGTCCACTGCACAAAACAACACATTGACACAACACACAGATACACCATCGCACTCACGCACAGCACACCAGAACATCACACAATAGCATATTGATGCACAACCGCAGTCACAGACACCCAGTGGGACAAATGTAGCAGGCTGACACACCATAGCACCTTCCTGACACACACAACCGACAGACACACAATAGCACACTAACAGTCACACACACCCACATATCGCACCCTGACACAACCACCACCCTCATATGTCAACCCCTTGACAAGCAGCACACTGACCCAGCAGAGCTCCAGAGAACTCTCCAGCACACACACGCACACAAACACACAGTCACACAAACACTGCCCCATCCTTGCCCTTGCCCCAGTAAGATGTGTGCAGTGTGGGATGCTGGAGGGGGTGGGTGTGCTGAGTGGGCTTGTGTGTGTGTGTGTGTGTGTGTGTGCTTATGCCTCCTCTTCCCGGCCCTTCTTGGGGGGCGGGGCCATGCGGCAGCCGCTGTTACCGGGTAAACTTCCCCGCCCCCCCCCAGCGCGGCCATTAGCCAACCCCCCCCAGGATGATGTCATCGCCTCATTCTGGAGGCTGAGTAATCCTCGACTCCGCCCCCGCCCCCCCCCCCAGGTACCGGGGTAGGGGCGGGCCGCACCTGGGCTCACAGGGTCTGGAGCTAGGGGCTCTGCTCCCTGGGTTTCCCTGGGGTGGGGACTGAGGAATCTGAGCCGCTCTGGAGTGGCCTGGGGACTCACATCAGGGTCCCTTGAGGCTGGAGGCTCCCAGTCCTGGATCCCTGGTGGCCAACTAAAGGCACTGGAAGGCTGGAACTTCCCGATCTGGGGTCCAGAGCATCGGAGGGTCCTGGAACTGGGAAGAACGCCCCTG
This sequence comes from Mustela nigripes, assembly GCF_022355385.1. Taxonomy (NCBI): domain Eukaryota; kingdom Metazoa; phylum Chordata; class Mammalia; order Carnivora; family Mustelidae; genus Mustela; species Mustela nigripes. The sequence continues at coordinate 6,890,860 of NC_081573.1, forward strand.
CACCACTGTGAGGGCCTGGGTCACCTCTGCAGGTGTCTGGGGGAGTGTCTGAGAGACTTGGAGTATAGACTCCGAAGTCCTTGACACTGTGAGGCTGGTACCCTGGGGGCGGGGGCTGGGCGGTGGGTGTCAGGGAGTAGAGGGAGTGGCTGTGGGGTCAGATGCCTGGGTCCTGGGAAATCAGCAGCCTGACGCTGGGGAAGAGGGCTCAGAAGGGAGGGAAGCTAGCAGGTCTGCACCCTGGATCTGGGCAGGTGGTCATCCGGATGAGTTGGGACACAGGGGGGTCGGGTGACTTTGGGGGGGTGTGGGGGGGGCTTCCAGTACCAATACGGGTGAGGGCCAGGATGCCCAGGGTCTCTGAGGTCCAAAGGCCTGAGTCCCTGTTTGGGGAGATGGGGGGCGGTGGGGGGAATGCTGCGTCCTAACTTTTATTGCATCAGACAGACCTGAAGTCCCCTTTTGGGGGCACCATCAGTCCTTGTTTCTTGGGGCTAGGAAACTAACATCCTCCAGGGTGAGGAGGCTCATATCTTGATGTCACAGTAGAGGGCATGCCTGGGTCCTTTGGGGGAGGGCGGGCTCACTTATGGGGTCGGGACGCTGGGTCCTTTTCAGAGGAGGGGGAAATCCTCAGCGTCTCTTTCAAGATGCCTGAATCTCGTTCTGGGGTGGGGGTGGGGGGACAAACAGCCCCTGCCCTCGTGAGGTCAAGACGCCCACGTCTCCTCTGGGAGGTGAACGCTCAGCCCCTGTGTTCACAAGGCCAACTCCAGCGTACCTTCCTGGCGGGGCGGAGGGACGGGATGCGCAGCCCCTGTTTCCAGCCCATCCCAAGTGCCCATCCTCGCCCCGAGATGGGTGGGGTGGAGGGGGGGTTGGGGTGGGAGGATGGGACGGTGCCCAGCCCGGGCCTCACCCCAGCCCCGCAGGCTTGCAGGCCTTGTGCCCGGCAGCTCCCCGGGGCCCGGTTCCCCGCCCCCCGCGCCGAGGGCTCCCCCAGATCCGGGCGGGCGGGCGCGGCGGCGGCCAATGAGCGCGCTCGCCGTCTCCGGGAGCTGGGCCGGCTCTGCCCGCCTGGCATTGGGCACGCGGTGGGCAGCGGCGGGCGGGGCCTGGGGGTCCTCGCGCCTGGTTGGGCCAGGCTTGTTGCTGGGTAACGGGGCGGCGAGTTTCCCCTGGCAACGGCGGCGGGTACCGCTCACTGGCTGGCCGAGAAGGAGGGGGGGCGGGGGCGCAGGCAGGCCCCGCAGACCCCAGCAACAGCGCGCGGCCCCCGCCCCGCCGGGGAACGGTAACCTTCACACACGCCGGCCGCTCGGACCCTGCGGATATCCGCGCCCCCGCCCAGCCCCCACGCGGCTCCCGTCCAGCCTCCGGGCCTGGGAGGTCGGCTACATCGAGGAACCCAGGAGGCCCCCTCCCCTCCGTGGAGAGCCAGGACTTAGGCCCTGCAGTGAAAAGTTAAGTCCTTCCCAACTCCCTCTCCCCGAGCTGCGAAATCTACTCACCCAGAATCGCATACAAGATACCGCGGAAGCTGATGGGTCGCCAGTAAACCAGCTGGGACGTTTATTTTCTTGAATCGATGATTCACACGGAGGCTACTCCTTCGGGCCACTGTTCTGAGTGTGTTACAAACAGAAACCCACGTAATCTTCACAGTTCCTTTTTGGGTCCCGCGGTGACCCTCTTTCTACAAATAAGGAAACTGAGACAGAGAGGGAAAGCTACTTGCTCAAGGTCATCATTTGAACCCGGCAGTGGGGCTCCAAAGTCTGGGTCTTTTATCACTTTACTGTGCTGAATGTCTCTCTCTCAGAGGCATTCATATTCACAGCTTTCTTTAAAATTATTTTTTATCATTTTTATTTTGTTTAAAGATTTAATTTATTTGACAGAGAGAGACACAGGGAGAGAGGGAACACAAACAAGCAAGGGGAGTGGGAGAGGGAGAAGCAGGTTTCCTGTTGGAGCAGGGAGCCGGATGCGGGGCTCCATCCCAGGACCCTGAGATCATGACCTGAGCCGAAAGCAGATGCTTAATCCACTGAGCCACCCCGGCGCCCTTATCATTTTTATTTTTTAAGTAACTCTTTGCCCCTGATGTGGGACTTGAACTCGTGACCCTTAGATCAAGAGCCCGTGAGAAATTGGGTGAAGCAAAACCCACTAGTGGCTGGCCTGTGGGCCCCTGGTTTGAGACCCCTGCCCCAACTTGAGGGTCTTAGCTTAAAGTCCTTGTTTGGATTCTCATAGAGACAGTGCACTCCCACATTGGTAGTATTCGTGATGGGTAACATGTATGAATCACCCACTAGGCCCCAGGGCTCTCTTTTTCTTGATCTTCTTACTCTGCTAAATCCTGTGAGGTAGGGACCTGTGCTGTCTCGACACCAAGACGAGGAAACTGAGACTCAGGCACATGACTGCTGAGCCAAGGCCACACAGCTAGCAGGCGGCAGAGTGAGGGATTCTAACTCAGGCCATTGAGAACGTAGTTCATTCTCTTTGGTGAGATCTGCAAGCAACTTTGGTGGGGATGGGCCACAGCTGTGGGGATGCTGATTGAGTGCTCTTAGCCGACTCTCCACAGCACGGAATCATCTGGGCCCAAATAGAGGAGGTTGAGAACCCCCGGTGTATGCCAAGTCCGACTCCCCCACCATCACAGCCGCCACCGCCACCCACGGCCTCCCCATCAACCACCTCACCACCAACCCCCAACCCCTTTCATCTCTCCAGCTGATCTCTCTCGCTGCCTCTTTCTGACTTTCTCCACTTCCCTGAGCTGAGTGTTAACTGTCTCTGTTTGTATCTCTTTTTACCTCTGCTTCTCACCCTTCATCAGGGGTGTGGGTGAGCCCTCCAATCTTAAGAGACCCTTGTCCTCCCCCAAAAAAGAGGCCCTTTTCCCCTATCCAGGGGAGCAGAGACCAGAGGCAGGGTTGGAAGGAGCCCCAGAATGCTCTTCCAGGAACCTAGAGAGGAGGGAGTCCCTTGGTCCCTCAGGAGACCCGGTAGAGGTCGAGGTAGGGATATGTAGTCTGGAAGATGCAGGTGGGGCCTTCTCCGTCCCTGTGCCCTAGGGTAGGGGTCTCCAAAGGGCAGCCCTCAAACTAGTCACAAACATTCTTGGCCACACAGCGTTTAATCTGGAGTTTGTATGTCTCTAGAAGGAAAAATACTGTTCCAATTAGCCCCAGTCCCCACCACGCCCTATTGTATGACCCTGGACTCCTTTCTCTCATTTATTTAATCACGAGGTTGAGCCCCCCCGGTCTGGGGTGATAGGATGCCAGAATTTGGAACAGGATCTGGACTAGACGGTGAGAAGAATCATGACCGGTGGCAGTGCTTATGGTGCTTATGACTTGCTAAAATTCTAGGCCCACTCCTCTGCCCACCAAGCCGGATTCCTAGCATTCTTCACAGTCATTCCTCACTCCCATCCCCACCCCCGGCTCAGAACACTCTAACACATCTGGTCTCCTGGTGTCCAGACTTAGATTGGGCAACCAGATGGCACAGACCCATAAGAAAGGGGTACAGGATAGACTGGGAGCTAGCCCAGGGCTGGGGCCTGTCTCCCAACTTCATTAGTGCCAGGCACAGAGCGAACACCCACAATAATTAGTTATACTAGTGATAATAGCTACCATTTATTAGGTGCTCAGTCGGTGTCAGACAACGCACTCAGTAACTTCCATGCATGACCTCATTTCATAAACGTCCAAAGCAGCATCTCTCACACACCTTTAAACTTGGTCTACAGTCCAAGATACGCTTTCTCCGTGACCTCATATGTATTCACTAGGTATAAGCAATGTTTCCACAAAACAGTATTTTCTTTAACTTCATGATTTCTTTAAAATGATGTCCTATTTTATATTTTTGTTTTTTTAAAAGTCTGGTCAAGAGCCCCTCAAGTCATAGGTAGAAGGATTGATAAGAAAGGGGCACCAGGGAAGTATGGGGTAGGGGTGACAGAAATGTCCCAAATCTTGCTTGGGTGGTGTACAGTCATTTGCACACATGGCAGATATTTGTTACAACTCACCAGACTGTGCACCTAAAAAGAGTAAACTTCATTACATGGATATATGTCTCAATAAAGTTAAGTAAAAAACAGTAAGATCCACAAAAGTCATTTCACAATGCATGGTTTACTCATGACCCACAGTTTGAAGAGCACTGGAAGGAAGGAAGGGACGAATGAATGAGGGAAGGGAAGGAGAGAGGGAGGCAGAGGGAGTCCCCACTATGTATGTCTGTATGTATGTATTATGGAGGTAAGTAAGCTCTACACCCACTGCGGGACTTGAACTCAAGACCTGGAGACCAAGAGTCATGTCCTCTAGGAACTGAACCAACCAGGCCCCCCCCCAACTCCCCTATATTTAAAGTAGGAAGATTTCACAGATGTGCACCCCCGGCTCCTCTTGGGACATGGGGGGATCTGGGCCCGGAGGGAACCAAGTAAGTCCGAGAACCTGGAGAAGCCCACTTTCCGCTCAGGTCTGGCATCCTTTCTCAGCCAGCCCATGCCTCCCGAGGTGCTCAGATGACTGGCCCTGTGTGACCCGTTTCGTGGCTCATAGGTTGGGCTAGAGGTGTGACATAGAGGGAATGGAAAGTGCATAGGTGCCTGAGCTCCTGAGTCCTGGGGAGAGGGAAGGAGATGGGGTCACCACCGCAGAGCGAGGAAAGACCGGCAAGGAGTAACTGAGAAAGGGAAGTGAAAGCCAGGAGGCAGGGTGCTAGCACAGCCCGCAGGGGCAGCCTGCCCGGGCATGTCCCATCTGGTGCTAGGGGTTTCCTTCTTGCCCTGAGTCCCCTGCCAGCCAGATTTGTGGCAAGTGTGGCCAGGTGTGCCTGCTCCAGAGAGTGTCCCCGGCAGTGGGCCAGTTACCAGGAACCTGTGACAGGTGTGCTTCGGGACTGTTCTGGGGGGTCCGTTTTTGTTTGTGTCTGACTTGATCTGTATCCCTGAGGTCAGTTACTGACAGCTGTAATGGGCCAGTTGTGAACTGGTGTGGGTGCGTTTGTGTGTGTCCCTGTAGGAGCGTCACCTAGATCAAGCTCTGTGTTCAGGTGTCCCTGTGACAGGTGTGTGCGTGTGTGTGCGCGCGCGTGTCCACCTGCACCTATCAGGAAGCGTGTGTTTCCCGAGAAGCGCTCAGCCTCAGACCGTGACTGCGTGTGTGTGCTGGGGTGCCCGTTCCGTGGCAATGTTGGTGAACACAGTTTGTGGGTGCCCTGTGCTTATCAGTGTGCGCGTTTGTGCAACACAGCCCCTTCCTTGTGTCCGTCCGCGTGTCCCGGGGACCCTGTCAGCTAGCCGGTCTCTTTGGTTGTGTCTGGGTGCAAGACTGTGCGCCCCAGTCAGCGTGGGAGCCGGCATATCCGCTGCCCGGTCCAGGGGGTGCATTTGTGCGAGTGTGGCCGTGCGCCTGAGAGTGGCTTGTCGCCGTGGCCCTGTCAGCACGTGACTTTGTGTACCCTGGAGCGCCAGCCGGTCAGTTGGCGTACGCGTCTCTAGGCGCGTGTGTCTGCGGGTCCCAGTCAGTGTGTCAGTGTGTCAGTGCGTGTGTCCGGCTGTCCCGCCGGCCAAGCGGCCCCGGTCGGCACGCCTCGGTCCTCCTCGCCGCGGGCCAGGCCCCGCCCCGCCCCCGGCTGCAGGGAAACCCCCTCGCGGAGGTAGGGGGGCGCGGCGCGCGCCTGCAAGTCCCGACTTGTCCGCCGCGGGCGGGTGGGCGGGCGGGGCCGTGGCGTCACGAGGGGGCGGGGCGTGGGACCCGCCGGGCGGGGGCGGGGCGGGGCGGGGCGGGGCGGGGCGGCCGCCGAGCGGGCAGGGGATCCGCCGGGCGGCCTGAGACGCGGCTCGAGCCACATGCGAGCGGGCGCCTGGCGGCGGCGGCGGCGGCACCGACGGCGGCAGCAGCAGACTCGGCAGCGGGGGCCACGACGCGGACGCGCCTACAGCCCGAGCGGGAGCAGCAGCAGCCACAGCCACAGCAGCCGCCACTGCAGTTAGAGCAGCAGTACCAGCCGCCGCAGCAGCAGCAGCCGCCGCAGCGAGCGGCGCTAGGCGGGCGCGCCCTCTCGAAGGAAGCCGCCCGCCCCCCATCACCGCCCCCTCCGGCGTGTTCATGCCCCCGGGGTGAGTGTGCGCACCCCGAGTCCCCGCGGGCTGCGACTGGCCAGGCCGGGTGGGCTCCCTGGAGGAGGTGGCAGGAGTGCGCTGGGAGAGCAGTGGGAGCGCGCTGCATCCCCACCCCGTGCCTCCCTCTCTCCCACCCTCCATCCCACGAACGACCCCGGGTTGGGGTCGCTGGGCCGGAGGCACTAAGGGTCCGGGAGCGCAGGTGCCTCAGCGGTCCGTCGGGTTTGTTTACAAACAATGGGGCGCGGGCTCGGCAGCGCCCCCTGGCGGCCAGTGCGTGCCCGGGGAAGTGAGTCGACCCCGACTGCCCCGGCCCCCGCAGTCCGGGAGGGGCGCGCGGGGGGGGGGCGGGCGGCTGGTAGAGGCGGCCACACCCCAGGCGCGCGCCCGCTGGGGGCGGCGACGTGGGGGGGGCGGCTCGCGGGCCGTGAAGTCTGCGGCTCCTGCGGGCGGGGGCTGCGCCCCAGCAACAGCCGGTTATTGGCCCCTCGCTCGCCTGGCGGGCGGGGCGGGCGCACGTGGCGGCGGCGGGGGGGGGGGGGGGGGTGCTGTGACAGCAGAGGGGGGCGTCTGGGCCCGCCGTGGGAGCGCGCGTGTGCGGGGTTGTGGATCTGCAGGTGTCTCGCCTGGGTGTGTGCATGTGTCTGGCTCCGAGTTAGTACTGGGGTCCGCAGGGGGTGGAGGTGTCAGTCCGGGGGAATGTTGGGGCTGTGGCCGGTCGGGGTGTGTGCTTGAGTCTCCCCATGTGTGTTTGTGTGATGGTCTGTGTATGCCGTGCCCGAGGGCTGGGTGCTGTTTATGCGTGGTGTACCTGCGTGTGTGTGTATGTGTGTGTGTGTTGTGTGCTCTGTGAGAGTTGTCAGTGGGTGCTGTTTGGGGTTGATTCCCTGGGTCTGTGTTGCCTGTGTGAGCTACAGTATGTGGCTGGGATGTTTGTGTGTTGCTTGAGTGAGCTGGGTGTGAGGGTTTGTGTGCGCGTGTCTTGCCTGATGTGCTGTTTCTGTGTGCTTGTGTGTCTTGACTGTGTGTACTGTCTGTGTCGATCTCTAGGGCATGTGTCTCAGCTAAGCATTTGCGATGGTATGCCTGCTGAGCGCAGTGGCTGTTTTCTGTCCAGGTGCGTGAGCACGCGTGCGTGTGTGTGTGGGGGGGGGGTGTCTCAGGCTGTGTTTGGCTTGTGTGTCTGGCATCCGAGTCTGGGAATTGAGGACTCGGTGGGGTCTATGTGGTGCTGTCAGTGGGTGTTACTGGCAGTCCAGGGCTGTGTCTGAGCCTGTGTGTGTCTTGTGTGTGTGTGTGTGTGTTGGGTCTGAGGGGCTTGTCTCTGTGATCGGCTGGCTCATGTGTGTCATGTGGGCTGCGTGTGTGGAGTGTTTATGTCGGTCACGTGAGACCAGTGTTTTCTGTGGGTGCCTGAGGTGTGCGCGCTGCCACGGTTGTGTGGGATTAGAGTTGGCTGGGGTGTGTGCGTGTGTGCATGTGTGTCCGAGGCTGACAGTTGGGGATGGTGTTTTGAGGTTGGTGGTGGAGGGTTAGCTGAGGTCTGCTCTTCGGCGTGTGTGCTGACGCGTCTGGGTCTGATGACAGGAGTGTGTATGTGCCTCATTTCCATGCGTCCCGGGATCTGAGAGTTGGTGATGGAGGGGTCATATTTCGGGTGTGTTGGTCTCTGTGTATGTCCACGGATGTCCGTGGGGTGTTGGTATTTGTGTAAGCCCTGAGGTGTGCAGGTCTGACCTCGTGGGTGTGTGTATGTGTGGGGGGGGGGGGGCATGTGTCTGAGAAGGGGGACAGTGCCCATGTGGTGTGTCTCTGTGTTTGCGATGGCTGCATTGTGCGTGTGTGTCCACGCGCATATCAACAGTGGGTCAGTGGGTTCTGACAGTTTGTGTATGTGTGTGCACAGGGATGGAGGGGCTGGGATTGTGGCAGCCCGTCTGCATTCTGATGGTCTGTGTGTATGTGTATGTCCACGTTTTGGTCAGGGTGTGTGTGTGTGTGTGCATATGTGTGTCCTGTACTGAGTAGCAATCTCAGAGATCAGAACCATTTCTGTGCCAATGGGAGATGAGGTGGGAGGTCAGGCTGGCCAGTCCCAAGGAAGCCCTTACCTGTGTGGCATGTACCCTTCACCACCTCCCTCACCCCTCCCGGAAGTAGTATTTGCCATTGAGGTCCTGCATGAGCCCCTGTGCATGGCCATCGCTGTGTTCTGGAAGTCAGCTCCACCAGCCCATGCTCTGGGTGACTCCCAGGCTGGGTGAGTTTGTGTTCTGAGGCTGTCTCCCCTCCTGCACACACACACACACACACCTGACAGACTCTTCCATCTGAGTCCTGTGTGAGCCCTTGGACTTGCTGTGAGAGCTGTCCTGTGCCTCCTTGACCGTCGTGGGCTCCCATCACCACGTGCATGGGAGGCGGTCCCCACCTGGGGGGCCCTGCAACAGACCCTTGGTGGCCATCTGTTCTGTGGGACCATCGCAGCTGCCTGCAGCTGCCCGTCTGGGCCCTGTGTGTTGGGAGACCTTCCCTGGACCCCTGCCCCCCAAAGGTGCTGGTGGCTGTGTGCAGGAGTGAGTGGGGGTGTCCTGTGTGCCCCCTGCACTGCCTGCCTGACCGCACCCCTCTCCCCCTATCCTGCAGGCCCCAGGGAGCGCCATGGCCCGAGCACGCCAGGAGGGCAGCTCCCCGGAGCCCGTAGAGGGCCTGTCCCGCGACGGCCCGCGCCCCTTTCCCCTCAGCCGCCTCGTGCCCTCGGCCGTGTCCTGTGGCCTCTGCGAGCCCGGCCTGCCCGCCGCCCCCGCCGCCCCCGCCCTGCTGCCCGCCGCCTACCTCTGCGCCCCTACCGCCCCTCCCGCCGTCACCGCCGCCCTGGGGGGCCCCCGCTGGCCTGGGGGTCCCCGCAGCCGGCCCCGAGGCCCGCGCCCCGACGGTGAGTGCCGCCCCACACGGGCGCCCTGGGATGCGGGGAGCCAGGAAAGAGACATTGAGGAACTGAAGAAGTGGGAGCGAGCGGGGGGAGGAGGTGGCGAGCCGGCCGGGCCACAGGGAGGGTGTGGCCAGTGTGGTCTTTGTGTTGCAAGAAGCAGGAAGACTGAGTGGGAGGCTGGGGTGGGGGGAGGCGGGGTGGGAAGTCCCTCCTGGAATCTGACTGCAGTCCCCGAGTTGCAGCCCACGGCCTTTTCCGGGCCGGGGCAGCAGCTGTTTCCCAGCCCCCACCTCCCCGAGTCTGGGTCTCCTTAACCTCCCAGAGGACGATAGTTGGAGGGAGTGTGGGCAGAGCGAGAGGACTGTCACTTCGGGACTTGGGGGGTGGCCTTTTGCCTTTATCTGCATCTCTCGCCAGGGCCGCCCTCTCCGCAGTCTGGGAGGAGGAAGGAGAGGGGGAGGGGCCATTGTGTGGGGAAAGTGGGGGAGGCCAGAGTGGGAAAGTGAGTCTTGGGGAGCGAAGGGTTAAAGGTCCCCTGCCGGATGGGCTGTTAACCCTGTGGTGCCCTGCCAGCCCCATCCCAGCCTATGCTCGGTGGTAGGGAAGATCGTTCCGCTTTCCCTCTCCACCCCAACCCCTCACCCTGAACCTGGAGCCCGGGGAGATCAGGGGAGAGAAAACTTCCCCGGTGGGGCTCCCCAGCAGCAGAGGCAAGAGGGGGCCCGATTTCAAGACCACAGACACAGCTGTGGAAACTGAGGCCCCCGTTTTAGGCCTGAGGATCCCCCTCGCCAGGACCTGGTGTGGCTCTGGAGAGAGGCAGATAACTGCGGGGCGGCCCAGAAGGGGTGGGGCAGGAATGCATATCCCGAATCCCAGCCCCCCCAGGCCCGGGCTCGCTCGGAGGCAGCCAGTCTGGCCTTCTGGTCTCCGTGCCCCTGCCACATCCGGGGGTGTGGCTTCGCTGTAGTTGGACACCAGAGGGCAGGAGACCTGAGGCTTGTGACTGCGTGTAGTCAGTCGCCGTATCCCTATGTGACCTTGGGCCACTTCTTAGGGTGGGCCTCAGTTTCCCCATCTGTTAAGTGGAACAGGCAAAATTTGGTCCCGTTTTGTAATAGTTGGGTCGGATAAGAGGGAGATTTCCAGACTTACACGGGCAGTGGGGGAGAGGGGTAAGCTGGCTAGCCAGGTAACCCCGAGAGGGGCCTCCCCAGGACATCCTCTTGCTTTCTGGCGCCTGGGGAGCGGAAGCCGAGAAACCTGGCTTTTGGAAGGGAAAAACAGAATCGCTAGAAATGAGGCGGGGAGCAGAAAGGAAATTGGGAGGCTGGAAAAGGGAGAAGCGGGCCCTGGCTAATTGGTCCCGGGGCCGCCTCAGGCCCGACAGGGGTGGTGGGTGCTGACCACGCCCCCCTCTTCCCGGCTTTTCCCAGGTCCTCAGCCCTCACTCTCGCCGGCGGAGCCGCACCTGGAATCGCCGGTGCCCAGTGCCCCGGGGGCCCTGGCGGGCGGCCCCACCCAGGCAGCCCCGGGAGTCCGGGGGGAGGAGGAGCAGTGGGCCCGGGAGATCGGGGCCCAGCTGCGGAGGATGGCGGACGACCTCAACGCGCTGTACGAGCGGCGGGTGAGTGCTGGGGGCGGGGTAGACGGCAGGTGGGACTTCCCGCCCCGGAGGGGGCTGCGGGAGGGCCCCGCCAGATGTGCGGCAGCTGCTGCCCGGCGCGGCGGGGTCGCGCTGGGGACAGGCAGGTGGGAGGGGCGGCGGGCCCGCGGACCTGCCGAAGGGAGGGACCGCGCCGTGGCGGCTGGCACAAGCCGAGTCAGGGCCGGGACCGCCTCGAGCGCCGCGGCGCGCCCGCGGCCGGCAGCCACGGGGACTGAGGGCGGCGCTCGGCCGAGCGGCTCATATATCCCGGGCTATTTATAGCCGGTGAGTCAGCAGCGGCGGCGCGGCCGCGCCCGCCCCTCCCACCCGCCGGCGCGCGCGGCCTGCAGCGCGCCACAGAGCTTCCCGGGCGGCCCGGGAGGGGCGGGCCGTGAGCTCCGCCCCCGCTGGAAGCCCCGCCCCCAAGCCCGCGGCTCGGCCTCTGATTAAGACAAAATCTTGGGAGCTTATGGCGTAGAATAGAGAATAACAAATATCAGGGCGCCGAGCACCCAGCTCTGTCTAATCTGAATATTACACCCGCGCTGCTTGCTTATTGAAAGAAAAACAAAACCCGGATGTTGTCAAGCCCCTCGCTCCCCGCCCCAACCCTCTTCTCCTTTCCAAAGGAAACCTCTTAAGTTGGCGTGTCCCATGACTCCGCAGGTGTTGATCCCTCTACAGGCTAGTGATCAGGCCACAAACAATGCTTAGGTTGGCGGGATGTTTTGGGACTACATATACGAGATGTGGTGTTTTTCTCTCCAAACTTTTCCCCTCCTGTATTAGACTTTGAGATTGATCCGTGTGGGCAAAGCGTTTTCGCTGTTCTGTAGCGTTCTGTTGGATCAACATACAGTATCCTTGTTCATTTTCTCATTGATGGGTATTTAGGATTTAAAAAAAAAGAATGCTTCAAATTTCATCAGCTTGTTTTTTGTTTGTTCGTTTTGGTTTTGGTTTCTTCCTGAGGATACACATTTTTGGTGCACTTGTGTGTACCCCACAGTACAGACGTGGCTGCTTGGCTTTACCTGGTGATTGCTAGATTGCTCCCAGAGATGACTGTGCTGGGCAGCACCCCAAAGCAGTGAAACATTGGCGGGCTTTCCCGCGGATGCCATTCTGACATGCGCCCTTTGCTACCAACCAGCTTCGAGAGTTGGTGGGGAGTAAGGAGAGGGCGGGGATTGGTACAGGGCATCCCACAGCCTGGAACCCACTAGGGTCATAAGGATGGTTTATCTGACTTTGTTCTCATCGGTCGGAGGAGCTTCCCATCCTTTCACGGGGATGAGACCAGGGGGGCTCTGCCTGTTAGCAGTGGGCCTGGCCCTGCACTCAGGATAGGGAATGGGAGAGAGCTACAGCTTACCTTTCCTTTGTACTGGGGGTAGGGGGAGTCTTTTCTTCCATGTGGCTTCCTTCGTTCTCACTTGCCTAGCAATGTGGAACTGAGAGGGTCCTAGAGGCCACCGCAAACTTTCTTCCTGTTGCTGGAAAGAGGGCACGGCTTAGCTTTGCCTGCACAGATTTCCGTGCAGCCTCAGCACAGAAGGTGAACTGTTGTTCCTAGGACTTGAGAATAGATCGTTCTAGAATCACTGAGACTATAGGCTTCTGTCACTTCCCAGCCTTTGAGGGGAGGGCAGGACAGTCTGCTATCCTGCCACCCCCCAGTCCTGGCTGATTTTGGTCCGGAGACTAGGGGAGCACTTGCTGGGCTCAGGCACTGTGCTGAGGACACTGGGTCTGCAACCTTGCCGTCCATCCTATTCTGTTCTAGATGAGGACGCTGTCCTCCCTTGAGGTGACTGACTTGGACCCTGGTGGGGGGAGGAGCGGGGATATGGACGCAGTCAGCAATGGTAGTGCCCACCGCTGAGGGCTGGTAGCTTACCCTTAGGAACCTGCCTCCCTCATCCTGGCCCTTGGGCCTAATCACCCACACGCCCCTGTCCCCCTGTCGGAAGCCCACTCTAACTTCCTCTTTTCCCTCTCCCTAGAGACAAGAAGAGCAGCAGCGACACCGCCCCTCCCCCTGGAGGGTCCTGTACAATCTCATCATGGGACTCCTGCCCTTACCCAGGGGCCGTGGAGCCCCAGAGATGGAGCCCAATTAGGTGCCTGCACCCGCCCGGTGGACGTCAGGGACTTGGGGGGCAGGACCCTCCCACCTCCTGATGCTCTGGCCAGCGCGGGGGACTTTTTCTGCACCATGTAGCATACTGGACTACCAGCCCTGCCCGTCCCAGGGGCGGGCCAGGGCCGCCACTCCAGCCCCAGTCCCGGCCTAGCCTGGGGACACTGATGGAGATGTGGACTCCTGGGTCCCTGGCTGGGAAGCCAGGGGAGAGAGGGCTGACGGACTCAGCGTCTGAAGGCAGCGGTGACGGAGAGGGTGGGGACGGAGCCACCCGTCTCTGCCGCCCACCACCATCTCAGGAAAGGCTGCTGGTGCTGGCTGCCCGTTCCAGCTGCAGGGGTGACACTGGGGGCGGGGGGAACCTCCCTCCCAGTGCTCCTTCACTTTGGGCCTAGCCTCAGGCCCCTGGTGCTTCCCCCCCTCCTCCTGGGGAGGGGGCCCGTGAAGAGCAAATGAGCCAAACGTGACCACTAGCCTCCTGGAGCCAGAGAATGGGGTGGTTCTGATGGCTGCCCCAGCCCAGCGCCCAGCCATCTTCCCTGAGCCAGCTGGCGGGTGGTGGGTATGCCTGCCTCACCTTCATCTGGGGGTGGCCAGGAGGGGCCCAGACTGTGAATCCTGTGCTCTGCCCGTGACCACCCCCCGCCCCCATCAATCCCATTGCATAGGTTTAGAGAGAGCACGTGTGACCACTGGCATTCATTTGGGGGGTGGGATATTTTGGCGGAAACCGCCCCAGCCTTAGTCCCCAGGGCAAAGCGCTGGGGGGAAGATGGGGAGGCAGGGAGGGGGGGAAATCGCAGAAGAGGGAGGAGTCTGGGAGCGGGGAGGGATGGCCCAGCCTGTAAAATACTGTATATGCGCTGCTGTAGATACCGGAATGAATTTTCTGTACATGTTTGGTTAATTTTTTTTGTACATGATTTTTGTATGTTTCCTTTTCAATAAAATCAGATTGGAACAGTGGATACTCTTTCTGCTTTCTTTCCCCACGGCGTGGTCTGGTCCAAGCCTCCGTGACCCCTCTCTGGGACGAGGTGGAGGTGGGAGAGGCAGTCCACCCACAGAGCCCATCAGGCTCTCCAGCTGTATCCAACGGGAGGCTGAGGAGCACGGGCACCACTGTATACACCCGGCCTCCATGCATCCCTATACAACTCCCCATAAAAGCAAAGCCCTAGAAGAGAGGAGCTTCGTTTTGTCTTGTTTAAGAGTTCAAGTCATCTCCGCACCCCACGTGGGTTTCGAACTCGCAAGCCTGAGGCCAAGAGTCCCACGCCCCACTAGTGGAGTCAGCCAGGGCCTCTGAAGGCAGGGGGTAGGTTTCTCTGGTGCTTTATCCTCACTTTATCCCCACTGGATAAAGAACATCCTGGAAGCTCCATGTTTGGGGAATGAATGAATGACCTAAAACTTCTAAAGAAGCGCCAGCAGGAATCCCAGGGCGCGTGTCAGCCATCAGGCTGCCTTTGTCCCCACCCTCCCGGACGGAGAGCATCTCAAGCTATGACCCTTCTAAAGGATCGGGGTAAACGGGCACAATCACTTTGGAAAGGAATCTGGCAAAAGCTTGTCAAGCAGGGGAGGGGCATTATCTGTGCCAGCAACTGGCTTCCTGGGTGCCCTCCCTTAGAAATGCATGGGCATGAGTGTCCAAAGGTTGGCAACTCGAGAAAACAACTCTACGTCTCCAGCAGCAGTTGAAAGGGTCTCAAGTCTGCTCTAGGCATGCAACAGAATAATGGACAGGGGGTAGCTGGAATGAACTAGAACTCTACCCACAAATAACAATTAACAGTGAGCAAAAAAAAAAAAAAAAGCGGGTGGCAAAATGGTGGCAGGTACCTGGGTGTTGTTATATTAATCTCTGTATTTTCTGTTGGGACTTAAACACTGTGCACAGAGGCCAAGGATAGGGGCGTTCACACCCAGCCCTCTGTCTGGCTGCTCCTCAGCAGAGAATGCTTCCCACGCGGGCAACCTAGGGCTTCTCCTTTCCAGGAACAGTTCGTGGAATCACTAATATAGTGGAATTAGGTCTATAGATTTTTTAATTTGTTTTCCCTTTTCGTTCCGGCTTCCGCTCTCCTGCCTTCTCTTGGATTATTTGAATACTTTTTTCCAGTTATTTTTGGGATTTCACTCTCAGCAGTTTGGTCTCTAGTATTGCTCTAGGGACGACGCCCGCAGGTGCACTCTTTCTCGGTCTGTCTGAAGTCCGTATGGTGTCATTTCACTTCCAGCAGAATCCACCACCACTCAGGCCACACATCCTTGCCATTCCTCCCACTGTTCTGTGCTGTCGTTGTCACATGGCTTACATCTCCACTCACAAACCCCTCATGGCAATGGCATAACTTTTTTTTTTTTTTTTTAAAGATTTTATTTGTCAGAGAGAGCGAGCGAGCACAAGCAGGCAGAGTGGCAGGCAGAGGCAGAGAGAGGCTCCCCGCTGAACAAGGAGCCCAATGTGGGACTCGATCCCAGGACTCTGGGATCATGACCCGAGCGGAAGGCAGCGGTTTAATCAGTTGAGCCACCCAGGCATCCATAGCTTTTTTTTTTTTTTTTAAGATTTTATTTATTTATTTGACAGACAGAGATCACAAGTAGGCAGAGAGGCAGGCAGAGAGAGAGGGAGGAAGCAGGCTCCCTGCTGAGCAGAGCGCCTGATGCAGGGCTTGATCCCAGGACCCTGAGATCATGACCTGAGCTGAAGGCAGACGCTTAACTGACTGAGCCACCCAGGCGACCCATAACTTTTGCTTTAAAACCATATACATTTTAAAGAAATGAAGCAGCTAGATAGTCCAGCAATCTGAGTTCCAAGCAATCAGCCTGAGTTCCAAGTTTCTCCTGGGATAATGTCCCGAACACCTGAAGAACTCCCATTAGCATTTTGTGTAGTGACTTTCTGCCAGTGACAAGTTCTCTTAGTCTTCTTTTATCTGAAAATACTTGTTTTTCAAGTATTGAAAAATACTTTTTCATTGGTTATAAAATTCTGGGGTCGTTTTCTTGAATCATGGTTGCCCTGCTTGTAATGTGTTATTTCTGTCAGCTGCTTTCAAGACTTTATTTGAAAAATCTTTGTCTCTTTTTGAGACTGGAGAATTCCCATTAATATATTTCCCACTCATGGAGTCTCTCATCCCCATTCTATTAGGTCTACCAGTGGATCTTTAGAATCACAGATATTGTATTGTTGGTGTTAGAACATCCATTTTGTTAACATTTTTCTATTTCTCTGCTGAGATTTCCTATTTTTCAACATTACACTTTTACCTCAATGAGCACAGTTGTAATAACTGCTTTAGAGTCCTTGCCTGCTAACTCCAGCACTTGTTTTTTTTTTTTTTTTTAAGATTTTATTTATTTATTTGACAGAGAGAGATCACAGTAGGAGAGAGGAAGGGAAGAGATCACAGAGAGAGAGGAAGGGAAACAGGCCCCCTGCTGAGCAGAGAGCCCGATGTGGGACTCGATCCCAGGACCCTGAGATCATGACCTGAGCTGAAGGCAGCGGCTTAACCCACTGAGCCACCCAGGCGCCCCGAGCACTTGTTTTTTTTTTGTTGTTGTTGTTAACATAGGCTCCACACCCAACATGGGGCTTGAACTCATGAACCCGAGATCAGGAGTCGCATGCTCTACCCACTGAGCCAGCAAGGTGCCCCCCTAACACTTGGGTTCTCTTGGTCATCTTGTCTCTTCTCTTGAGAATGAATCACGTTTCCCTAATTCTATGTGTATTAGGTAATTCTGCCTTGTGTCCAGATGTGTTAATGTTGTAGACGTTCTGGATTCTGTTATATTCCTCCAAAGAAATGTGAAAGGTCTTGCTGTAGGGATATTTGTATTTGCTAGACTCAACTTACCGTAGGGGGTGATGGTGTAAATCTGGATCGCTTCAGCCATGCTCGCAGTCAGCCCCACATATCCACAGCCTGGTGATCAGCAAGAGACTTGGGCTGAATTTATACAGGTCACTTGGGGGAAGGGAACCTCCCTGGCGCTCTCCTTTCCAGTTGCTGTGGTTCCTCTAGGCTCTGTCCTCTGATTCTTCAGGCCAGGAAGACAGCTGGTTTTCTACCTGAGTCTTGGCTGCCCGGCTGTGCCGGGACTGCAGCCCGCCCTCGGGGTGCACACACCAGAAATGAACATACACCAGACAACTCACCCTGTGGTGAGCTCTTCTTGCAACTTTCAACTCACCCGCTCCCCCAAATCCGCCTGCTTTCGAGCACTCTCCAGAGCCTTCCAGTAGTTTCGGGGTTTTTTTTGGGGGGGGGGGGTTGTTTTTAGCATTTTGTCTAGAATATATAGTTTATTTGCAGAGGGGTGGGGTCAGTTGTCTGTTAGAAATTTACTCCACCACACCAGAAACAGAGCTTCTGTATTTTGACAGACCTAAACCTATTTTGTTTTTTAGGCTCCCCACCGAGCAGAGAGCCCAATGTGGGACTTGATCCCAGGACCCTGAAATCATGACCTGAGCTGAAGACAGAGACTTAGCCTATTGAGCCACCCGGTGTCCCTAAACCTATTATTTTTTAGGTTTGAAAGTGGAGAACCCTACTCCGCTACACAGGGTAGATGGAAAGAACCACAGACCCAGGGACAGTCCAAGTCAGTGATGGCCATATTTTATTTGCAAAGTCCACAGGACTCAAATAAAATAAGAGAAGGATTAGTTTTTCCAGGAGGAAAGGAAACACGTAAAGTCATCTCTGCTGGCCTCTTCTCTTGGAACCAAGATGCTGAGTGGCTCTCTGGCTTAGCAAAGCAGATGCTCAGAGCACCTGGCAAATGAGGTCCAGAGCCAAACCTCTGCCACTGGCAAACCGTGCCCCCCCCGCCCCAGCAAACTAATCCCAACTTGACCGGCACTCCTCAGCTGCCTCCAGTAATTCCACTCTGCAATGGTTGCTTCTGGAAGGGAGAGATTTACTTTTCATTGTTTATGTTGCATCTTCCTTCCTTAAAAACTACGTCTGCATGTCTTTGTAAACCTTTCAATTCTGCACTACGCACACCTATTATCTATCCAAACAACAAAGGATATGTAAAAAAAAAAAAACCACTACCACGCCAGTCTTTTGGAAGGAAACAACATCAAGTGCATTTATACACTCTGTACATAACCGTGGCCTCAGGCTTTGGGGAGTCTTTCCCAAGGGTGTGCAAAGGGAAACAGCTCAATGTCCCTCAACAGCAGACTGATCAAACAGCTTACGGGTTCATCTGTGGTTTTGGAATTCAATGTCCAATGCACTGACAAGGATCTCCAAGACACAGTGAGAAAAGGCAATTTGCAGAGAAAGCTATGCATAATAGCAGCTAACACAGAGCAACTTCTCCTCAAAGAATGTATTCATTCGACCCCCACATTAACAGAGCAGTGTACTGCGATTACCCTGCTTCACACACGGGGCAACGGAGGCACAAAAAGGTCACTTGCCCAAGGTCGCATAGCAAGTCGTGTGGTCTGGGCTTAAACCTGACAGTCTGGAAAGATTCACTGTCAAACGCTGCCAAGAGTGAGCTCTGGGAGGTATGTATGAAAGTGGATACAGCTAACATATCCAAAAAGCATCTCACTTTTCTCCCCCAAATCCCAAGTTTAGCTAGGAAGTCGGCTGCTCCTGCTATGTGGCCGACATTGAGCTGCCAGGCCCTATGAGGCAGCTGGGAGGGTTCTTTTCACCCCTGTATGTGTGTATTACTTGAACGTTTTACTATGAGCTTAAAAAAATATACCTGTCCTTCTGTGCCACCCGGTCCTGCCTGCTAGGTTTTCAGGGGCGACTACCAGATCTCAGAACCTTGGGAAGGTAAAGCGTGAGTCTCTGACAAGTATAGGTGCCACTAAGTAAATGTCCACTGAGTGTCTTGTGGAGAAGCCTCCCCGTCAGCCCACATTCTGCCCCTTCCTTGTTGGGGCAGGCTGTTCCCTCTTCTGCAGTATGAGCACGACAGCAGCATTGACCCCCACGGGGCTCCTGTGAGGGTTCAAACAATTTAGCTGAAGTGCAAGCATTCTGAAAGGGGCCAGGCAGGCGTGCGAGCAAAAGTGTTAGCTATTACTAAACTCTTTTGACTTGCCAACTCCAACCCAAGCCTCCATTCTTCCATCTACAAAGGGCAACCAGGACATACCTCAACAGACACACACATTTGTATTTACCAAAACATACGCAAGAAACTGACAAGCGTCTACACTGCAAAGGAAAACCACAGAACGTGAGGCTCTGATGGGACTGAGAGCTTTTTAACATTGTAATGTTAACCTTTGCATGTTTTTTTTTTTTTCGTTTTTTTTGAGTAGCACCTATTCCACTAGAATGTTTTGAGGCTTCGACTTAACAGGGTCTGGCTACTAGATATCACCCTCAGACAACAGAAGTGGGGTACGGAGCAGAGAAACCTGGCAGCCCCAAAGACAGCCCCCTTCCTCTCATTTGGAAACTTGAGCATCCCGAAAATATTCGTTACCTTCACAGATTAGATCCTCCTTCCCAAGTAGCTACGAATCTCCTGGAGGTATGAGAAGCCACAGGACGATCACTGTGCTCTTCCCGGAGACTCGGCAAAGTCTATTTTTACGATAATACGAACGTTGAGGGGCGCCTGGGTGGCTCAGTTGGTTGGACGACTGCCTTCGGCTCAGGTCATGATCCTAGAGTCCCAGGATCGAGTCCCACATCAGGTTCCCAGCTCCATGGGAAGTCTGCTTCTCCCTCTGACCTTCTCCTCGCTCATGTTCTCTCTCACTGTCTCTCTCTCAAATAAATAAAATCTTAAAAAAAAAAAAAAAAAAAACGAATGTCGAACATGGGAGAATATGAGATTTGAAGAAATGAGAATAAAGACCATTCTCGCCTGGGGCTGGCAGCTTCCAGCGCCCACCCCAGATCCCCAAGGGGTCTTTTCCGATGACTCGATTTCTGCCATGAAAGGTACAGGGGTGGAAAAGTTTGAGAAGCTTCCGGGAAGATCCTGTGATGACAATTTTGTTTTTATCCATCCAGACCCACCTGCTCCCCCTTGTGACCAAGGCCCCACACTGCAAAGTAAAAGGGTATCGTGGGCTCCATCTGTCAAAGACAGGGTGAGAGTCATTGCTAAAAACACTGCCCTTGGTGCCCCTGAGTTGACACTGATGGGGTCAGGAAAGGGGCTCCTCCAGAAACACAGTCTTAGCCTAACTCGGGGAGGAGGAGAGGGGACCGAGGGAGGGTCAGGGAATTAAGTGCCTCCTCTCTGTGGAGACCTATTTTTTTTTCTTTTCTTTTCCTCTGCAGCAGGACTGAGATAGGAAAGGAGTTTGTTCTAACTGGCCAGACTCACAGCTCACACAATTTTACAAGAAAGAGAAACCCCAGGACGACGGTGCGAGCTGGAGCACGCGCGGGCTGTCAACTCAAAGACAAACCCGCCATCCCGAATCAGTGAAGGCTTTGGCCCCTGCCAGCTGTGAAACTTGCGGCACATGACTGAAGGGTCACTTAGCTCTCCTACGGAGCCCCTGCCCACTCGGACCGCGCACAGGGCCTGCTGCACAGGGGATCCCCACGGAAGGCAGGATCATATCGCATCTTTTACTTCTTCCCCATTAATTTAACTCTTGTCACCGAGAATAGCCACTATTGAACTGAATTAGACACAAGACAGTTGGAACAAGAAGCTTCTACGCAATCTAGAATTTGAGCCACCTGACTCTTGCTGCATTACCCAGAAAAACAGTGGCAGGAATGGTGACAGAGGGGAGGAGTCTCTGCATCACACTGAAGCATCCAGTGATTTTTCTTTAGGTTAGAAAAGGCGATTGATAGGATCACTCCCTCATCACCGGAAGGCGCTTGTAATGTGGAAAAATAAATAAATAAACAAATCCTAAAGCAAATAACTTTATTTCTATCATTCCTTCTTAAAGAACCAAGGAAACGTAGAAAATATAAAAAAAACAAAACAAAACACAAAGCTGCAATTTGGGGGGTAAAGGAAGGACTGACACAGCCCTCGAAAGCAACGGGCTCCAGGACGATCTGAGTTGCATCAGGGATGGGGGGTGGACAGGGCTCTGGTAAGACAGGCTCCTATGTCCTAGCTGGGGCCCCGATACCTCAGAATCCTCAGGAGGTGACACCCTGGAATCTGCCTTTTTAAAACAAGTCTTCCCGCTAATACTCACTTTGCAAGGTCTCGCCCTAATGCCCAAGGGAACTCTGGTAACATTTCCTCTCTTCCAAAATCCAGGCTAAAACCCAACTAATCCTGAACTAAAACTTAAGAACAGCACACCAGAGGCCACCTGTTGTTTTTCAGGATCTCAAACTCTGGAGGAAACACATTCCACTTGCCCTGTCTTTCCCTCTCTGGGGCACCTGTCTGCACGTGGAACTGCGGCTCCACTAGAGTTTCACCCGGCTCAGCCTCGTTCCCCACCTGGAGTCATGCTCTTCTCCGCACGACATAAGGCAGGGAATGAGTCCACGGAGGTGGCGAGAGGATCCCAAGCAACAAGGTGTGCCTGTCCCTGGCAGGCGTCTCCTGCAGAAGCTCAAAGGACTGGTGATGCTGTGGTGGCCCCAGGACAGGGGGATGCGTCAGAGGGGGTGTACAGGTGACGCTGGCACGAAGCCCTCGACGGTGTGGGATGGAGACACCGGTTCCTAAGCCCCTTGCTGAGCAGCTGCTGGTGCATGGAAATCGCACATCTGGACAAGCTCATTGCTCGCGGGAAATGATTTGTACTAGTCCAATGGCCTCACTTCCCCCGCACTTGGAGCAGCCTTCGTCGGGGGGAGGGGACAGGGCACACGTGCGGTCAGGCTGCAGGTCAGTATCTCCAGGATAGCCAAGTCTTGGGTTCACTTGGGGCCGAGGCACTCCACAATCCCACTGCCCTTCATGCCATCAAAAAAGAAGAAGTTGTTGTGAGGAGGGTCCCTCTGAGACAGGGCCTGGGAAGAAAAACAAGACAAGGGTTCAGCTCAGACGCTTTAAAAGAAAAAAAGAAAAAGAAAAAGCCCTCAAAAACCAGATCTTCTAGGGTGCCTGGGTGGCTCAGTGGGTTAAGCCGCTGCCTTCGGCTCAGGTCATGATCCCAGGGTCCTGGGATCGAGTCCCACATCGGGCTCTCTGCTCGGCAGGGAGCCTGCTTCCTCCTCTCTCTCTCTGCCTACTTGTGATCTCTCTCTGTCAAATAAATAAATAAATAAATAAATCTAAAACAAACAAACAAAAAAACCCAACCAGATCTTCTAGAACTTGGCAGCAGTCTTCAACAGAGGCTGGTTCTTCTCCCCAGGGGGTCACTGGCTACGTCTAAGCCACAACTGTGACTGCCACGTCTCTCTGCACTGTCCCCGATCACTCGTGTCTTTGGACAGATCGTTTAGCCTCTCTGAACCTCATTTTCCCCGTGTGAAATGAAAACAGCACACGTGCTGTCCTCAGCATTGAGAGATGCTGCTCCTGAGCCATGTGAAACGGCGCCCCACCTGGAGCAGCGGCGCCCCACCAGCTGCGGGACACACTGGAAGAGCCAGACGTGGATCTTCTAGAAGGAGACATGCTGCCTGCCTTTGTCTGCAAGACAGGCCAGGGCTGGCTGGGATCCAGAAAACCTTAGAGGTGCCATTTAGCCTGGAAATGGTGATTAACTTGTGGGGTTAAGAGAAGCACAGGGCATTTTAAAGGTGCAGCTAGACCTCCTGAAATCAGGTGCTGAATCATGTGTGTACATGTGTGTACTGGAGAAAGGACTCATGGGTGTCAGTGAATTTTCTAAGAGGTTCTTAACTCAAAAAGGGCTGCCATTTAAAGACGAGGACATCGCCCAAGCGCACCCCTGGGCAGAATTCAAAGGCCTGTCATTCACGGGGCAGAACCGCTTCTACAAGGTTAGGAATGCACTCCAAACAGCCTGAACTTCGCTTTGAATCGAGCATCAATCTCAACCTGTTTCTTCCTCTGTAAAACGGGAGAAATTACACCGCCTTCAAGTGTTATTCATCCATCCGTCCATGGAAAACTTCTAGAGCATCTACTCTGTGCCCAGTATCCTAGCAGGTACTAAGTTTTCTAAGACATGGTTAAGACAGAGGCCCGCTTCTCTGGGCTCACATGCAAAAAGGCAAATCAAGAGCACGTGCCTACTACAGTTTTTGGTGAACATGAGATGTGATTGAGCTTGAGACAAATTCTCCAAAAGTGCAAGCTGCCAGGACCACCAGGAGCCGGGGTCCCTTACCACAATCTGAGGACCCCAAGCACCCAGCCAGGTGGAAGGGCCCAAGAGCCCGCATTCGGAACTCCTAGACCCTAGGACTCAAGTTATAGGACATGACACAGTAGAAGCCAGTAGTGCCGCTGCCACCACCGTCAGCACTATACGGCAGACTGGGAGGCCGAGCGGGGACAGTGGGAGACAAAAGGAGGACTGACACCTAAGGAAGCATGACAGGAAGGGGATATGGATGGAGTATGTGGTGTTTGGAATGATGGAAGGAAGAAAACCAAGAGGATTCGGAGGGAAGGGAATTACGTTTGCCCTCCGTCCCCTAGTTTACTTGTTACGGATGGTCAGATTGTCCTCAGGAGAGGGGGAGGGTCCTGCAGCCTTCAGACTGTGGGACCCTGGTGCCAGCTGGCTGAAGGCTGAATCGTGTTCACTAAGAGGCGGGGGTGGTGGGGACAAGACACCAGGCCATGCGGTGAACATGGGGCAAAAGGTAAAGTGCTTCCCAAGCAAGATGGGGGTAGGGGGAGATTCCAAACACACCCAGCAACCAAGAATGCAGAGTCCTCTGGCTGTCTGGGATAAACAGAAACAAGATGCGGGTGACAGCTGTCCCCAGCAGGCAGGAAGGAGGGGGCCGCATTAGAGGTTAGGACTGGGACGCAGGAAAGCCATCGCAAACAATGGGGTCAAGGCCAGCCGCCCTGACCCTTAATCTCCATCCCACATGAAAATCGCAGGGAGCAACTTCTTGGTGAGATGTACAATGTGAGGCTGAAGGCACAAAGATAGTGCCCAGGCCCAGAGACCAGACTGCCTGGGCTCAGATCCTGGCTCCGCCACTTGTCTGCACCTTGGCTCTCCCTTTACGTAGCAGGTGCTCACAGAAGTCCTACCTCAGAGGGCTCTTGTGAGGAAAAGACAAGTGTATCCTTGTGAAGAATACAGGGTAGGCATTTCAGTAAGCACTGTTACTGTTTTTGTCACTGCAGGCTACAAAAATGAGTATGTTCCCTTATGATTCTCCCATCACGGCGCTTCCTCCTCCTGAGTCTGTCCATAGGCGGCCTCAGAATCCTTCTCCACAGTCTCCTGAGCAGCCACAGCAGACTTCTCAGACTGGGCACAGGATTTTCACAGCAGTCTGAACTAAGCAGAAGGCATGAAAGGAAACAGGTGTGGCCATCGCATCCCTCTCTTCTTCTCCCTCTGAATCTCCTTGGGGCTCTAGTCCCTATTCCCTATGACATAGAAAGCCGGATTTAGGGAGAGAATTTGGTCCAGAGAAAAGGATCAGGAAATACAGAGAGAAAGAGAAAAGAGCCTTAAAGAAGGCAGGACTATCAAATTCAGTCAAATGTCTCTAGAGCAAATTTACTGACTTCAAGACAGAGTAGCGAGAGCTGGATCTCCAAATGGTCCCCGTGAACTCAAACACATCATATAAATGAGCATGGAAAATCACTCAACTAGGCACGACTCTGCTCCATGAAAGAAAAGGACAAACCATCATCGCAAATCTAGCGAAGCAGTCGAGAACCTACAAAAGGCAGACTGAGAGTCTTTGGGCAAATATTAAAGCCCCAAAGAAAGTATCTGGGGACATGCTATCATTCCGACGACCAAAATGTTCCAGAAGAGACTCAAAAGGCTGGCCGTGCTCGTTATTGGTTACGTAAGCCCAAGTGAAATATTTCGCTTCTGAGAGGGACAATCACACCAAACCTAATGTGGTCAGAGGTCGCCCTCTCCGGAGCCTTGTGGGGCTGCTGGGACAGTACACATGCCCCATTGGTACTGGGTGCCCCTTCTGAACTCACGCCCCGGCTGTGCGCATCAATGGGAGGGAGCTCTGATGCCGCGGTCGCGGACAGAGAAAAGCCACATCAAGGAAGAGTTAAGAGCACAGGTTTTGGCACCCATCTCCAGGCCTCAGTGTGTCCCCCGCCCCACTTTAAATGGTGATCGTGACAATATCCATTTCACAGAGCTGTGAGAAGCAGAACACACAGCACATCCCCTAAGTACCATGAAGCTCACGACTATAGTCCGGGGAGAGTCTGCAGGCAGGACCTGAAGGACACCGTGCCCAGCTCTGGGCTCGGCACAGAGGAGACGTGCAAAGATCACTGCCGTATGCTCATCCGCATGGGCTGGACAGAACAGGACAACGTGCAGAGGCGAAGAAGGGAAAAAGGCAGGGCATGAAATGAGAATGACTGGGGTCAGAGAAACCAGGCAGCCCTCCGAGGCGGCCGTGGATTCTCCCAGCTGGCTCACGGAGCAATGATCTTCGGCTCCAAAGGGTCATGGTGGAGCAATGATCTTCGGCTCCAAAGGGTCTCTTTACCTTCACAATTTCCTGGGCCAAGATTCCTCCAACCACTGCACACACTGGGGCCATCTCGGAGAAGCAGTACCTAGAAGAGAAGACAAATGAACTGGAGCCCCGAGGAACAGGAAGGCTGGGAGGACATCTGACAAAGGTCGGTAGTGGGCTTGCCTGAATGGAAACACCTCCTACCAGGAGGAGTCAGTTCAGACACCAATCCTAATGCTGGCACCAAGGCGTGAAATCGAAATCGGCTCCAGGAGGTAGCTGGGAAAGACCTCTGAACCTTGCGAGGCGGGCATGAATTGTTTCAGGTTTTATTGTTTAAGTTACAATTTTTTTGTTTAAGTTAAAGGAAACACTATATCCGTGCTTCCTAAAAATAAGGTCGAACAAATATCAGATGTTTCAGTGTCCTGGTCACATTCTCGCAATTCTCTTCTTACCCACAATGGGCAGCGGGCTTCTGCTATTCCCAGACAACTGTCAGGGAGAAGGCCTGTGTTAACATGCAGGAGGCATGGGAAAGCTGGGGCCTGTAATGAAGCATGGGGGCACAAAGCCTCTGCTACTCACAGAGATACCAACCCTTGTGGGCTGGGATGGGGCATCCAGAGGACAAATCTTAGCTAATACCGTCACCTGCCCCTCCAAATTACTGCTCTTGGGTAGGACAACCCACTTCCACCCCCTCCCTAGAGGAAGTGAATTCTGCCAGTTCCCAGCACTGAACACAGAAGGTAATTTTTAAATGAGCAAAGTGGAACACAGAGAAGTTAAAGGGAAAGCTTCCCTAAGACACTGGAAGACACCTCCAATATTCCCAATGTGGTAAATGTGGTAAATTTTTAAAATGTGCATTTTTTAAAAAATGCACATATCTAAACATATATAATTTAAAATCCAAGTAATAATAATCATTATTCACTCTGCTCTGTACCCTACTGATGGATATTTAAGCTGCTCAACATTGCAAACATACATCTTTGGCATAGGTGTCCAATAATTCCTTAAAAAAAAAAAAAGATTATTTATTTATTTGATACAGAGAGAGAGAGTGTGAGCAAATGAGCATAGCATGTGGAGCTGCAGGCAGAGGGAGATGGAGAAGCAGGCTCCCCAATGAGCAGGGAGCCTGATGTGGGGTTTGGTCCCAGCACCCTGGGATCACGACCTGAGCCAAAGGCAGACACTTAGCTGCCTGAGCCACCCAGATGCCCGGTGTTCAGTAAATGCTTTATGACAAATTCCTAAATAGAGAATTTTGGGGTCCTGACACACTGTGCCAAAATCCCCTCCAGAAAAGCTTTACCATTTCAACTCCCACCAACTGTGTGAAGCTGCCCATCTCCTCACACCCTGGAGGGACCAGCATTGCCATCTCTGCAACCACGGAGGTTAACTTTTCCTCTGGATTATCAAATTCCTTTAGAGAACATAAAACTAATAGAGAACTACACCAATGGCGCCTGGGTGGCTCAGTCATTAGGCCTCTGCCTTTGGCTCAGGGTCCTGGGATCAACCACATCAGGGTCCCTGCTCAGCAGGAAGCCTGCTTCTCCTTCTCCCACTCCCCCTGCTTGTGTTCCCTCTCTCGCTGTGTCTCTGTCAATAAACAAACAAAATCCAAAAAAAGAGAGAGAACAAACTATACCAAAGAAAAACTGGTCACTCATAATCCCACTACTCAAAGATAATCAAATGTGGAAATATTCTTCCTTTAAAAAATATTCCTATATTCTGTGCAATCAGACTATACAATTTAATATTCTGCTTTTTTTCTCTCAAAAAGCGTATTATCTCAACAAAATGCTAGAGAACCTAACCAGGAACATACAGAAAGGATTATACACCATAACTAAGTGGGATTTACAACCAGGAATGCAAAGTTGGTATACTATCTGAAAAATCAATGTAGTATTGCCATATTATACAAATAAAGGGACAATAAACACACGATCATCTCAAGTGACAGAGGAGAAAAAAAAGCATTTGACAAAATCCAGCACCACTTCATGATAAAAACACTCAACAAACTGGGAATAGAGGAAAATTCCTTCAACCTGATAAAGGGCATCCATGAAAAAATCCACAGCTAACATCGTACTTAATGGTGAAAGACTGAAAGCTTTCTTCCTAAGATCGGGAATAAGACAAGGATGTCTGCTCTCACCACTTCTATCCGACATTGTACTAGGGGTTCCAGCCAAAGCAGTCAAGGAAAAATAAACAAGACTGCCAGACTGGAAAGGAAGAAAATACATATTCACAGATAACACGATGTGGCATATAGAAAATACTAAGGAATCCACAGAAAAATTATTCTAACTATTAAATTTATTCAGCAAGGCTACAAGAAACAAGATCAATATACAAAAATTTAATTGTATTTCTATACATTAGAAATGAACATTCAGAAAATGAAATTAACACCTCCATTTACAATACCACCTAAAAGAATAAAATATTTAGGAATAATTTAACAATAGTTCTGTAAAACTAATATCCTGTAGACTAAAAAACATTGTTGAAAAAAACAAAAGATATAAATAAATGGAAAGATATCCCATGTTCATGGATCAGTACACTTAACACTGTTAAGGTGGAAATACTCCCCAAATTTAATCTATATATTTGGCACAATCCTAACCAAAATTCTTGCTGCCTTATTTGTAGAAATGCAAATTTCTACATCCTAAAAATCCATTTGGGAATGCAAGAGACCCAGACAAGTCAAAAGAGTCTTGAGAAAGAAGAAAGCTGAAGAACTCACATGTCCCAATTTTATAACTTATTACTACTACTGCTGCTACTACTACAAATCAACAGCAATCAAGACAGTGTGGTAACTTTTTTTTTTTTTTTTTAAAGATTTATTTATTTGACAGAGAGAGAGAGAGAGATCACGAGCAGGCAGAGAGGCAGGTAGAGAGAGAGAGAGAGAGGAGGAAGCAGGCTCCCTGCCAAGCAGAGAGCCCGAAGGGGGACTCAATCCCAAGACCCCGAGATCATGACCTGAGCCGAAGGCAGAGGCCTAACCCACTGAGCCACCCAGGCGCCCAACACTGTGGCACTTTTATCTATATGGGAAGACATATATATCAGTGAAACAGAAATTTGAAAATCCAGAACAAGACCTACATATACAGTCAACTGATTTTTTTTTTTTTAAGATTTTATTCATTTATTTGACAGAGATCACAAGTAGGCAGAGAGGCAGGCAGAGAGAGGAGGGGGGAGCAGGCTCCCTGCCAAGCAGAGAGCCCAATGTGGGGCTAGATCCCAGGACGCTGGGATCATGACCCAAGCCGAAGGTAGAGGCTTTAACCCACTGAGCCACCCAGGTGCCCCTGGTCAACTGATTTTTGACAAGGGTGAAAAAACCATGAAGAAAGTCTTTAACAAATAGAACTGGATAATTGGGTCTCCACATGCAAAAGAATTAAGCTGAACCCCTACCTCACATCATGCACAAAAGCTGACTCAAGGGTGGGAACCAGGTGGTGGGTATCAGAGAGGGCACGGATTGCATGGAGCACTGGGTGTGGTGCAAAAACAATGAATACTGTTATGCTGAAAAGAAATTTAAAAAAAAAAAAGAAAAAAAAGCTGACTCAAAAATGACTTATGGTGGGGCACCTAGGTGGCTCAGTGGGTTAAAGCCTCTGCCTTGGCTCAAGTCATGATCCCAGTGTCCTGGGATCAAGCCAAGCCCCGCATCGCATCGGGCTCTCCGCACAGCAGGGAGCCTGCTTCCTCCTTTCTCTCTGCCTGCCTCTCTGCCTACTTGTAATTTCTGTCTGTCAAATAAATAAATAAAATCTTAAAAAAAACCTTTTTAAAATGACTTATAGGGGGCGCCTGGGTGGCTCAGTGGGTTAAGCCGCTGCCTTCGGCTCAGGTCATGATCTCAGCGTCCTGGGATCGAGTCCCGCATCGGGCTCTCTGCTCAGCAGGGAGCCTGCTTCCCTTCCTCTCTCTCTACCTGCCTCTCCGTCTACTTGTGATTTCTCTCTGTCAAATAAATAAATAAAATCTTAAAGAAAAAAAATTAAAAAAAAAAATAAAATGACTTATAGGACCTTTTAAATGTAATAGCTTAAACTACAAATTAAGCAATAAGCTTCCTAAATACTATATTAGGAAAAGCACATGTGAAAAAACAAAAAACAAAACAAAACAACTCCAGATACACTGTAGTCATACAAATTAAAAACATGCACTTCGAAGGATACTTTTCACATCAAAGAGAATGAAAACACAAGTCATGGAATAGGAGAAAATTTTTACAAATCATGTATCTGATGAACGACTTGTATTCAGATCCTACAGAGAACTTTTTTTTTTTTAAAGATTATTTATTTGAGAAAGACATAGAGCAAGAGTGACACCAAACATGAGCCAGAAGGAGAAGCAGAGGGAGAAGCAGACTCCCTGCTCAGCACGGAGCCCAACGTGGGGCTTATCCCAGGACCCTGCAATCATGACCCAAGCCAAAGGCAGATGCCTGACTGAGCCAGATGCTCAGGTGCTCCTCTACAGAGAAGTCTTATGATTAACAACAAAAAGATAAACCAATTAAAAAAGGACAAAATGATCTAAATAGACATTTTGCTGAAGAACATATATAAATGGCCGGTAAGCACACGAAGAGAGGCTCTACACATCATTAGTTATTAAAAGAATGCAAATCAGGGGCAGCTGGGTGGCTCAGTGGGTTAAAGCCTCTGCCTTTGGCTCAGGTCATGATCCCACGTCCTGGGATCAAGTCCCGCATAGGGCTGTCTGCTCAGCGGGGAGCCTGCTTCCTCCTCTCTCTCTGCCTGCCTCTCTGCCTACTTGTGATCTCTGTCAAATAAATAAATAAATAAAATCTTAAAAAAATGCAAATCAAAACAACAGTGAAATACAATTTATTACTCACTAAGGTTAAATTAACAGACAAAAACACTTGCTGGTAAGGATGTGGAGACACTGGAAGCCACACAAAGTGCTGGTGGACTGGTAAAGTGGAAGACAGTCTGGCAGTTTCTCAAGATGTTAAACATAGAATTACCATATGAATCATCGATTCCACTCTTAGTTCTACACACACAAGAGAAATAAAATCTTATGCTCACATGAAAACACGTAAATGTTTATAGTGGCTTTAGTCTCTAATTGTCCCAAACTGGTAACAACCCAAATGCCCTTCATCTGGTGAACAAACTGGTATATCCATGTAGTGGACGACTGCTCAGCAGCAAGAAGAAATGAGCGATCCATTCATACAACATGGATGAACTTCAAGTGAATTAAGCTAAGTGAAAGAAGCCAGACTCAAAAAGTTATGCTTGCTGAATGACTGCATTTTATGTTACACTATTGGATAAGGGAGAGCTACAGGGATAGAGAAAAGATCAGCTGCCTTGTTATCAATGCACTACAAGGGAAATTTTTTTTTTTTTAAAGATTTTTATGTATTTGACAGAGAGAGACACAGAGGGGGAACACAAGCAGAGGAGTGGGAGACGGAGAAGCAGGCTTCCTGCTGAGCAGGGAGCCTGATGCAGGGCTCGATCCAGGAACCCGGGATCATGACCTGCGCTGAAGGCAAACGCCTAACAACTGAACCAGGAGCCCCTGAATTCATGGAACTTTAAAAACAAAACAACCAACAACTATACGGTCAACTAATCTTTTGACAAAGCAGGAAAGGATATCAAATGGAGAAAAAACAGTCTCTTAAGCAAACGGGTGATAGGACTGGACATCAACAGGCAGAAGAATGAAAGTGGACCACTTTCTTTCTTTTAAAGATTTTATTTGCGAGACATCCTGAGACAGAGTGAACACAAGCAAGGGTGGGAAGAACAGAGGGAGAGGGAGCAGCAGAGCAGGGAGCCTGATGCGAGGCTGGATCCCAGGAGCCCGGGATCATGACCTGAGCCAAAGGCAGACGACTGAGCCACCCAGACGCCCTTGGACCACGTTTTAACACCATACACAAAAATAAATTCAAAATGGATGAAGGACCATCAAAATCCTAGAGGGACGCCTGGGTGGCTCAGTTGGTTAAGCAGCTGCCTTCGGCTCAGGCCATGATCCCAGCGTCCTGGGATCGAGTCCCGCATCAGGCTCCTTGCTTGGCAGGGAGCCTGCTTCTCCCTCTGCCTCTGCCTGCCATTCTGTTTGCCTGTGCTTGCCCTCTCCCCCTCTCTCTCTTTGATAAATAAATAAAAATCTTAAAAAAAAAAAAAAAATCCTAGAGGAGAACATAGGCATAAACCTCCCCGACCTCAGCCATGGCAAAACTTGGGACTCCATCTAGATGAAAAGTTTCTGAGCAGTGAAGGAAACAACAAAACTAAAAGGGAACCTAGGGAATGGGAGGAGGGGTTTGCAAATGACACATATGATAAAGGGTTAGTATCCACAATCTATAAAGAACGTAACCAAACTCTCAACACCCCCAAAAACAAAGAATCCACTTAAGAAATGGGCAGAAGACATGAATAGACACTTTTCCAAAGACATCCAGATGGCTACACATGAAAAGATGCTCCACATCACTCATTGGTAGGGAAATACAAATCAAAACCACGATGAGATACCACCTCACAACTGTCAGAACGGCTAAAATTAACAACAGAAGCAATAACAGGTGTTGGTGAGGATGTGAAGAAAGGGGAACCCTCTTGCCCTCTTGGTGGGAATGCAAACTGGTACAGCCTCTCTGGAGAAGAGTTTAGAGGTTCCTCAAAATGTTGAAAATAAAAATGACCTATGATCTAGCAACTGCACTACTAGGTATTTCCCCAAAGGACACAAGAATACAGATTCGAAGGGGGACACGCCCCCCAATGCTTAGAGCAGCATTATCGACAATGTCAAACTATGGAGAGAGCCCAAGTGTCCATCAACTGATGACAAGTAAAGAGGATGTGGCGCGCGCGCGCAAACACACACACACACACACACACACACACACACAGGAATATTATTTGGCCATCAAAAAGAATGCTTTCTTCCACAA
Source organism: Mustela nigripes (assembly GCF_022355385.1). Taxonomy (NCBI): domain Eukaryota; kingdom Metazoa; phylum Chordata; class Mammalia; order Carnivora; family Mustelidae; genus Mustela; species Mustela nigripes. The sequence goes on from NC_081573.1 coordinate 6,923,345, forward strand.
GCAATGACGTGGACGGAGCTAGAGTGTATTCTGCTAAGTGAAATAAGTCAGCCAGAGAAAGACAAATACCGTATGATCTCATTTATATGTGGAATTTAAGAAAGAAAACAGACGAACATATGGGAAGGGGGAAAAGAAAAAAAACAGAGAAGGAAACAAGCCATAAGTGACTTTTTCTTTTTTTAAAGAGTTTTTATTTATTCACTTGAGAGAGAGACCAAGAGAGCACAAGCAAGGGGAGAGGGAGAAGCAGACCTCTCCACCCCCACCCCGCTGCCGCTGAGCTGGGAGCCTGACGTGGGGCTCGATCCCAGAACCCTGGGATTGTGACCTGAGCTGTGGCAGAAGCCCAACCATCTGAGCTACCCAGGCACCCCACTGTAAGTGACTCTTAACGATAGAGAACCAACAGAGGAGACGAGTGGGGGATGAGATAGATGTGTGAGGGGTATTAAAGGGGCAGCTGGAATGAGCACTGCATGTTATATGTCAGTGACGTATCACTGAATTCCACTCCAGGAACTAACATTGCACTATATGTTAACTAACAAAATTTATATATTTAAAAAAAAAAAAAAAACAACCCTGGGATATCTGGGTGGGTCGGTTGGTTAACTGTCTGCCTTTGGCTCAGGCCTTGATCCCAGGGTCTGGGGATCGAGTCCCACATCGGGCTCTTCGCTCCGCAGGGAGCCTGCTTCTCCCTCTGCCTCTCCACTCTACTCATTCTCTTAAATAAATAAAATCTTCTTTTTTTAAAGATTTTATTTATTTATTTGACAGAGATCTCTAGTAGATGGAGAGGCAGGCAGCGAGTGAGAGAGAGAGAGAGAGAGAGAGAGGAGGAAACGGGTTCCCCACTGAGCACAGAGCCTGATGCAGGACTCAATCCCAGGACCCTGGGACAATGACCTGAGCTGAAGGCAGAGGTTTTAACCCACTAAGCCACCTAGGTCCCCCAAATAAAATCTTTAAAAGCAAAACAAAACACCACCCCCCCGCCACATACAACTCACAGAACATTTATTCAAGAGAGCGAGAGAAAGAAGCAGGCTCCTCACTGAGCAGGAAGCCTGGCGTAAGACTTGAATCCAGGATCTTGGGATCATTACCTGAGCCAAAGGCAGACGCTTAACCGACAGAGCCACTCAGGCACCTCTGTATATAAGTTTTTTTTTAAAAAAAGATTTCATGTCGGGGCGCCTGGGTGGCTCAGTGGTTTGGGCTGCTGCCTTCGGCTCGGGTCATGATCTCAGGGTCCTGGGATCGAGCCCCGCATCGGGCTCCCTGCTCCGCAGGAAGCCTGCTTCCCTCTCTCTCTCTCTCTCTCTGCCTGCCTTTCTGCCTACTTGTGATCTCTGTCTGTCAAATAAATAT